>NC_069502.1:375439327-375756827 GCF_027579735.1 Bombina bombina
TTATTATGTGTCTGTCTGACATGATCGCTGAATGCAGAGAGCAATACGCTCTCCACATTCAGCATTGCACCAGCAGCTCTTGTGAACTGCAGGTGCAGCGCTGCCCCCTGCAGATTTGCGGCCAATCGGCTGATAGCAGGAGGCTGTCAATCAACCTGATCGTATTTGATTGGGTTGAAATGCAGCGATGTCTGTCCGCTTCCTCAGAGCAGGCAGACAGGTTATGGAGCAGGGGTCTTTAGACCGCTTCTTCATAACTGGTGTTTCTGGCAAGCCTAAAGGCTCGACAGAAGCACGGCCCTCAAGCTTCATTCGGAGCTTAATAAATGGGCCCCGAAATGTTTTAGGATTGTAAAAAACATATTTAAATGTGAATAACTTTTTTTATGTTTTATCAAATGTCCTTACATTTTCAGAATATGTTTAAACAGATAGATTAATGTATTGTGAGACGTTTGGGGGAAATTGGTTAACATCCAAGTTCAATTTTGTACGTTAAGCCACATTAAGCTCCCCAAAAAACAAGCTTAATGTCACTCATTTGCCTTGTGGAAAACCAAAATCCATGAAACTTCTAGGATAGGCTTGGATAGTGGAAATCTTGGGTTGTGCAAAATTATGCAGCAATTGATTAACATTTGGCCACTTTTTTACTCATTAAGCCACATTAAGCTCCCCAAAAAACAAGTTAATGTCACTCATTTGCCTTGTGGGACACCAAAATCCATGAAACTTCTAGGAAATTGAAAAACTGAGTTTGTGCCAAGTTTCAAGGCAATTGATTGAAGTTTTGGTGAATTTTGGTACATTAAGCTCTTTTTACATTAAGCTGCTCACATTAAATGTTTTAGGATTGTAAAAAAATTGTTAAATGTGAATAACTTTTGGTATGTTTTATAAAATTTCCTGAAATTGTCAGAATATGTTTGAATGGATAGATCAATGTATTGTGAGAAGTTTGGGGGAAATTGGTTAAGATTTAAGTTCAATTTTGTACGTTAAAGGATTCCAAAACTTTACTATTTTAGGCACAACATGACCATCAATTTCTAATCACCAACGTTTATATTGCATAACCTACCTACTTTTACAGGAAAACGATCGTTCATAATAATATAAAATTATAATTTATGTTTCCATGATGACGTCAGTAAATCCAACCCTCTATTATGGGCAGATCACTACCAAACTCAATAGCCAATCCTATTGCGATTTCTTGAATATCATTAACTGACGATTCTGTCACCCCTTACATGCGCATTGCGATCCGCTCACTCACGCATGTGCATATACTATCTCTGTTACCTTACTTACCTGCTGGTTTGATGGTGAGTGATGTGTACTATGACGAGTCCTGAATATCGCGCATGCGCAAAGCTATGTGACGTACACTATGACGAGTCCTGAATATCGCGCATGCGCAAAGCTACATTTGTCCGCCATTTTCATAACCCAGGTTATCGTTAATGATTTGAGGATGCTAAAGACTAGCAGAACGGTGGGTTTGGAAAACAATTTATTTTCAATGTTAAAAATATAATAAACGGTAGTAATTGGAAACGCAATGCCAATTACAAATATAGGTGAAATGTATTAATCTTGCAATTGAAGATTAGTTTTTCTCATGGTTTAGTGTCCCTTTAAGCCACATTAAGCTCCCCAAAAAACAAGCTTAATGTCACTCATTTGCCTTGTGGGAAACCAAATACCATGAAACTTCTAGGATAGGTTTGGAAAGTGACAAACTGAGTTTGTGCCAAGTTTCAAGGCAATTGATCGATGTTTAGGTGAATTTTGGTACATTAAGCTATTTTTACATTAAGCTGCTCACATTAAATGATTTAGGATTGTAAAACAATAGTTAAATGTGAATAACTTTTGGTATGTGTTATCAAATGTCCTGAAATTTTTAGAATATATTTGAATCGATAGATTAATGTATTGTGGTAAGTTTGGGGGAAATTGGTTAACATCTAAGTTCAATTTTGTACGTTAAGCCACATTAAGCTCCCCAAAAAACAAGCTTAATGTCACTCATTTGCCTTGTGGAAAACCAAAATCCATGAAACTTCTAGGATAGGCTTGGATAGTGGAAATCTTGGTTTGTGTAAAATTATGCAGCAATTAATTAACATTTGGCCACTTTTTCACTCATTAAGCCACATTAAGCTCCCCAAAAAACAAGCTTAATGTCACTCATTTGCCTTGTGGGACACCAAAATCCATTAAACTTCTAGGATAGATTTGGAAAGTGATTGAAGTTTTGGTGCATTATGCTCTTTTTACATTAAGCTGCTCACATTAAATGTTTTAGGATTGGAAAAAATGTGTTAAATGCGAATAACTTTTGGTATGTTTTATCAAATTTCCGGAAATTTTCAGAATATATTTGAATATATAGATTAATGTATTGTGAGAAGTTTGGGGGAAATTGGTTAAGATCTAAGTTCAATTTTGTACGTTAAGCCACATTAAGCTCCCCAAAAAACAAGCTTAATGTCACTCATTTGCCTTGTGGGAAATCAAATACCTTGAAACTTCTAGGATAGGTTTGGAAAGTGACAAACTGAGTTTGTGCCAAGTTTCAAGGCAATTGATTGATGTTTAGGTGAATTTTGGTACATTAAGCTCTTTTTACATTAAGCTGCTCACATTGAATGTTTTAGGATTGTAAAAATATAGTTAAATGTGTATAACGTTTGGTATGTTTTATCAAATGTCCTGAAATTTTCAGGATATGTTTGAATAGATAGATTAATGTATTGTGAGAAGTATGGGGGAAATTGGTTAACATCTAAGTTCAATTTTGTACGTTAAGCCACATTAAGCTTCCCAAAAAACAAGCTTAATGTCACTCATTTGTCGTGTGGAATTTCAAAATCCATGAAACTTCTAGGATAGACTTGGATAGTGGAAATCTTGGGTTGTGCAAAATTATGCAGCATTTGATTAACATTTGGCAACTTTTTTACTCATTAAGTTACATTAAGCCATTTTCACATTAAATGTTTTAGGATGTCCCGTTTTTTTTTAATGTACACTACTGTTACACTAGAAATAAGTTGCACTGGTGTGACACTGTGCCCTGGCAGGCCCTGAAATGCACACAGGTGAAGGAAACTGACTGCTATTATTTCACAGTCAAATTTCTATTTTTTTTTTAATGTACACTACTGTTACACCAGATATGAGTTGCACTGGTGTGACACTGTGCCCTGGCAGGCCCTGAAACGCACATGTGTGAAGGAAACTGACTGCTATTATTTCACAGTCAAATTTCTAAGTTTTTTTTTAACCCCTTAACGACTGAGGACGTGGAGGGTACGTCCTCAAAAAAAAGGCAGTTAACGCCTGAGGACGTACCCTACACGTCCTCGGTGTGGAAAGCAGCTGGAAGCGATCCTGCTCACTTCCAGCTACTTTCCGGTTATTACAGTAATGCCTCGATATGGAAGCATCCTGCAATAACCTTTGGTAGCCATCCGATGCAGAGAGAGCCACTCTGTGGCCCTCTCTGCAAAGGAGATCGGTGGCTTTCCTTGTTGGTGGGTGGGAGCAGACTAGGGAGGCGTGTGACGGCCATCGATGGCCCTGGTCATGTGGAGGGGGGCTTGATCGTGGGCGGGGATGGCCGGGGGCATGCACGGATGCGCGCACATGCACGGGAGGGCGGGGGCGGGCACGGGCGCGTGCACGGGGAGGGAGCGGGTGGGAACCACTACACTACAGAAAAATCTGTAATAAAAAATGTTGAAAAAAGGGATAGAAAGTAAAAAAAAAATTATCAGTAAGGTGGTGGAGGGTTTGTCTGTGGGGGGGGGGGAAGCTACACTACAGAAAAAAAAAAACTAACAAAAAATGCCCTTTTTTGGCAAACTGGGTACTGGCAGACAGCTGCCAGTAACCAAGATGGCCCCCAATAAGGCAGATGGGGAGGGTTAGAGAGCTGTTTTGTTGGGATCAGGGAGGTTGGGGGCTAAGGGGGGATTTACACCACAGCATATGTAAATATGCTAAAAAAAAATATATATATTTTTTTAAAAAAAACGTTTATTTTAGTACTGACAGACTTTCTGCCAGTACTTAAGATGGCGGAGACAATTGTGGAGTGGGGGAGGGAAGGGAGCTGTTTGGGAGGGATCAGGGGGTCTGATGTGTCAGGTGGGAAGCTGATCTCTACACTAAAGCTAAAATTAACCCTGCAAGCTCCCTACAAACTACCTAATTAATACCTTCACTGCTAACCATAATACACGTGTGATGCGCAGAAGCATTTAGCGGCCTTCTAATTACCAGAAAGCAACACCAAAGTCATATATGTCTGCTATTTCTGAACAAAGGGGATCCCAGAGAAGCATTTACAACCAATTGTGCCATAATTGCACAAGCTGTTTGTAAATGATTTCAGTGAGAAACCTAAAATTGTGAAAAACATAACGTTTTTTTTTAATTTGATCGCATTTGGCGGTGAAATGGTGGCATGAAATATACCAAAATGGGCCTAGATCAATAATTGGGGTTGTCTACTACCCTACACTAAAGCTAAAATTACCCCAAAAAGCTCCCTACATGCTTCCTAATTAACCCCTTCACTGCTGGGCATAATACACGTGTGGTGCACAGTGGCATTTAGCGGCCTTCTAATTACCAAAAAGCAATGCCAAAGCCATATATGTCTGCTATTTCTGAACAAAGGGGATCCCAGAGAAGAATTTACAACCATTTATGCCATAATTGCAAAAGCTGTTTGTAAATAATTTCAGTGACAAACCGAAAGTTTGTGAAAAAAATTGTGAAAAAGTGAACGATTTTTTGTATTTGATCGCATTTGGTGGTGAAATGGTGGCATGAAATATACCAAAATTGGCCTAGATCAATACTTTGGGATGTCTTCTAAAAAAATATATACATGTCAATGGATATTCTGGGATTCCTGAAAGATATTAGTGTTCCAATGTAACTAGCGCTAATTTAAAAAATAAGTGTTTTGGAAATAGCAAAGTGCTGCTTGTATTTATGGCCCTATAACTTGCAAAAAAAGCATAGAACATGTAAACATTGGGTATTTCTGAACTCAGGACAACATTTAGAAACTATTTAGCATGTTTTTTTTTCCATTTTTTCCTCATATTTTATAAATATTTTTATAGTAAATTATAAGATATGATGAAAATAATGGTATCTTTAGAAAGTCCATTTAGTGGCGAGAAAAATGGTATATAATATGTGTGGGTACAGTAAATGAGTAAGAGGAAAATTACAGCTAAACACAAACACCACAAAAATGTAAAAATAGCCTTGGTCCTAAACAGACAGAAAATGGAAAGTGCTGTGGTCAATAAGGGTTAATGTACACTACTGTTACACCAGATATGAGTTGCATTGGTGTGACACTGTACCCTGGCAGGCACTGAAATGCACATGTGTGAAGTAAACTGACTGCTATTATTTCACAGTCAAAAAAGTGTTGTTTTTTTTAAATGTACACTACTGTTACACCAGATATGAGTTGCACTGCTATGACACTGTGCCCTGGCAGGCACTGAAACGCAGACATCCCAAGTCTCCCTGAAGTTCAGGGAGTCTCCCTGATTGTAATAGCGGCTTCCTGATGCCAGCAAATGGAGTGCAATCTCCCTGAAACTCCAAGTACTATGATCCAATGTGGCCCAAATCCGGAAAAGTGTTTCTTTAAGGAATGCCTTTAGTTGCTGGAACATTATAGAACCCTCAAAGCATCAGTAACCAAAAATCCCCTACTGATTCTAATAAAATAAAGCACAGATACTACCTTATTTACCGCACGTAATTATACTTCGTATTCTAAAATATTTAAGCATTCAACAAGTGCACTATCACTGGAAAATAGGTTTGTTGTATGTGGTTGTGCAATAAAGCTACTTTCTTTCATGTAATTAGCAAGAGTCCATGAGCTAGTGACGTATGGGATATACATTCCTACCAGGAGGGGCAAAGTTTCCCAAACCTCAAAATGCCTATAAATACACCCCTCACCACACCCACAAATCAGTTTTACAAACTTTGCCTCCTATGGAGGTGGTGAAGTAAGTTTGTGCTAGATTCTACGTTGATATGCGCTCCGCAGCAGGTTGGAGCCCGGTTTTCCTCTCAGCGTGCAGTGAATGTCAGAGGGATGTGAGGAGAGTATTGCCTATTTGAATGCAATGATCTCCTTCTACGGGGTCTATTTCATAGGTTCTCTGTTATCGGTCGTAGAGATTCATCTCTTACCTCCCTTTTCAGATCGACGATATACTCTTATATTTACCATTACCTCTACTGATTCTCGTTTCAGTACTGGTTTGGCTTTCTACTACTTGTAGATGAGTGTCTTGGGGGAAGTAAGTCTTATTTTCTGTGACACTCTAAGCTATGGTTGGGCACTTTTATATAAAGTTCTAAATATATGTGTTCAAACATTTATTTGCCTTGACTCAGGATGTTCAACATTCCTTATTTCCGACAGTCAGTTTCGTATTTGGGATAATGCATATGAATTAATAAAAAATTTTCTTACCTTAAAATTTGACTTTTTCCCTGTGGGCTATTAGGCTCGCGGGGGCTGAAAATGCTTCATTTTATTGCATCATTCTTGGCGCGGACTTTTTTGGCGCAAAATTTTTTTTCTGTTTCCGGCGTCATACGTGTCACCGGAAGTTGCGTCATTTTTTTGACGTTTTTTTGCGCCAAAAGTGTTGGCGTTCCGGATGTGGCGTCATTTTTGGCGTCACTATTGTCTCCACATTATTTTAGTCTCATTATTTATTGCTTCTGGTTGCTAGAAGCTTGTTCACTGGCATTTTTTTCCCATTCCTGAAACTGTCATTTAAGGAATTTGATCAATTTTGTTTTATATGTTATTTTTTCTATTACATATTGCAAGATGTCTCCGTTTGTCCCTGAGTCAGAAGCCACTTCTGGAAAAATGCTTAACTGAGTTTCAGTTCTACCAAAGCTAAGTTCATTTATTTTAAATGTTATAAATGTTTTTCTCTAGCTATGGTTTGTAATAAGTTATTATGATATACTTTTACATGCAGATTCCATTAGTATTTATGCTTTATACATTTCCATTCTTAAGTGCAAGAAATGTTTAGAAGATTTATAATAAATATTTTTTTCTGATTAAGGCATTGGGGCCTAGTTATCAAGCCGTCAACCTCAAATACTCTGGAATTCCGCATCGTATTTGTGGCGAGGCTGATACGCCTTAGTTATCAAAGGCTCGAGACCGGCAAAAGTAGAATTTTGTGACGTAAGCATCGATCCGCCGGACTCAGTCCGACACAGATCGATTCTTACGTCACTCCAGGTGTTCCGCACACAAGTGCGGCACATTCTCACTACTTTTGCTAGTTATCAAAAAACTAGCAGGTACGCTCGGCACTTTTACGGCCCAGCGTACCTGGTTTTCAATCCGCCACCCCTGGAGGCGGCGGATCCCATAGGAATCAATGGGAGTCTGACCATAGCGAAAGTACAAGTTCGCTGCTGACAGACATCCCATTGATTTCTATGGGAGCTGTCTACACCTAACACCCTAACATGTACCCCGAGTCTAAACACCACTAATCTGTCCCCCCCTACACCGCCGCAACTAAATAAAGTTATTACCCCCTAAACCGCCGCTCCCGGAGCCCACCGCAAGCTACTCTATACATATTAACCCCTAAACCGCGGCTCCCGGAGCCCATCGCAACTATAATAAATGTATTAACCCCTAAACCGCTGCTCCCTGAACCCGCCGCAACCTATATTAAATGTATTAACCCCTAATCTGCCCCCCCTACACCGTCGCCACCTATAATAAATTTATTAACCCCTATCCTGCCCCCCCCTACACCGTCGCCACCTATAATAAATGTATTAACCCCTAATCTGCCCCCCCCTACACCGTCGCCACCTATAATAAATTTATTAACCCCTATCCTGCCCCCCACTACCCCGCCGCCACTGTAATAAAATTATTAACCCCTAAACCTAAGTCTAACCCTAACCCTAACGCCCCCCTAACTTAAATATTAATTAAATAAATCTAAATAAATGAACTCTTATTAACTAAATGAATCCTATTTAAAACTAAATACTTACCTTTAAAATAAACCCTAATATAGCTACAATATAAATAATAATTATATTCTAGCTATCTTAGGATTTATATTTATTTTACAGGTACCTTTCAATTTATTTTAACTAGGTACAATAGCTATTAAATAGTTATTAACTATTTAATAGCTTACCTAGCTAAAATAAAGAGAAATGTACCTGTTAAATAAATCCTAACCTAAGTTACAATTACACCTAACACTACACTATACTTTAATAAATTAATCCCATTTAAAAATAAATACTTACCTGTAAAATAAACCCGAAGATAGCTACAATGTAATTAATAATTATATTGTATCTATCTTAGGATTTATATTTATTTTACAGGTAACTTTGTATTTATTTTAGCTAGTTAGAATAGTTATTAAATAGTTATTAACTATTTAATAACTACCTAGCTAAAAGAAATACAAAATTACCTGTAAAATAAATCCTAACTTAAGTTACAATTAAACCTAATACTACACTATCATTAAATTAATTAAATAAACTACCTACAAATAACTACAATTAAATACAATTACATAAACCAACTAAAGTACAAAAAATAAAAAAAGCTAAGTTACAAAAAATGAAAAAAAAAGTTACAAACATGTTAAAAATATTACAACAATTTTAAGCTACTTACACCTAATCTAAGCCCCCTAATAAAATAACAAACCCCCCCAAAATAAAAAAATGCCCTACCCTATTCTAAATTAAATAAATTTCAAAGCTCTTTTACCTTACCAGCCCTTAAAAGGGCCATTTGTGGGGGCATGCCCCAAAGAAAACAGCTCTTTTGCCTGTAAAAGAAAAATACAACCCCCCCCAACATTAAAACCCACCACCCACATACCCCTAATCTAACCCAAACCCCCCTTACAAAAACCTAACACTAATCCCCTGAAGATCATCCTACCTTTAGTTGTCTTCACTCAGCCGAGCCACCGATGGAACTGAAGAGGACATCCGGAGCGGAAGAAGTTAATCCTCCAAGCGGCGCTGAAGAAATCTTCCATCCGATGAAGTCATCATCCAGGCGGCGCTGAAGAAAAGTCTTCGATCCGGCCAATGTCATCTTCAAAGAGGCGCTGAAGAGGTCTTCTATCCGGGCGAAGTCATCTTCCAAGCCGGGTCTTGAATCTTCCTTCCGCCGACGCGGAACCACCTTCTTCACCGACGGACTACGACGAATGACGGCTCCTTTAAGGGACGTCATCCAAGACGTCATTCCATCAGCCAATCAGATTTTTCCTACCTTAATTCCGATTGGCTGATAGAATCCTATCAGCCAATCGGAATTGAGGGGACGCCATCTTGGATGACGTCCCTTAAAGGAGCCGTCATTCATCGTAGTCCGTCGTGAAGAAGGTGGTTCCGCGTCGGCGGAAGGAAGATTCAAGACCCAGCTTGGAAGATGACTTCGCCCAGATAGAAGACCTCTTCAGCGCCTCTTTGAAGATGACATGGGCCGGATCGAAGACTTTTCTTCAGCGCCGCCTGGATGATGACTTCATTGGATGGAAGATTTCTTCAGCGCCGCTTGGAGGATTAACTTCTTCCGCTCCGGATGTCCTCTTCAGTTCCATCGGTGGCTCGGCTGAGTGAAGACAACTAAAGGTAGGATGATCTTCAGGGGATTAGTGTTAGGTTTTTGTAAGGGGGGTTTGGGTTAGATTAGGGGTATGTGGGTGGTGGGTTTTAATGTTGGGGGGGGGTTGTATTTTTCTTTTACAGGCAAAAGAGCTGTTTTCTTTGGGGCATGCCCCCACAAATGGCCCTTTTAAGGGCTGGTAAGGTAAAAGAGCTTTGAAATTTATTTAATTTAGAATAGGGTAGGGCATTTTTTTATTTTGGGGGGTTTGTTATTTTATTAGGGGGCTTAGATTAGGTGTAAGTAGCTTAAAATTGTTGTAATATTTTTAACATGTTTGTAACTTATTTTTTTATTTTTTGTAACTTAGTTTTTTTTATTTTTTGTACTTTAGTTAGTTTATGTAATTGTATTTAATTGTAGTTATTTGTAGGTAGTTTATTTAATTAATTTAATGATAGTGTAGTATTAGGTTTAATTGTAACTTAGGTTAGGATTTATTTTACAGGTAATTTTGTATTTCTTTTAGCTAGGTAGTTATTAAATAGTTAATAACTATTTAATAACTATTCTAACTAGCTAAAATAAATACAAAGTTACCTGTAAAATAAATATAAATCCTAAGATAGCTACAATATAATTATTAATTATATTGTAGCTATCTTAGGGTTTATTTTACAGGTAAGTATTTATTTTTAAATAGGAATAATTTATTAAAGTATAGTGTAGTGTATGTGTAATTATAACTTAGGTTAGGATTTATTTTACAGGTAAATTTCTCTTTATTTTAGCTAGGTAGCTATTAAATAGTTAATAACTATTTAATAGCTATTGTACCTGGTTAAAATAAATTGAAAGGTACCTGTAAAATAAAAATAAATCCTAAGATAGCTAGAATATAATTATTATTTATATTGTAGCTCTATTAGGGTTTATTTTAAAGGTAAGTATTCAGTTTTAAATAGGATTCATTTAGTTAATAAGAGTTAATTTATTTAGATTTATTTAATTAATATTTAAGTTAGGGGGGCGTTAGGGTTAGGGTTAGACTTAGGTTTAGGGGTTAATAATTTTATTACAGTGGCGGCAGTGTAGTGGGGGGCAGGATAGGGGTTAATAAATTTATTATAGGTGGCGACGGTGTAGGGGGGGCAGGATAGGGGTTAATAGGTTTAATATAGGTTGCGGCGGGTTCAGGGAGCGGCGGTTTAGGGGTTAAACTATTTAGTTGCGGAGAGGTGCGGAATCAGCAGGATAGGGGTTAATAATTTTATAATAGAGGGCGACGGTGTAGGGGGGGCAGGATAGGGGTTACTAGGTATACTGTAGGTGGCAGCGGTGTCCGGGAGCGGCGGTTTAGGGGTTAATACATTTATAAGAGTTGCGGCAGGGTCTAGGAGCGGCGGTTTAGGGGTTAATACATTTATAAGAGTTGCGGCGGGGTCTAGGAACGGCGGTTTAGGGGTTAATACATTTATAAGAGTTGCGGCGGGGTCTAGGAGCGGCGGTTTAGGGGTTAGTAACTTTATTGAGTTGCGGGAGGCTCCGGGGGCGCCGGTATAGGGGGTAGAACAGTGTAGTTTAGTGTGAGTGCTTAGTGACAGGCTAGCAATAAAGCTGGGAAAAAGCCGAAGGGCAGCGAGATCGGATGAGTGATAACTCTCACAGTTCGCTGCTCATCGCCCCGCGGCTTTTTGACAGCTTTATTTGATAACTTTGGCGTATTTTTTCAGGTCTGCGGCGGCGATGTGAGGCAAGCTTAGGCGGGCGTATTGGGCCGGCAAAGCCAGAAAAGTAGACGGCTTGATAACTACCCCCCATTGTCTGACTTCGTGCCTTCTAATACGATTTTTAGGTCTTTTTCACTTCTTTTTTAATTATTGAAGTTTCAAATGACCAACAACATACTGATTTATCCTTCTCTAATGATGTTTTTTTCTCTTTCAGAAATTCTCTTCATCAGATATTGACACTAACAAATCTACTTTTTTATATAATTTTTTTTATTATTAAAGTACATTTGTTCTTTGTTGAAGAGGTGTTGATTATTTTGGATATTAAGGTAACTAGTTCTTTAAGACTAGATGACACTATTTCTGCCTTTTTATTTCTTCTGTGATTTCAGAGGTTTTCTTTCCAATTCCCCATACTAGGGAATGGAATAGGCTGAGAATTGTCTTTTATTTTTAAACTATATTCTTTGTCAGCAGTTAAATTCAATTTGGAGGGTTCTCCAATTTATTGGAGCTATCTCTACTCCTACTAATTATGCTATTGTTTTTATAGCAAAATAGTATTTATTTTCCTTTATATAGTTGTATCTTATTTTTGGAAAATTATTTAGTTTCAGGTACTTTTCTTGGTCCTGTGATATTGCAATTGCTTCATTTTTTCTGTTTACTTTAAGATCAAGTATCAGATCATGATTTATTTTAGCATTGTTAAGGGACAACATTTACTAGACTAGGTGCCGTTGCATTTGTCTTGTTGTTTTGCAAGTCCTCTGTTTTGACTGGTCCTTTAAACTGGACTATCATGCTAATGATTTCATTTGTGTCTTCATTTTATTGAATATATTCGCAAATGAGGGTTAATCTATGTCTTTAGCTATTTTAGCTAGAAGAATTCTGTGATTTAAAAAAAAAAAAATCCATATTTCTTTTGTTCTAAGATAATCAATTATAATTGGATTCAATTCTTAACTGTTACTATGGGCTTCAAGATTGAGTTCTAAGACTAAAACTTTAAGCTTATACTAGTTTGGTTGTTCTTATTAAGGAACAAATCCTGAGTTCTTTCCCAAGTAACATGTTTTTAATTGGGGTTCGAAATTAGCTCCCTAATGTTGCGATGCACATGCCGTATTCCAGCTTGGCTGGTAAGGGGCAGGTTAAGACTTCTTTGAAATGTATTTGATTCTATTTTGTCCAAATTTCTTTGATTTTATTCCAGTAAGGCTAACACTTTCTTTCAGTGTGTTTCTGTCCTATATATTTTGGATACTGTTGAGGCATGGCTGGGTACCCATGGGGTTCAAGCGCTGCTCAGACCTGGAATCTTCTGGGGTTTTTATTCCAGTTCCGTTTCTAGGAACTGGGTTTTGGAGTTTTATTCAAACTATTTTGCCTTTTTGTGGTCATTGATAGCATTATTTGTTTTCTTTAGATACAATAAATGCGTATTCTTCATTTTTCTGTTTTCATTCAGATTATTTCCTGAGGATGCGGATTCTCATATGTTTCACTTGCTCTTCAGGACATAGTTAGAGGATCTTTTTTCAAAAGCTCTTAATTCCTCACGCAAGGGTCACCTTTTTTTTTAGGTTTCCAGATGGTTTATGTCACTATCTTTGTCTCTATCAGACAAGGGACAATTTGTATTGGGTTCCGTCTGTCGGTACCTTTAGTCTCTATTATTTCCTTCAGTTGCTATATATGCATAGAAGTTTTAACAGCATTGGATTCAATTCCCTTTGCTCATTTTCAATGGAAAGATCCTTTCCAGCTTTTTATGAGTGTTGTTTCTTCAAGAACATGGTTGGAGGATCAATTAACCAATCAGTTTGTTGATTCCTCAGACAAGAGTAACCTTTTTTAGATTTCCGGATAGATTCAGTGTCCACGACTCTGTCTCTGTTGGTCAGGAGACGTCTGAAATTGGTTTCAGCTTATCGAAACCTTCAGTCTCAATCATTCCCTTTGGTAGCCTTATGCATGGAAATTCTAGGTTCTTATGACTGCTGCATTGGAAGTGTTCCCCTTTGCTCATTTTCACATGCAACCTCTTCAGCTCTGTATGCTGAACCAGTGGTGCCGGGATTATTCAAAGATATCTCATTTAATATCTTTAAAACTGATTGTTCGACACCCTCTGACGTGGTACAGACCACCATCGTTTAGTTCAGGGGGCTTCTTTTTTTCTTCCAACCTGGACTGTGATCTCAACAGGTGCAAGTCTGACAGGTTGGGGAGCTGTATGGGGGTTTCTGACAGCACAAGGGGTTTGGGAAATCTCAGGAGGTGAGATTACCAATCAATATTTTGGAACTCCGTGCAATTTTCAGAAGCTCTTCAGTCATGGCCTCTTCTAAAGAGAGAATCGTTCATTTGTTTTCAGACAGACAATGTCACAACTGTGGCATATGTCAATCATCAAGGAGGGACTCACAGTCCTCTGGCTATGAAAGAAGTATCTCGAATACTGGTATGGGCGGAATCCAGCTCCTGTCTAATCTCTGCGGTTCATATCCCAGGTATTGACAATTGGAAAGCGGATTATCTCAGTCGCCAAACGTTACATCCGGGCGAGTGGTCTCTTCACCCAGAGGTGTTTCTTCAGATTGTTCAAATGTGGGGACTTCCAGAAATAGATCTGATGGCTTCTCATCTAAACAAGAAACTTCCCAGGTATCTGTGCAGATCCAGGGATCCTCAGGCGGAAGCAGTGGATGCATTGTCACTTCCTTGGAAGTATCATCCTGCCTATATCTTTCCGCCTCTAGTTCTTCTTCCAAGAGTAATCTCCAAGATTCTAAAGGAATGCTCGTTTTTTCTGCTGGTGGCTCCAGCATGGTCTCACAGGTTTTGGTATACGGATCTTGTCCACATGGCTTCTTGCCAACCGTGGACTCTTCCGTTAAGACCAGTCCTTCTGTCACAAGGTCCTTTTTTACCATCAGGATCTCAAATCCTTAAATTTAAAGGTATGGAGATTGAACGCTTGATTCTTAGTCAAAGAGGTTTCTCTGACTCTGTGATTAATACTATGTTACAGGCTCGTAGATCTGTATCTAGGAAGATATATTATCGAGTCTGGAAGACTTAAATTTCTTGGTGTCTTTCTCATCATTTTTCCTGGCATTCTTTTAGAATTCCGAGAATTTTTCAGTTTCTTCAGGATGGTTTGGATAAAGGTTTGTCTGCAAGTTCCTTGAAAGGACAAATCTCTGCTCTTTCTGTTCTTTTTCATAGAAGGATTGCTATTCTTCCTGATTTTCATTGTTTTGTACAAGCTTTGGTTCGTATAAAACCTCTTATTAAGTCAATTCCTCCTCCTTGGAGTTTGAATTTGGTTCTGGGGGCTCTTCAAGCTCTTCTGTTTGAACCTATGCATTCACTGGACATTAAATTACTTTCTTGGAAAGTTTTGTTTTCTTTTGGCCATCTCTTCTGCTAGAAGAGTTTCTGAATTATCTGCTCTTTCTTGTGAATCTCCTTTTCTGATTTTCCATCAGGATAAGGCGGTGTTTTGAACTTCTTTTAAATTTTTATCTAAGGTTGTGAATTCTAACAACATTAGTAGAGAAATTGTGGTACCTTCATTATGTCCTAATCCTAAGAATTCTAAGGAGAGATCATTGCATTCTTTGGATGTAGTTAGAGCTTTGAAATATTATGTTGAAGCTACTAAGAATTTCCGAAAGACTTCTAGTCTATTTGTTATCTTTTCTGGTTCTAGGAAAGGTCAGAAGGCCTCTGCCATTTCTTTGGCATCTTGGTTGAAATCTTTAATTCATCATGCTTATGTCGAGTCGGGTAAATCTCCGCCTCAAAGGATTACAGCTCATTCTACTAGGTCAGTTTCTACTTCCTGGGCGTTTAGGAATGAAGCTTCGATTGATCAGATTTGCAAAGCAGCAACTTGGTCTTCTTTGCATACTTTTACTAAATTCTACCATTTTGATGTGTATTCTTCTTCTGAAGCAGTTTTTGGTAGAAAAATACTTCAGGCAGCTGTTTCAGTTTGATTCTTCTGCTTATAATTTCAGTTTTCTTCATTATAAGATTTAAACTTTATTTTGGGTGTGGATTATTTTTCAGCGGAAATTGGCTGTCTTTATTTTATCCCTCCCTCTCTAGTGACTCTTGCGTGGAAGATCCACATCTTGGGTAGTCATTATCCCATACGTCACTAGCTCATGGACTCTTGCTAATTACATGAAAGAAAACATAATTTATGTAAGAACTTACTTGATAAATTCATTTCTTTCATATTAGCAAGAGTCCATGAGGCCCACCCTTTTTTTATGGCGGTTATGATTTTTTTGTATAAAGCACAATTATTCCAATTCCTTGTTTTTTATGCTTTCGCACTTTTTTCTTATCACCCCACTTCTTGGCTATTCGTTAAACTGATTTGTGGGTGTGGTGAGGGGTGTATTTATAGGCATTTTGAGGTTTGGGAAACTTTGCCCCTCCTGGTAGGAATGTATATCCCATACGTCACTAGCTCATGGACTCTTGCTAATATGAAAGAAATGAATTTATCAGGTAAGTTCTTACATAAATTATGTTTTTTTTAATGTGACTTTAGTGGGAAGCTATTTTAATGATAAGTCTCTTTCAAGATGTTCAATATATAACTGAGGGGGGGGGGCAGCGCAGTAGCGGGTGAACCCACCTCAAATGAGTTTCTGCAGGTTGGGATGCCTGGAAACGCACACGTGTGAAGGAAACTGACTGCTATTATTTCACAGTCAAAAAAGTGTTTATTTTTTTAAATGTACACTACTGTTACAACATATATGAGTGGTGGCACTGGGCAAGTGGGCACAGTATACGCTGTGAGCCTGACACACGCTGGCAGGCAGGCAACTGCAATTAGATTACACAGGAAAAAAAAAAAAAGCAGACTGATGTTCTAGCCCTAAAAAGGGCTTTTTGGGGTGCTGTCCTTACAGCAGAGATCAGATGAATCCTTCATGACTGTAGTGGACACTGAATACACTAGCCTAGCTATCAATTTCCCTATTAAATCAGCAGCAGCTACACTGTCCCTCCTCTCACTAAGAATGCAGCTTCTGAATGAATCTAAAATGGATGCTGTCCAGGAGGTGGGAGGGTCTGGGAGGGAGGGTCTGCTGCTGATTGGCTGGAATGTGTCTGCTGACTGTGAGGTACAGGGTCAAAGTTTACTCAATGATGACGAATAGGGGGCTGACCGAACATCGCATATGTTCGGCCATCGCGGAGAACGCGAACAAGCTATGTTTTCTTTTGGCCATCTCTTCTGCTAGAAGAGTTTCTGAATTATCTGCTCTTTCTTGTGAATCTCCTTTTCTGATTTTCCATCAGGATAAGGCGGTGTTTTGAACTTCTTTTAAATTTTTATCTAAGGTTGTGAATTCTAACAACATTAGTAGAGAAATTGTGGTACCTTCATTATGTCCTAATCCTAAGAATTCTAAGGAGAGATCATTGCATTCTTTGGATGTAGTTAGAGCTTTGAAATATTATGTTGAAGCTACTAAGAATTTCCGAAAGACTTCTAGTCTATTTGTTATCTTTTCCGGTTCTAGGAAAGGTCAGAAGGCCTCTGCCATTTCTTTGGCATCTTGGTTGAAATCTTTAATTCATCATGCTTATGTCGAGTCGGGTAAATCTCCGCCTCAAAGGATTACAGCTCATTCTACTAGGTCAGTTTCTACTTCCTGGGCGTTTAGGAATGAAGCTTCGATTGATCAGATTTGCAAAGCAGCAACTTGGTCTTCTTTGCATACTTTTACTAAATTCTACCATTTTGATGTGTATTCTTCTTCTGAAGCAGTTTTTGGAAGAAAAATACTTCAGGCAGCTGTTTCAGTTTGATTCTTCTGCTTATAATTTCAGTTTTCTTCATTATAAGATTTAAACTTTATTTTGGGTGTGGATTATTTTTCAGCGGAATTGGCTGTCTTTATTTTATCCCTCCCTCTCTAGTGACTCTTGCGTGGAAGATCCACATCTTGGGTAGTCATTATCCCATACGTCACTAGCTCATGGACTCTTGCTAATTACATGAAAGAAAACATAATTTATGTAAGAACTTACTTGATAAATTCATTTCTTTCATATTAGCAAGAGTCCATGAGGCCCACCCTTTGTTTATGGCGGTTATGATTTTTTTGTATAAAGCACAATTATTCCAATTCCTTGTTTTTTATGCTTTCGCACTTTTTTCTTATCACCCCACTTCTTGGCTATTCGTTAAACTGATTTGTGGGTGTGGTGAGGGGTGTATTTATAGGCATTTTGAGGTTTGGGAAACTTTGCCCCTCCTGGTAGGAATGTATATCCCATACGTCACTAGCTCATGGACTCTTGCTAATATGAAAGAAATGAATTTATCAGGTAAGTTCTTACATAAATTATGTTTTTTTTAATGTGACTTTAGTGGGAAGCTATTTTAATGATAAGTCTCTTTCAAGGTGTTCAATATATAACTGAGGGGGGGGGCAGCGCAGTAGCGGGTGAACCCACCTCAAATGAGTTTCTGCAGGTTGGGATGCCTGGAAACGCACACGTGTGAAGGAAACTGACTGCTATTATTTCACAGTCAAAAAAGTGTTTATTTTTTTAAATGTACACTACTGTTACAACATATATGAGTGGTGGCACTGGGCAAGTGGGCACAGTATACGCTGTGAGCCTGACACATGCTGGCAGGCAGGCAACTGCAATTAGATTACACAGGAAAAAAAAAAAAGCAGACTGATGTTCTAGCCCTAAAAAGGGCTTTTTGGGGTGCTGTCCTTACAGCAGAGATCAGATGAATCCTTCATGACTGTAGTGGACACTGAATACACTAGCCTAGCTATCGATTTCCCTATTAAATCAGCAGCAGCTACACTGTCCCTCCTCTCACTAAGAATGCAGCTTCTGAATGAATCTAAAATGGATGCTGTCCAGGAGGTGGGAGGGTCTGGGAGGGAGGGTCTGCTGCTGATTGGCTGGAATGTGTCTGCTGACTGTGAGGTACAGGGTCAAAGTTTACTCAATGATGACGAATAGGGGGCTGACCGAACATCGCATATGTTCGGCCATCGAGGAGAACGCGAACAAGCTATGTTTTCTTTTGGCCATCTCTTCTGCTAGAAGAGTTTCTGAATTATCTGCTCTTTCTTGTGAATCTCCTTTTCTGATTTTCCATCAGGATAAGGCGGTGTTTTGAACTTCTTTTAAATTTTTATCTAAGGTTGTGAATTCTAACAACATTAGTAGAGAAATTGTGGTACCTTCATTATGTCCTAATCCTAAGAATTCTAAGGAGAGATCATTGCATTCTTTGGATGTAGTTAGAGCTTTGAAATATTATGTTGAAGCTACTAAGAATTTCCGAAAGACTTCTAGTCTATTTGTTATCTTTTCCGGTTCTAGGAAAGGTCAGAAGGCCTCTGCCATTTCTTTGGCATCTTGGTTGAAATCTTTAATTCATCATGCTTATGTCGAGTCGGGTAAATCTCCGCCTCAAAGGATTACAGCTCATTCTACTAGGTCAGTTTCTACTTCCTGGGCGTTTAGGAATGAAGCTTCGATTGATCAGATTTGCAAAGCAGCAACTTGGTCTTCTTTGCATACTTTTACTAAATTCTACCATTTTGATGTGTATTCTTCTTCTGAAGCAGTTTTTGGAAGAAAAATACTTCAGGCAGCTGTTTCAGTTTGATTCTTCTGCTTATAATTTCAGTTTTCTTCATTATAAGATTTAAACTTTATTTTGGGTGTGGATTATTTTTCAGCGGAATTGGCTGTCTTTATTTTATCCCTCCCTCTCTAGTGACTCTTGCGTGGAAGATCCACATCTTGGGTAGTCATTATCCCATACGTCACTAGCTCATGGACTCTTGCTAATTACATGAAAGAAAACATAATTTATGTAAGAACTTACTTGATAAATTCATTTCTTTCATATTAGCAAGAGTCCATGAGGCCCACCCTTTTTTTATGGCGGTTATGATTTTTTTGTATAAAGCACAATTATTCCAATTCCTTGTTTTTTATGCTTTCGCACTTTTTTCTTATCACCCCACTTCTTGGCTATTCGTTAAACTGATTTGTGGGTGTGGTGAGGGGTGTATTTATAGGCATTTTGAGGTTTGGGAAACTTTGCCCCTCCTGGTAGGAATGTATATCCCATACGTCACTAGCTCATGGACTCTTGCTAATATGAAAGAAATGAATTTATCAGGTAAGTTCTTACATAAATTATGTTTTTTTTAATGTGACTTTAGTGGGAAGCTATTTTAATGATAAGTCTCTTTCAAGGTGTTCAATATATAACTGAGGGGGGGGGGGGCAGCGCAGTAGCGGGTGAACCCACCTCAAATGAGTTTCTGCAGGTTGGGATGCCTGGAAACGCACACGTGTGAAGGAAACTGACTGCTATTATTTCACAGTCAAAAAAGTGTTTATTTTTTTAAATGTACACTACTGTTACAACATATATGAGTGGTGGCACTGGGCAAGTGGGCACAGTATACGCTGTGAGCCTGACACATGCTGGCAGGCAGGCAACTGCAATTAGATTACACAGGAAAAAAAAAAAAGCAGACTGATGTTCTAGCCCTAAAAAGGGCTTTTTGGGGTGCTGTCCTTACAGCAGAGATCAGATGAATCCTTCATGACTGTAGTGGACACTGAATACACTAGCCTAGCTATCGATTTCCCTATTAAATCAGCAGCAGCTACACTGTCCCTCCTCTCACTAAGAATGCAGCTTCTGAATGAATCTAAAATGGATGCTGTCCAGGAGGTGGGAGGGTCTGGGAGGGAGGGTCTGCTGCTGATTGGCTGGAATGTGTCTGCTGACTGTGAGGTACAGGGTCAAAGTTTACTCAATGATGACGAATAGGGGGCGGACCGAACATCGCATATGTTCGGCCATCGCGGAGAACGCGAACAAGCTATGTTCGCCGGGAACTATTTGCCGCCGAACTATTCGCGACATCACTAGTGGTCACAAAAAATATTGACACTTTGTGCCCAATTTGGACATTTCCACTTAGGGGCGACCTCACTTTTGTTGCCAACAATTTAGACATTAATGGCTGTGTGTTGAGTTATTTTGAGGGGACAGCAAATTTTTTCTCTATGTGAAAAACATTGGAATGTAAAATATTTTCAGTTAATACACATTAAAACACATTATTAAATAATAAAATGTATTAAAAAATACTTTTCTTGTTTTCAGGTATGTGTGTGGAAAGGGCTCCAAAGTATATATACATACAGGGAGTGCAGAATTATTAGGCAAATTAGTATTTTGACCACATCATCCTCTTTATGCATGTTGTCTTACTCCAAGCTGTATAGGCTCGAAAGCCTACTACCAATTAAGCATATTAGGTGATGTGCATCTCTGTAATGAGAAGGGGTGTGGTCTAATGACATCGACACCCTATATCAGGTGTGCATAATTATTAGGCAACTTCCTTTCCTTTGGCAAAATGGGTCAAAAGAAGGACTTGACAGGCTCAGAAAAGTCAAAAATAGTGAGATATCTTGCAGAGGGATGCAGCACTCTTAAAATTGCAAAGCTTCTGAAGCGTGATCATCGAACAATCAAGCGTTTCATTCAAAATAGTCAACAGGGTCGCAAGAAGCGTGTGGAAAAACCAAGGAGCAAAATAACTGCCAATGAACTGAGAAAAGTCAAGCGTGCAGCTGCCAAGATGCCACTTGCCACCAGTTTGGCTATATTTCAGAGCTGCAACATCACTGGAGTGCCCAAAAGCACAAGGTGTGCAATACTCAGAGACATGGCCAAGGTAAAAAAGGCTGAAAGACGACCACCACTGAACAAGACACACAAGCTGAAACGTCAAGACTGGGCCAAGAAATATCTCAAGATTGATTTTTCTAAGGTTTTATGGAATGATGAAATGAGAGTGAGTCTTGATGGGCCAGATGGATGGGCCCGTGGCTGGATTGGTAAAGGGCAGAGAGCTCCAGTCCGACTCAGACGCCAGCAAGGTGGAGGTGGAGTACTGGTTTGGGCTGGTATCATCAAAGATGAGCTTGTGGGGCCTTTTCGGGTTGAGGATGGAGTCAAGCTCAACTCCCAGTCCTACTGCCAGTTTCTGGAAGACACCTTCTTCAAGCAGTGGTACAGGAAGAAGTCTGCATCCTTCAAGAAAAACATGATTTTCATGCAGGACAATGCTCCATCACACGCGTCCAAGTACTCCACAGCGTGGCTGGCAAGAAAGGGTATAAAAGAAGAAAATCTAATGACATGGCCTCCTTGTTCACCTGATCTGAACCCCATTGAGAACCTGTGGTCCATCATCAAATGTGAGATTTACAAGGAGGGAAAACAGTACACCTCTCTGAACAGTGTCTGGGAGGCTGTGGTTGCTGCTGCACGCAATGTTGATGGTGAACAGATCAAAACACTGACAGAATCCATGGATGGCAGGCTTTTGAGTGTCCTTGCAAAGAAAGGTGGCTATATTGGTCACTGATTTGTTTTTGTTTTGTTTTTGAATGTCAGAAATGTATATTTGTGAATGTTGAGATGTTATATTGGTTTCACTGGTAAAAATAAATAATTGAAATGGGTATATATTTGTTTTTTGTTAAGTTGCCTAATAATTATGCACAGTAATAGTCACCTGCACACACAGATATCCCCCTAAAATAGCTAAAACTAAAAACAAACTAAAAACTAGTTCCAAAAATATTCAGCTTTGATATTAATGAGTTTTTTGGGTTCATTGAGAACATGGTTGTTGTTCAATAATAAAATTAATCCTCAAAAATACAACTTGCCTAATAATTCTGCACTCCCTGTATATATATGTTTATACATGGGTATATATGTGCTTATATCATGTATACATACAGGGAGTGCAGAATTATTAGGCAAGTTGTATTTTTGAGGATTAATTTTATTATTGAACAACAACCATGTTCTCAATGAACCCAAGAAACTCATTAATATCAAAGCTGAATAGTTCTGGAAGTAGTTTTTAGTTTGTTTTTAGTTATAGCTATTTTAGGGGGATATCTGTGTGTGCAGGTGACTATTACTGTGCATAATTATTAGGCAACTTAACAAAAAACAAATATATACCCATTTCAATTATTTATTTTTACCAGTGAAACCAATATAACATCTCAACATTCACAAATATACATTTCTGACATTCAAAAACAAAACAAAAACAAATCAGTGACCAATATAGCCACCTTTCTTTGCAAGGACACTCAAAAGCCTGCCATCCATGGATTCTGTCAGTGTTTTGATCTGTTCACCATCAACATTGCGTGCAGCAGCAACCACAGCCTCCCAGACACTGTTCAGAGAGGTGTACTGTTTTCCCTCCTTGTAAATCTCACATTTGATGATGGACCACAGGTTCTCAATGGGGTTCAGATCAGGTGAACAAGGAGGCCATGTCATTAGATTTTCTTCTTTTATACCCTTTCTTGCCAGCCACGCTGTGGAGTACTTGGACGCGTGTGATGGAGCATTGTCCTGCATGAAAATCATGTTTTTCTTGAAGGATGCAGACTTCTTCCTGTACCACTGCTTGAAGAATGTGTCTTCCAGAAACTGGCAGTAGGACTGGGAGTTGAGCTTGACTCCATCCTCAACCCAAAAAGGCCCCACAAGCTCATCTTTGATGATACCAGCCCAAACCAGTACTCCACCTCCACCTTGCTGGCGTCTGAGTCGGACTGGAGCTCTCTGCCCTTTACCAATCCAGCCACGGGCCCATCCATCTGGCCCATCAAGACTCACTCTCATTTCATCAGTCCATAAAACCTTAGAAAAATCAGTCTTGAGATATTTCTTGGCCCAGTCTTGACGTTTCAGCTTCTGTGTCTTGTTCAGTGGTGGTCGTCTTTCAGCCTTTCTTACCTTGGCCATGTCTCTGAGTATTGCACACCTTGTGCTTTTGGGCACTCCAGTAATGTTGCAGCTCTGAAATATGGCCAAACTGGTGGCAAGTGGCATCTTGGCAGCTGCACGCTTGACTTTTCTCAGTTCATGGGCAGTTATTTTGCGCCTTGGTTTTTCCACACGCTTCTTGCGACCCTGTTGACTATTTTGAATGAAACGCTTGATTGTTCGATGATCACGCTTCAGAAGCTTTGCAATTTTAAGAGTGCTGCATCCCTCTGCAAGATATCTCACTATTTTTGACTTTTCTGAGCCTGTCAAGTCCTTCTTTTGACCCATTTTGCCAAAGGGAAGGAAGTTGCCTAATAATTATGCACACCTGATATAGGGTGTTGATGTCATTAGACCACACCCCTTCTCATTACAGAGATGCACATCACCTAATATGCTTAATTTCTAGTAGGCTTTCGAGCCTATACAGCTTGTAGTAAGACAACATGCATAAAGAGTATGATGTGGTCAAAATACTCATTTGCCTAATAATTCTGCACTCCCTGTATATACTGTACACAAAGAAACATAAATACACATGCATAAACATTTATATATATATATATATATATATATATATATATATATATATATATATACACATATTTAGACATGTATATGTATTTATATATACAGGTAGCCCTCAGTTTACGCCGGGGTTAGGTTAAAGAAGGAATGGTTGAAAATCAAAACTGTTGTAAATTGAAACCCAGATTATAATGTAAGTCAATGGGAAGTGAGGAAGTTAGATTCAGGCCCCTCTTAAAATTGTCATAAGTGACACCTAATACATCATTTTTAAAGCTTTGAAATGAAGACTTTAAATGCTAAACAGCATTATAAACCTAATAAAATAATCACACAACAGACTGTTTTATCAAACTAAGTTAAATGAACAAAAACCTTTTTTACTTGCATTTTTCTGCAAACAGTTCTCTGAATTGTTAGCATGTTAGATAATATTGGGTCTGCTATTCTATGAATTTCAATCTTGAGTGATTAATAGGCAATTAGGCACCCTCACCTCAAGCAGCTGGACAGGAAGATAATAGGGAAGTGGCTGCTAGATCTTGTTGCTTGAAAGCTGCTCGATAGCTAAGGTCTGTTCTGTGAACACAGATTAATTTCAGTCTGCTAAATTGCATAACTTTGCTGCAACACAAGTGAACAGCTCCACCTACTGGCTATTTTAATTAGTGCACTGCTTTTCAATGCTTATCAATAGCAGTCACATGACTGAAAAAAAAGGTTGTTATTCTGAAATGGCGCAAATTGAACCGGCGTAAACCATACATTATAGCACTTTCCATTTAAACACCTTGCCATATACCATATACCTTTTAAACCTTATAACTTTTTGTTAATATTTATATCAATAATGTTTAGTAGATAGTTTATATATGAGTATAACACTTTATTTTAATGTGTTTATGTTATGTTTGGTGCAACTTTTTATTTAGCCTTAACCCCGTTACCGAAGGACTTCAGTCATGCAAACCCGACGAGCGCAAATATAGTATGTGCTCATGCGGTCGCATTAACTTTTAACTGTTAATACACATGCACGTTAACATGGGTGCGATTTTTTAATATCAAGTGCTAACATTAGTGCGCCACTTGTATTCTAGCCCAAAATTCCTTAGTATATTTTTTATTCTTTAATTTAGGTGTAATACTTACCTATAGTGCCCTGGGGAGCCGTGCTCATCCATTCTTCTTCATTGAGTCCATGGCCACGCTAATAGGAAACTGAGGCCCTGGACTGGTCAAGGTTAGTGAGCCCCCCCATCAGGGCCGTCTTTAATACTGACTGGACCCTGGGCAAACATTTTCTTGCCCCCCCCCCACCATGCAATTTCGCTCTCCACCCCAACATCCCAAAAACCAACTAAATCAATTTATTTTATATATTTTTTTAAATCATTAGCCCAGCAGTGGATCATCCACTGCTGGGCTAATCATTAAAAAAAAAATTGCAATATGTGAAACTGGACCTAAGCAGTACTAATAACTAGTAAATAAATATATAAATTCCTCCACTCTGGATTAATTTAATATGCTTTTGAATGTGATTCTGGTGTGAGGTTAGCTGGTTAAAGAGATTTAGGGCAGCCAACAGGAGCAAAGCAAGGTAAAGACTGAGGTGGAAGCATAGAGGTGCAGACAGATATAAGTTTACTGACTGGAACAGTAGAACTACTATGGGAAGCTGTAAAATCTGAAACAGAGAGAAATAAAAACTATAAAAATAAACCTTACCTTAATGTGTGAAGTATCAGCATGACACTATACATCAGCCACAGCAGCACATGTCACTACTTTGCTAGGAACAAGTTCCCTCTCATCCTGCACTAGACAATGCTGCATGGGGGAGGGGCATGTGTACACTCACTTATTCTTCCCACTGACACCTTTCTACAAAGCACTGTTTTCCTTACATACTTCAGTTAGTTGATCTTAGAGCCACAGCAGAAAGAGCAGGGCTAAGGGGACCAGCAGACTGGATGCTGTCTGCCCAAGGCTGCATGGATACAGACGAGTCACACAGCCTCAAGACTAAAGAGAGCAGTGTGTGCAGCTGCACAGATACTCAAATCCTCATGTGCCTGCCACTCCAGCTTTCTGCTGCATGCGCCTATAGTGAGCCCTACCCAGAAACAATCCCCACCACCAGAGCAGTTATCTGGTAACAGTGGTAACCCCAGCAGGACCTTTTCTGATGCAGTTGGATTGACTGGATGCCTAGTTAGGGCTTAGCATCCAGTGCTGCACAGTGCACATCTAAAACAGCACATGGCACTAGCTTGGAATGTCACATGACATCGGCACGGTCTGGCACAGTTTCTCACAAATAAATATAAGCAGAGAACTTTTGACTGTGACAATATTAGGACTGACTGTGTGTATGTCCCATGTCACATGATATCAGCAGTCTGGCATGAACTAAAAAAAAAAATTTTTTTTTTTTTTTTTTTTTTTTTTTAGGACTCTTGGGCCCCTCAACAAAGACTGGGCCCAGGGCAACTGCCCCTTTTGCCCTGTGTTAAAGACGGTCCTGCCCCCCATCTGTGCTAAAAGAAGAGATCCTTTAGCGCGGGCTCTAGGGTCCACTGCACTAATCCTCCTATTAGCGAAGCCCTGGACTCTATAAAGAACAAGCAGATTACTGTGGCTCCCCCCTGCGCTATAGATAATTATCCAACAAGTGACACTGTGATACCTGCAGCAAGATAACATTTGCATTAGTTTTAACAAAAACAATTGTAAATGATAACGAATATTCAGTATTCGGTTTGTTTTAAACAAATTGAATATTGAATAGTGCATAATATTCTTCTGAATGATTAATCTGAAATTATTCACTGCTGCACGTCTAATGAAAATCTTCTTTCATAATTAATCTAAAATGAATATGAGGGAGAAATGATAAATTAAATTATTATTATCGGTTATTTGTAGAGCGCCAACAGATTCCGCAGCACTATAAACAAAGGGGGAGTACAAAACAAAACAATTATAGGGTACTTATTTGGACTGTTTGCTAACTGACTATTCCAAGCCATGGTGGCAACACAGATGTTAAATAAAGTAGTGACAATGTATGACAGCAGATGCCTACAAATACTTCATGAATGTCATTATTCAATGAGAATTTTAGAACTTGCTCTAAATGATCTTTATTTGGAGTTGGAGCTGAAATGCAATGTGATATATATTTGCTGACCTCATGTTTTTATGTATCTCTATAATAGCTAATACATTTCTCTTTGGATGCCGAAAGCACAAATTATGAAAGCCTAGCAGTTAAACATAATGAAAATTAAATGGCAAAAATACATTTCTGTGCAAGAATTTTCTGTGAAGAAAAAAAAATTCCTGGTAGCAATTAGACATGTGCATGGCCAAAAATAGTCTTAGATGAATTGCTTGTGTAAAAACAAAAACTTCACAAAGACATAATTAAGTAAGGGACCAATTCAGGCTCACAGGAAACAGGAGTTATGAAGCAGCAGTCTAAAGAC
Organism: Bombina bombina; assembly: GCF_027579735.1. Taxonomy (NCBI): domain Eukaryota; kingdom Metazoa; phylum Chordata; class Amphibia; order Anura; family Bombinatoridae; genus Bombina; species Bombina bombina. The sequence goes on from NC_069502.1 coordinate 375,466,712, forward strand.
TGCTGCTCCATAACTTGTCCGCCTGCTCTGAGTCCACGGACAGAAATCAACCCAAGTGAATATGATCGGGTTGATTGATACCCCCTGATTGACCGCTAATCTGAAGGGGGGCGGCATTGCACCAGCAGCTCACAAGAACTGCTGGTGCAATGATAAATGCAGACAGCGTATACTGTAGGCATTAATCGATGTGTAGCAGATATGATACACTACATGAAATGTCCGTTCACCAGGGGCGTATTTAAGTTTTGTGCTGCCCTAGGCACCTAGAATTCTGCTGCCCCCCCCCCCCTCCCTCCCTCTGTTTTAGGCCATTTTTGGGCATAATATTTTTTTGCTCAGGAAATAACATGCTTTTTTTTGTTTTTTTTTGCTCCTACTCTGCTACAATTTCCAGCTAGCTGTACAGCCCCCAGAAACAAATGAACTCAGATCATCTGTGTATTTTTGGCAGTGTCCCCAGTGCAGTCACACATGTAAACTGTCCCTCTTTTTAACATATCCATCCCGTGCTTGTCCCCAGCCATTAATCAGAGGACCAAGGGTGGGGATATCTGTAACTATTTTGATGCTGCCCAACTCTCAGGCAATGAAGACTCACCTTCATTTGACAATTATAATAAATAATAAATATAAGCCAAAGAGGATAGATAGTCTGTTCTCCATCAGCAGATTGCTTAGATAGTATACAGTGTGCCAAGAAGACAATAAACTGCCAAATCAGGAGTGACAGAAGACTGTGCCTTCTCCTGCTAAAGAACAAGTTGTAAAACTTGCAGTGCATGTCAGAAGTAAACTCTTATTTAGGTTCCGCCTTCTCTTTCCTCCTAGCTGCTGAGTGATTGAGTTATAAGTAGAGCTGACTTCCCTGCCTGCCTGCCCAACACTGAGATGATACTGTGCCTTTTTTCTCTATATATTTATAAAACACACAGAGGATCCAGTACTGTAGGGAGGAAAACGTTATTGCTGTATGTTTATTCAGTTTGGTGGACAGTAGAAGTAATTATTACCAGATGGAGATCAGTGCTAGCTCAGCTCACTGCAAAATAAACATTGGGGATCTGATCATCATCATTGTGTAGTGTAGTGGTAGCGTTAATTTCAAGTCAGCCTAGCCAGGAAAATATTATTTTTAGTAATATTTTCCTGGCTAGGCTGACTTGAAATTAACGCTACCACTACACTACACAATGATGATGAATGTAGCTACCACTTCCTAGCAGTACCGAGCTGCCCAGTGCCCTTCTCCTACCTGGGTTAAGTCAGTCGGGTCAGCCACCTCCTCCACCGATTCCAATCATCCCACTGTGACTGTCGTCTTCACGTCACATGGTCACTGGCACTCAAGAGTCTGGCCTGGGAGGAGATCAACTGCGCTGTGCAAGTGCAGCCATGACTCAATCCATGTGTGGCCGACTTCATGTTCCAGTCAGACAGGAAAGCGGGTCAGACAGGAAGGCGGGTCAGACAGGAAGGCGGGCGGCAGATGAAAAATGTCAAGTGAACTTGGCAAAAAGCCGGTCACATTCAAAATAATTTTTTTTTTACAAAAATCCATGCCCAAATATTTAGTGACTTGGGACAAATGCCGCCCCCCAAAATCTGTCGTCCTAGGCACCGGCCTTGTTGGCCTTTACATTAATATGCCCCTGCCGTTCACACTTACATAAATAGGCCCCTTAACCTCAGAATGAAATATTGGCAAAGATAATGGGCTTTTAAGTTTTAACTTTTCATCAAAATCTTTAGGCTTCATTTATCAAGCTGCAGCCCATCTTGGAAGCTCTTGTGGTGAACAGTCTAGGTTGATAGTCTTAAAATGACATGTTCTAATGTATTTGAGCATGTAATGTTTGACTTATAATGACCCTTTAATTGAATTGTAAATATTCAGTATAATATCATTATTTTGAATATGTTTTTTTTTATCTAATAAAACTGTAGTAATATAATGTTGCAAAGTGTTGCTTAGAAAATGGTAATTTCTGATTTTAAAGCAGATGCCAACCTATGTGACATTAGATTTGAATCTAATGTACTGCTGGCAGGAGGAACTATGTGGAATTAGGTGAGCATCAAGAAACACCATAAGATAAAAATAATGCTTTATGCTTCATACATACAGATTTTTTATGATCATCCAGACCACACACCAATCATGCACAAATCACACACAAACCCATAATCATTTTAAGTGCAAAGAATCCACATGGTGTACAAAAAGGTAAAGGCAGAATACAGCACAGAGGTTTCAAATTGATTCAAAGCAACATTATTTCAGAAACAAAACAGCAGGAAAATCAATCAGAATCCTGGGCTGCCCTTGCAAAGACAGAAAGATAAATCTGTAACCCAAAACTACCTTTTTTATTATTTTCATTTTTTAAGTTTTACTTTCTGTTTGGTAGGATGTAATTCTTAGAATTTTCATTTTCACTATTATTTTCTCATCATCTTCTCCACCTTCTAAAAAGCTCATCATTCACTATTTTCTTGATTGTGATAAAACAAAATCATTCAAATTTATGGTCGCAACTTAAAGAGACATACAATATAAAAATAAAATACTATTATATGTTAGAGAATTTATCATTACACAATTGTTTGCATATAGCTAACCTGCAAAGGGTTTAAAGAGATTGTCAGCTCTAGGACAGCAATGAACTACTGGGACCTAGCTGAACACATCTGTTAAGCCAGTGACAAGAGTCATAGGCCCCTATCAGGTCCGACAGACCTAGCTGAATGCGGAGAGCAATACGCTCTCCATATTCAGCATTGCACTTGCAGCTCTTGTGAGCTGCTCGTGCAACACTGCCCTCTGCAGATTCTCGGCCAATTGGCCGCCAGCAGGGGGGTGTCAATCAACCCAATCGTAATCAATCTGGTTGAATTGCAGCGATGTCTGTCCGCCTGTTCAGAGCAGGCGGACAGATTATGGCAGGCTCGCCAGAAACACAGGCCCTCAAACTCCATCCGGAGCTTGATAAATGGGCCCCATATGCTCATTGCCACCAGTTTCCAGCTATCTACCTGTAGGGCAATTGAAATCTCTTACAAATGCATTGTTTGCCTGAACTACAAAAGGTTAATTTTTACTTTCACTTATGTTTAATGCAAAGCTTGAGGAAAACAAATTTTGTGCATCTGCAGGAAGAACAAGGAATCACTTACTAATACACACCTGGATTATAAATTTTGCGTTCAGGTTTTAACGCTGAAAAAAATGGCCATTTCAGTGTAAAAACCGGACTGCAGCCATTTCGAGACATGTCAGTATAGCTATACCGCAAGCATTTTAGCCGTAACGCAACGTCAGTGCCGCACTCAAAAAAATTAAATTTTTTGCGTGGGATTTTCATAGCGCTGCCATTACAAGTTTTGCGGTGAGGCAAAAAAGCTTTCTTTACAGCCTATACCGACACTATCCATTCCTCAATCTGAGACCAGTAGTTATGAGTTTTGCTCCACAAAACTGTTACACAAAACTCATAACTAAAGTGTTGCAAAGTACACTAACATCCATAAACTTCCTATTAACGCCTAAACCGAGACCCTCCCGCATCGCAAACACTATATTAAAGTTATTAACCCCAAATCTGCCGCTCCCGACATCGCCGCCACTAATAAAATGTATTAACCCCTTTTCTGCCGCTCCCCGACATCATCACCACTATAATAAAGGTATTAACCACTATTCCCCTGCACCCCAACATCGCCCACACTATAATAAAGATATTAACCTGTATTCCGCTGCTCCCCAACATCGCCGCCACTAAATAAAGTTATTAACCCCTAAATCTCTTGCCTCCCACATCGCTGTCACTAAATAAACCTATTAACCCCTAAACAGCCATCCCCCCACATCGCAAAAAACTAAATTAAACTATTAACCCTTATACCTAACAAACCCCTAACTTTAAATTAAAATTGCAAGATCCCTATCTTAAAATAAAAAAAGCTTACCTGGGAAATTAAAAAATATAAGTTTAAACTATATATTAAATTAACATTTCTATTATACTAAAATTAAAATAACTATCAATTAAATAAATCAAATTACACATTAAAAAAACCTAACACTACTAAAAAAAAATTAAACTTTAATTAAAATTAACTTTATATAGCGATGTAGGGGTGCGGCGGATTAGGGGCTAATATCTTTATTATAGTGTAGGCGATGTTGGTGTGCAGGGAATAGGGGTTAATAACTTTATTATAGTGGCGCCGATGTTGGGGAGCGGCGGAATAGGGGTTAAAATGTTTTATTAGTGGCGGCGATGTTGGGAGCGGCAGATTAGGGGTTAAAACCTTTATTTAGGTGTCGGCGATGTCGGGGGCGGGGGGTGTTTAGACTTGGGGTTTATGTTAGGGTGTTTTTAAACATAACTTTTTTCCCACATCAATGGGGTTGCGTTATGGAGCTTTGCATTCCGCGATTGTAGGTGTTAGTTTTTTTCTAACACTCTCTCCCCATTGATGTCTATGGGGAAAGCATGCACGAGCACGTCAAAGGAGCGCTTGGATTTTGTGCGTTATAGAGCTCATTGCCACCATATTGCACGCACAAGGCGGCTTTTCAAAAACTTGTAATGGCAGCGATATGGAGGGTGAAGTAAAGCAACTCTTGTTGCGTTCATTTCGCACCCTCTATAGCGCAAAACTTGTAATCTAGGTGTTAGTTTCCATCAGATACAGGCATGGAAGTGATGCTTTAGGTTTAAGGCATCATTTTTACACACCTCTCAACCATCCTGGAACTTCCAGGATTGTAACGGGTTGGATGACCTTCCCACTTTCCTGTCTGCAGCTTCTCTGGATTGGTTTTGGTACAGTTTTTTTGGAACATTTTAAAAAAGGCACTAACCTCTAAATTCAGTCCATTGGTGCACTAGAGGTTTAGGGTGCATAACACCTCATCTCAGCACTACCAATGCCTTAAGCGCCACCAATTCTAACTTTCATTAAAGATCTTCATAGCATATCTTTCCCACTCATTGGAAGTAACCTCTGCTATTGGGCCACAACCCTTTTTTATGTGTTTGTTTTTTTTCTTTGCAATATTTTAAAACATATTAAATCGGATTCTTCTGTATTTGTGAGAGAGCTTGTGATGATGCAGGAATCATCTGCTGGTTGAGACTAGAATATGCTTTTTCCTTCCCTTTCCCCTCTCTTACACAAACCCCACCAGTAAGATATTGCAGGAAAATATTTTTGAGTTAACAATGTGAGTGTGTGTTTGTGTGTTTCCAATCATATGTATGTTTATGAGTATGTGCACTATTGTATCTTGTTGTGTCTATATATTTTCTATTTTTCCTGTATTATAATGCACTGCTCCCTAAAAAAAATAATTCAGTAATTTGAGGATATGTATCACTTTGCTGTTGAATAATACAATATTCATTCTGTGTTTTCATATGAAAACTATTTTCTAGCTGTGGTTATGCATATTGTTAGGTCCTGAAGTTGCACACATCATGACATCAGTGAAGATGAGTTTATATTACAATCTACACTATTCTTTATTGCATGAGACTGTGTATATATTTTTCCTGTATAATATATTTCAACATTTTCATGTAAATTATTTTTTTTTAAATATATTTTAATCACACTTTTAGAGAAAACGGATATCTCAGATTTCACAAAGACAAAATCAGGCCCCTGATATAAAGATGTGCATACCTTGGTAAGTATAAACTCAAAAAATTAGAATATTCTGCAAAAGTTCATTTATTTCACTAATGCAACTTAAAAGGTGAAACTAATATATGAGATAGACTCATTACATGCAAAGCAAGATAGTTCAAGCCGTGATTTGTCATAATTGTCATGATTATGGCTTACAGCTCAGGAAAACCCCAAATCCACAATCTCAGAAAATTTGAATATTACATGCAATCAATAAAACAAGGATTGTACATAGAAAAATATCGGACTTGGTTTGGGCCCCTTTTGCAGCAATTACTGCCTCAATGCGGCATGGCATGGAAGCTATCAGCCTGTGGCACTGCTGAGGTGTTATGGGAAACCTGGATGCTTCAATAGTAGCCTTCAGCTCTTCTGCATTGTTTGGTCTCATGTCTCTCATCTTTCTCTTGGCAATGCCCCATAGATTCTCTATGGGGTTCAGGTCAAGCGAGTTGGCTGGCCAATCAAGCACATTAATCCCATGGTAATTGAACCAGGTTTTGGTGCTTTTGGCAGTGTGGGCAGGTGCCAAGTCCTGCTGGAAAATTAAGTCAGCATCCCCATAGAGCTTGTCTATGGAAGGAAGCATGAAGTGCTCCAAAATCTCCTGGCCGACGGCTGCGTTAACCCTGGACTTAATGAAGCACAGTGGACCAACACCAGCAGATGACATGGCTCCCCAAATCAACACAGACTGTGGAAACTTCATACTGGACTTCAAGCATCTTGCAGTGTGTGCCTCTCCATTCTTCCTCCATACTCTGGGTCCTTGGTTTCCAAATGAGATGCAAAATTTGCTCTCATCAGAAAAGAGGACTTTGGACCACTGAGCAACAGACCAGGTCTTGAGCAACAGACCAGGTCTGTTTTTCTTTATCCCAGGTAAGACGCTTCTGACGTCGTTTGTTGTTCAGGAGTGGCTTAACAAGAGGAATACGACATTTGAAGCCCATTTCCAGGATCCGTCTGTGTGTGGTGGCTCTTGATGCACTGACTCCAACCTCAGTCCACTCCTTGTGAAAGTCCCCAACACTTTTGAATGGCCTTTTCCTGACAATCCTCTCCAGGCCGCTGTCATCCCTGCTGTGCTTGTGGACCTTTTTCTTCCACACTTTTCCCTTCCACATAACTTTCTATTAATGTGCTTTAATACAGCACTTTGGGAACATCCAACTCCTTTTGCAATTACCTTTTGAGGCTCTCCCTCCTTATGGAGGGTGTCAATGATGGTTTTCTACACAACTGTCAGGTCAGCAGTCTTTCCCATGATTGTGATTCCTACTGAACCAGACTGAGAGACCATTTAATGGCTCAGGAACCCTTTGCAGGTGTTATGGCTTAATTAGCTGATTAGAGTGGGACACTTTGAGCCTAGAATATTGCACCTTTTTACAATATTCTAATTTTCTGATATTGTGGATTTGGGGCTTTTATAAGCTGTAAGCCATAATCATCACAATTATGACAAATCACAGCTTGAACTATCTTGCTTTACATGTAATTAGTCTATCTCATATATTAGTTTCACCTTTTAAGTTGCATTAGTGAAATAAATTAACGTTTGCAGAATATTCTAATTTTTCGAGTTTCACCTGTATATTATGATTAGAAAATTATGCAGGCAACTGTTCCATTATTGTGTTGATATATACCAGATGCCTAAGGGACAAGGCTCAAGAGACATTTATTAAATTATTCTTTTGAATCCTGTAGTCTTTATTTATCACATAGGTTATCTATAAAAATCTTCTTTCATTTAATGGAGAAGTTTATAGAGAAAAATGTCAATATGTTTGCTGTTATACAAATTACCCGCTAGAATAGTTAAATGGACACTGAACCCAAATTTTTTCTTTGTGATTCAGATAGAGCACGCAATTTTAAGTAACTTTCTAATTTACTCCTATTAACAATTTTTCTTCGTTCTCTTACTATCTTTATTGGAAAAAGAAGGCATCTAGGTTTTTTTTGGTTCAGACCTCTGGACAGCACTTTTTTATTTGTTGATGAATTTATCCACCAATCAGCAAGAACAACCCAGGTTGTTCACCAAAAATGGGCCAGCATCTAAACTTTGATAACAGGAGTAAATTAAAAAGTTGCTTAAAATATCATGCTCTATCTGAATCACGAAAGAAAAAAATTGGGTTCAGTGTCCCTTTAAAAAAGTAGTAGACACATTTAGCAGTAACATTCTAATGAACAAAAAGGTCTAATTAAAAAAAAAAAAAACATTTTATATAGGGTACAGTTATTTCCTTCAAACCTCAGAGAGTGGAGCTAGTTCAGGAAGTAATCTTAATTAGAAAAATGTGAACACCATTGAGGATTCTTGAAAGATTTTAGGGTCGATCACAAAGTTTATCTAATCATTTTTTTCTACAAAATTCACTTTTAAAGACTGTGTATTTTTGTGTAAATAAATAATTTGCTAATGTTTGTGATTGACCACTTTGTTAGAGCTTGGGTATGTAAGAATTATATACTAGTATCTAATAAAGTACATTAGTTGAATGAACCACTGGCTACATTTTTCTACATTGTCCAACTTAAATGAAAACATAAAGCTATATGTCTCTAATGTTTAGGAAATTAAAATATTACATAAAGATATAAAGTGAATGGCTACCTTAATAATTTCAATCAGTGGCTGTTCCAGAACTTAATATTTGGGTGAATAATTAGGGGAAACAAAGGTAGTAAAAAGTTGAATGAAACACCAAACATGGAGGACTTTCCCACTCAACAAGATGCTACATGTGTGTTAAGAGGTTAATACCACCCCCCAAAAAACACCATTGATGCCAATATTGAAAATGCTATACAAGTGGTTAGCTTAATGTGATTACCATGAGCCTGGACCAGGTAGCACATGATAACATGTGTGAAAGGTCTAAACTTCAAAAAGACAATGGGGAGTTGCTGTGACATGGCAACACTCGCTGATGCTTTTCAATAGTATGCAAACTTTACTTTATATTGATAAGGTATTGTCCACTCTGACTCATAGCTATATGCTGCCTCACCTCTGTGTCACCCTCCAACATGCCGTTGAAAATTATAATATGGATTTGTCTTTACATAGACCTCAAAAATGTAATAATGTTCTAAAATTTGTCAGTTTGCCATTAGTGGTATTTCCTAAAGGATCAACAGAAAAAGCATATAGCAAAGTCATCCTAACAATATTTATACCCTTTCTTGGCATCAGATGTAGGAAACACGGATGACCCAGTCATCCTATTGTTGAAATATACACAGGAAATGCTTGGGCACATTAAAAAACTTAACTTTTAACCTGACTCAAAGAAATATTTGTAGTTTAGGAAAAAGTAATTTCCAAGTAGAAACAAATGAAATATTAGAAGATTTGAATTTGAACAAACAGTGAATATAACATAGAACTGCACCCAAAAAAAAAATGCAACTTAAACATACAAAAATAAGCTACTTTTGAATCTGTTGAAAAAGAATGTGCATTGTTTCACAGGAAGTACAAAAGTACCATAAGAATTCTTGATAGAAGAAGTTCCATACAGCATACAATCTAAAAAATAGTTGCCTGAATAAGTCATAGAAGCCTACTTACCAAGCCATCAACTGTGCTGCATTTGATGGCACCAATACGCTCACCTGACATCGCCTAACATCGTGGCCGTGGACCTGAATACGTTCTCCTTATTTATAAAAAAAGCTGTCAAAAATCCGCACATCAAGTACGGGGTGATGAGCAGCGGACTGTTGTTAACTAACAGTCATTAGTGATGTCCCGAACTGTTCGCCCGCGAACGGTTCACAGCGAACATAGCTTGTTCGCGTTTGTGGGCGAACACATGGCGATGTTCGATCCGCCCCTATGTGTCATCATTGTGGAAACTTTGACCCTTTATGTCACAGCCGCCTGACACATTAGAGCCAATCAACATCAGACACTCCCTCACAGACACTCCCAGCTACTCGGAATCCGCCATTTTAGACTCATAACGACCTTGCTTTTTTAATGAGAGGACGTGTTGTGTTTTTGCTCCTGACATTAATAGGAAAAACATAGCTAGGCTAGTGTATTTACAGTCCAGAAGGACTCCACTCATCTCTGCTGCAAGCACAGCACCCCAAAAAGCCCTTTTTAGGGCTATATTTTGTGCCGTTTTTTTTTTTTTTTTTACGTTTTTTTTTTATTAGCATTTGCCTGGCTTTCAGCTGTGTGTTTAAGGCTCACAGCATATGCTGTGACTACTGCCACCACTGATCTCTCCCTAACAACATTAGTTTAAATTTAACTAACCCAAAAATATAATTATTTTTCTAGTGTAATTTTTTTCATTTTCTATTAGGCCAGTGTCACACAGCATATACTCTGGTTCATTGCTCTGTGCCAGCCAGCAGCCACCAGTGTTAATATCCGTTTATAACATTATTTTAAATTTAAAAAAATATATATATATATATATATCTTGCTAGTGTAATCTAATTACATTTACTATAATGCGTGTGTCTGTCAGGCTCACTCAGCATTAATATACCTCTTTTTTTTCAGTCTTTTGGTTAATTGGTCTGTGCCAGGCAGCCACCCAGCACTCATATCTATTTTTCTTTCACCTTAATTTTAATATAAAAAAAAAAAGTTTAAATTTGTTTGCTAGTGTAATCTAATATAATTTTCTATTTGGCCTGTGTGTTTTGCTGATATAGAGAGCCTACTGTGTTTACTTGCTGCCCTCCCTAGTCTATGAGCCACGACTCATATGTGTTTAACCTTTTTTAATTTCCCCTCCAAAAAAATAATTTCAATCATTTTTCTAGTGTAATCTAATAGTATTTTCTATCAGGCGTGTGTGTATCCGACATACAGAACCTACTGTTTTTAATAGCTGCCCTTCCAAGGCTATCAGCCACGACTCATATGTATGTGCTTAAACTTTTTCTTAAAATTTCAAAAAAAAAGTCTTTAAATCATTATGCTAGTGTAATCTAATTGTATTTTCTATCAGGCCTGTGTCTAACTGTCTATCTGACTTACACAGCATACTGTTGTTATAATTGCTGCCCTACGTAGCAGCCAGCCAGTGCGACCACTCATAGAGTCATATGTGCATTGCACTTCTTAACATAATTTTAATATTAAAATCTAAAATTTTCAAATATTTTGCTAGTGTAATGTAACTTAATTTTCTATCAGTCCTGTGTTTTTGTCACTTACACAGCATACTGTGTTAAATTGCTGCCCTACCTACCATCCACGACTCATATCTGCCAGCCTGTCTGCCAGGCCCAAGTAGCCAATTAGCGGCACCAATAACAATTCTTGTAACAGTAATAATAAAAAAAATCATAATTTTTTGGACTGCAAATATTCAGTCTCCTAGTGCCATTGAATTTCATTTACCTCCTGCCTGCCACTGCCAGCCTTTTGTGCCAGGCCGTCTAGCCAACTATTTACACCAATCATAATTGTTGTCACAGTCAGACAGTATAGTTATTAATTTAAATAAAAAAATTTTTTAGTGTTGATCTTAATCCTCAGTTTGCTCGTGCCTTTGAATTGCACTTTTCTACAGCCTTCCAAGCCTGTGTGCCAGGCCTACTTGAAAAATATTTACACCAATCCTATTTGTTGTAAAAGTATTCTAATAATTAAAAATTAAAATTTTTGGCAATAGTTGCTGTGATTTGAATCCTCAGTTTGCTGGTGCCATTGAATAGCACTTTCCTCCTGCCTTGCAGCCTGCTTTGAGCCAGGCCCACCTAGCCAATTGTTGTCAGCAATCATATTTCTGTTAACAGTATTGAAAAAATTGTCAATCATCACTGTTTAGACTGTCAGTAATCAGTCTCCTAGTGTCCTTGAATTGCATCTACCTCCTGCCTGCCATCCTTTTGTGCCAGGACGTTTTTCCAACTATTTTCACCAATCCTAATTTTTTGTCACAGTATAGTTACTAATTACAATTAAAAAAATCTTTATTGTTGATGATCTTAATACTCAGTTTGCTCGTGCCCTAGAATAGCACTTTTCTACAGCCTTCCAAGCCTGTGTGCCAGGCCTACTTAAAAAATATTTACACCAATCATATTTGTTGTGACAGTATTCTAATAATTAAAAATTAAAATTTTTGGTAATAGTTGCTGTGATTTGAATCCTCAGTTTGCTGGTGCCATTGAATAGTACTTTCCTCCTGCCTTGCAGCCTGCTGTGAGCCAGGCCCACCTAGCCAATTGTTGTCAGCAATCATATTTCTGTTAACAGTATTGCAAAAATTGTCAATCATCACTGTTTAGACTGTCAGTAATCAGTCTCCTAGTGTCCTTGAATTGCATCTACCTCCTGCCTGTCATCCTTTTGTGCCAGGCCGTCTTGCCAACTATTTACACCAATCCTAATTTTTTGTCATAGTATAATTAATAATTACAATTAAAAAAATCTTTATTGTTGATGATCTTAATCCTCAGTTTGCTCGTGCCTTTGAATTGCACTTTTCTACAGCCTTCCAACCCTGTGTGCCAGGCATACTTAAAAAATATTTACACCAATCATATTTGTTGTGACAGTATTCTAATAATTAAAAATTAAAATTTTTGGTAATAGTTGCTGTGATTTGAATCCTCAGTTTGCTGGTGCTATTGAATAGCACTTTCCTCCTGCCTTGCAGCCTGCTGTGAGCCAGGCCCACCTAGCCAATTGTTGTCAGCAATCATATTTCTGTTAACAGTATTGCAAAAATTGTCAATCATCACTGTTTAGACTGTCAGTAATCAGTCTCCTAGTGTCCTTGAATTGCATCTACCTCCTGCCTGCCATCCTTTTGTGCCAGGCCATCTTGCCAACTATTTACACCAATCCGAATTTTTTGTCGCAGTATAGTTACTAATTAAAATTAAAAAAATCTTGATTGTTGATGATCTTAATCCTCAGTTTGCTCGTGCCCTAGAATTGCACTTTTCTACAGCCTTCCAAGCCTGTGTGCCAGGCCTACTTGAAAAATATTTACACCAATCCTATTTGTTGTGACAGTATTCTAATAATTAAAAATTAAAATTTTTGGCAATAGTTGCTGTGATTTGAATCCTCAGTTTGCTGGTGCCATTGAATAGAACTTTCCTCATGCCTTGCAGCCTGCTTTGAGCCAGGCCCACCTAGCCAATTGTTGTCAGCAATCATATTTCTGTTAACAGTATTGAAAAAATTGTCAATCATCACTGTTTAGACTGTCAGTAATCAGTCTCCTAGTGTCCTTGAATTGCATCTACCTCCTGCCTGCCATCTTTTTGTGCCAGGCCGTCTTGCCAACTATTTACACCAATCCTAATTTTTTGTCACAGTATAGTTACTAATTACAATTAAAAAAATCTTTATTGTTGATGATCTTAATCCTCAGTTTGCTCGTGCCCTAGAATAGCACTTTTCTACAGCCTTCCAAGCCTGTGTGCCAGGCCTACTTAAGAAATATTTACACCAATCATATTTGTTGTGACAGTATTCTAATAATTAAAAATTAATATTTTTGGTAATAGTTGCTGTGATTTGAATCCTCATTTTGCTGGTGCCATTGAATAGCACTTTCCTCCTGCCTTGCAGCCTGCTGTGAGCCAGGCCCACCTAGCCAATTGTTGTCAGCAATCATATTTCTGTTAACAGTATTGCAAAAATTGTCAATCATCACTGTTTAGACTGTCAGTAATCAGTCTCCTAGTGTCCTTGAATTGCATCTACCTCCTGCCTGCCATCCTTTTGTACCAGGCCATCTTGCCAACTATTTACACCAATCCTAATTTTTTGTCACAGTATAGTTACTAATTACAATTAAAAAAATATTTATTGTTGATGATCTTAATCCTCAGTTTGCTCGTGCCCTAGAATAGCACTTTTCTACAGCCTTCCAAGCCTGTGTGCCAGGCCTACTTAAAAAATATTTACACCAATCATATTTGTTGTGACAGTATTCTAATAATTAAAAATTAATATTTTTGGTAATAGTTGCTGTGATTTGAATCCTCAGTTTGCTGGTGCCATTGAATAGTACTTTCCTCCTGCCTTGCAGCCTGCTGTGAGCCAGGCCCACCTAGCCAATTGTTGTCAGCAATCATATTTCTGTTAACAGTATTGCAAAAATTGTCAATCATCACTGTTTAGACTGTCAGTAATCAGTCTCCTAGTGTCCTTGAATTGCATCTACCTCCTGCCTGTCATCCTTTTGTGCCAGGCCGTCTTGCCAACTATTTACACCAATCCTAATTTTTTGTCATAGTATAATTAATAATTACAATTAAAAAAATCTTTTTGTTGATGATCTTAATCCTCAGTTTGCTCGTGCCTTTGAATTGCACTTTTCTACAGCCTTCCAACCCTGTGTGCCAGGCATACTTAAAAAATATTTACACCAATCATATTTGTTGTGACAGTATTCTAATAATTAAAAATTAAAATTTTTGGTAATAGTTGCTGTGATTTGAATCCTCAGTTTGCTGGTGCTATTGAATAGCACTTTCCTCCTGCCTTGCAGCCTGCTGTGAGCCAGGCCCACCTAGCCAATTGTTGTCAGCAATCATATTTCTGTTAACAGTATTGCAAAAATTGTCAATCATCACTGTTTAGACTGTCAGTAATCAGTCTCCTAGTGTCCTTGAATTGCATCTACCTCCTGCCTGCCATCCTTTTGTGCCAGGCCATCTTGCCAACTATTTACACCAATCCGAATTTTTTGTCGCAGTATAGTTACTAATTAAAATTAAAAAAATCTTGATTGTTGATGATCTTAATCCTCAGTTTGCTCGTGCCCTAGAATTGCACTTTTCTACAGCCTTCCAAGCCTGTGTGCCAGGCCTACTTGAAAAATATTTACACCAATCCTATTTGTTGTGACAGTATTCTAATAATTAAAAATTAAAATTTTTGGCAATAGTTGCTGTGATTTGAATCCTCAGTTTGCTGGTGCCATTGAATAGCACTTTCCTCATGCCTTGCAGCCTGCTTTGAGCCAGGCCCACCTAGCCAATTGTTGTCAGCAATCATATTTCTGTTAACAGTATTGAAAAAATTGTCAATCATCACTGTTTAGACTGTCAGTAATCAGTCTCCTAGTGTCCTTGAATTGCATCTACCTCCTGCCTGCCATCCTTTTTTGCCAGGCCATCTTGCCAACTATTTACACCAATCCTAATTTTTTGTCACAGTATAGTTACTAATTACAATTAAAAAAATCTTTATTGTTGATGATCTTAATCCTCAGTTTGCTCGTGCCCTAGAATAGCACTTTTCTACAGCCTTCCAAGCCTGTGTGCCAGGCCTACTTAAAAAATATTTACACCAATCATATTTGTTGTGACAGTATTCTAATAATTAAAAATTAATATTTTTGGTAATAGTTGCTGTGATTTGAATCCTCATTTTGCTGGTGCCATTGAATAGCACTTTCCTCCTGCCTTGCAGCCTGCTGTGAGCCAGGCCCACCTAGCCAATTGTTGTCAGCAATCATATTTCTGTTAACAGTATTGCAAAAATTGTCAATCATCACTGTTTAGACTGTCAGTAATCAGTCTCCTAGTGTCCTTGAATTGCATCTACCTCCTGCCTGCCATCCTTTTGTGCCAGGCCGTCTTGCCAACTATTTACACCAATCCTAATTATTTGTCACAGTATAGTTACTAATTAAAATTAAAAAAAATCTTGATTGTTGATGATCTTAATCCTCAGTTTGCTTGTGCCCTAGAATAGCACTTTTCTACAGCCTTCCAAGCCTGTGTGCCAGGCCTACTTAAAAAATATTTACACCAATCATATTTGTTGTGACAGTATTCTAATAATTAAAAATTAAAATTTTTGGTAATAGTTGCTGTGATTTGAATCCTCAGTTTGCTGGTGCCATTGAATAGTACTTTCCTCCTGCCTTGCAGCCTGCTGTGAGCCAGGCCCACCTAGCCAATTGTTGTCAGCAATCATATTTCTGTTAACAGTATTGCAAAAATTGTCAATCATCACTGTTTAGACTGTCAGTAATCAGTCTCCTAGTGTCCTTGAATTGCATCTACCTCCTGCCTGCCATCTTTTTGTGCCAGGCCGTCTTGCCAACTATTTACACCAATCCTAATTTTTTGTCACAGTATAGTTACTAATTACAATTAAAAAAATCTTTATTGTTGATGATCTTAATCCTCAGTTTGCTCGTGCCCTAGAATAGCACTTTTCTACAGCCTTCCAAGCCTGTGTGCCAGGCCTACTTAAGAAATATTTACACCAATCATATTTGTTGTGACAGTATTCTAATAATTAAAAATTAATATTTTTGGTAATAGTTGCTGTGATTTGAATCCTCATTTTGCTGGTGCCATTAAATAGCACTTTCCTCCTGCCTTGCAGCCTGCTGTGAGCCAGGCCCACCTAGCCAATTGTTGTCAGCAATCATATTTCTGTTAACAGTATTGCAAAAATTGTCAATCATCACTGTTTAGACTGTCAGTAATCAGTCTCCTAGTGTCCTTGAATTGCATCTACCTCCTGCCTGCCATCCTTTTGTACCAGGCCATCTTGCCAACTATTTACACCAATCCTAATTTTTTGTCACAGTATAGTTACTAATTACAATTAAAAAAATATTTATTGTTGATGATCTTAAACCTCAGTTTGCTCGTGCCCTAGAATAGCACTTTTCTACAGCCTTCCAAGCCTGTGTGCCAGGCCTACTTAAAAAATATTTACACCAATCATATTTGTTGTGACAGTATTCTAATAATTAAAAATTAATATTTTTGGTAATAGTTGCTGTGATTTGAATCCTCATTTTGCTGGTGCCATTGAATAGCACTTTCCTCCTGCCTTGCAGCCTGCTGTGAGCCAGGCCCACCTAGCCAATTGTTGTCAGCAATCATATTTCTGTTAACAGTATTGCAAAAATTGTCAATCATCACTGTTTAGACTGTCATTAATAAGTCTCCTAGTGTCCTTGAATTGCATCTACCTCCTGCCTGCCATCCTTTTGTGCCAGGCCATCTTGCCAACTATTTACACCAATCCTAATTATTTGTCACAGTATAGTTACAAATTAAAATTAAAAAAAATCTTGATTGTTGATGATCTTAATCCTCAGTTTGCTTGTGCCCTAGAATAGCACTTTTCTACAGCCTTCCAAGCCTGTGTGCCAGGCCTACTTAAAAAATATTTACACCAATCATATTTGTTGTGACAGTATTCTAATAATTAAAAATTAATATTTTTGGTAATAGTTGCTGTGATTTGAATCCTCATTTTGCTGGTGCCATTGAATAGCACTTTCCTCCTGCCTTGCAGCCTGCTGTGAGCCAGGCCCACCTAGCCAATTGTTGTCAGCAATCATATTTCTGTTAACAGTATTGCAAAAATTGTCAATCATCACTGTTTAGACTGTCATTAATCAGTCTCCTAGTGTCCTTGAATTGCATCTACCTCCTGCCTGCCATCCTTTTGTGCCAGGCCGTCTTGCCAACTATTTACACCAATCCTAATTATTTGTCACAGTATAGTTACAAATTAAAATTAAAAAAAATCTTGATTGTTGATGATCTTAATCCTCAGTTTGCTTGTGCCCTAGAATAGCACTTTTCTACAGCCTTCCAAGCCTGTGTGCCAGGCCTACTTAAAAAATATTTACACCAATCATATTTGTTGTGACAGTATTCTAATAATTAAAAATTAATATTTTTGGTAATAGTTGCTGTGATTTGAATCCTCATTTTGCTGGTGCCATTGAATAGCACTTTCCTCCTGCCTTGCAGCCTGCTGTGAGCCAGGCCCACCTAGCCAATTGTTGTCAGCAATCATATTTCTGTTAACAGTATTGAAAAAATTGTCAATCATCACTGTTTAGACTGTCAGTAATCAGTCTCCTAGTGTCCTTGAATTGCATCTACCTCCTGCCTGCCATCCTTTTGTGCCAGGCCATCTTGCCAACTATTTACACCAATCCTAATTTTTTGTTGCAGTATAGTTACTAATTAAAATTAAAAAATCTTGATTGTTGATGATCTTAATCCTCAGTTTGCTCGTGCCCTAGAATAGCACTTTTCTACAGCCTTCCAAGCCTGTGTGCCAGGCCTACTTGAAAAATATTTACACCAATCCTATTTGTTGTGACAGTATTCTAATAATTAAAATTTTTGGCAATAGTTGCTGTGATTTGAATCCTCAGTTTGCTGGTGCCATTGAATATCACTTTCCTCCTGCCTTGCAGCCTGCTTTGAGCCAGGCCCACCTAGCCAATTGTTGTCAGCAATCATATTTCTGTTAACAGCATTGAAAAAATTGTCAATCATCACTGTTTAGACTGTCAGTAATCAGTCTCCTAGTGTCCTTGAATTGCATCTACCTCCTGCCTGCCATCCTTTTTTGCCAGGCCGTTTTTCCAACTATTTTCACCAATCCTAATTTTTTGTCACAGTATAGTTACTAATTGCAATTAAAAAAATCTTTATTGTTGATGATCTTAATCCTCAGTTTGCTCGTGCCCTAGAATAGCACTTTTCTACAGCCTTCCAAGCCTGTGTGCCAGGCCTACTTAAAAAAAATTTACACCAATCATATTTGTTGTGACAGTATTCTAATAATTAAAAATTAAAATTTTTGGTAATAGTTGCTGTGATTTGAATCCTCAGTTTGCTGGTGCCATTGAATAGTACTTTCCTCCTGCCTTGCAGCCTGCTGTGAGCCAGGCCCACCTAGCCAATTGTTGTCATCAATCATATTTCTGTTAACAGTATTGCAAAAATTGTCAATCATCACTGTTTAGACTGTCAGTAATCAGTCTCCTAGTGTCCTTGAATTGCATCTACCTCCTGCCTGCCATCCTTTTGTGCCAGGCCGTCTTGCCAACTATTTACACCAATCCTAATTTTTTGTCACAGTATAGTTACTAATTACAATTAAAAAAATCTTTATTGTTGATGATCTTAATCCTCAGTTTGCTCGTGCCCTAGAATAGCACTTTTCTACAGCCTTCCAAGCCTGTGTGCCAGGCCTACTTAAAAAATATTTACACCAATCATATTTGTTGTGACAGTATTCTAATAATTAAAAATTAATATTTTTGGTAATAGTTGCTGTGATTTGAATCCTCATTTTGCTGGTGCCATTGAATAGCACTTTCCTCCTGCCTTGCAGCCTGCTGTGAGCCAGGCCCACCTAGCCAATTGTTGTCAGCAATCATATTTCTGTTAACAGTATTGCAAAAATTGTCAATCATCACTGTTTAGACTGTCATTAATCAGTCTCCTAGTGTCCTTGAATTGCATCTACCTCCTGCCTGCCATCCTTTTGTGCCAGGCCGTCTTGCCAACTATTTACACCAATCCTAATTATTTGTCACAGTATAGTTACTAATTAAAATTAAAAAAATCTTGATTGTTGATGATCTTAATCCTCAGTTTGCTTGTGCCCTAGAATTGCACTTTTCTACAGCCTTCCAAGCCTGTGTGCCAGGCCTACTTAAAAAATATTTACACCAATCATATTTGTTGTGACAGTATTCTAATAATTAAAAATTTAAATTTTTGGTAATAGTTGCTGTGATTTGAATCCTCAGTTTGCTGGTGCCATTGAATAGCACTTTCCTCCTGCCTTGCAGCCTGCTGTGAGCCAGGCCCACCTAGCCAATTGTTGTCAGCAATCATATTTCTTTTAACAGTATTGCAAAAATTGTCAATCATCACTGTTTTGACTGTCATTAATCAGTCTCCTAGTGTCCTTGAATTGCATCTACCTCCTGCCTGCCATCCTTTTGTGCCAGGCCGTCTTGCCAACTATTACTAATTGTTGTCACAGTATAGTTACTAATTAAAATTAAAAAAATCATGATTGTTGATCTTAATCCTCATTTTGCTTGTGCCATTGAATTGCACTTTTCTACTGCCTGCCAGCCTGTGTGCCAGGCCCAACTATCCAATTAGTGCTAGCAATCATATTTCTTTTAACAGTATTGCAAAATTTGTCAATCAAATTTTGTTAATCATAACTGTTTTGACTGTGATTATTCAGTCTCCTAGTGCCATTGAATTGCAGTTTCCTTTCTCCCAGCGTGTGTGCCAGAAAGGCCCATTTGCCAAATAGTGCCAAACAATCATATTTGTTGCCACAGTACTAGTAATATTTCAAAAAATTAACAATTTGTGATTTTTAAAACATCTGTCTTTTTTGTTGTTGTCAGTCTCACAGCGTATACTGTGCCCACTTTCACAGTGCCAGCACTCAATTGGTGTAATAGTATTGCTAGTGTCCATTTAAAAAAAAAATGACAGGCAGAGGCAGGCCACCCCGCAGGTTCCGTGGTCGTGGTGCTGTGATTCCTTTAGACCCTACAAATATGCACATTGTTCAGATGCCGGCTGCCAGGGCGGATGCAAAAACTTCTGAGGAGGACCTAGTTGAATGGCTAACACAGGAAACCCAATCTTCTTCAGCTTCCGCTGATAGTCCTCCTAACCTTGACACACCATCTAAGTCCAGCTGTGCTTTGGGCAGGTCTCAAGTGACCAGTGCCACTCCGCCGCCTGTTGCCACCACCAACACTAGCACCACAGCCGCTTCACTTGATCTGTCACAGGAGTTATTGACACATCATTTGGAAGAAATGAGTGATGCGCAACCATCATTGACAGAGGATGTAGATAATAGTGATCAGTCTCAGTCAGGCAGCATTACCGACATGGAGGTACGGTGTGATGATGATGATGATGATGATGATGATGTTGTACCCGCTGCTGCTTCCTTTCTCAATGTTTCAGATACAAGTGAAGCGGTTAATGATGATGTGTCGGTGGATGTCACATGGGTGCCTGCTAGAAGAGAAGAAGAAGAGGGGGAAAGTTCAGATGGGGAGACAGAGAGGAGGAGGAGACGATTTGGAAGCACGGGGAGGTCGTCTCAAGGAGCTAGTGGCACAGTCAGACAGCATGCATCGTCACCAGGGGTCAGCCAGACAGCCCGCCGACGCCCATCAATGCATGCTGTTGCCACCACCAGAATGCCGTCATCGCAGAGCTCAGCAGTGTGGCATTTTTTTTGTGTGTCTGCCTCTGACAACAGCGATGCCATTTGCAACCTGTGCCAAAAGAAACTGAGTCGTGGGAAGTCCAACAGCCACCTAGGTACAACTGCTTTGCGAAGGCACATGGTCTCCCATCACAAAGGCTGATGGGAAGAACATATGAGTAGAAGCAGCACACAAAGTGAAAGCCGCCCTCCTCCTGCTGCTCCAGCATATTCAGCCACGTCAACCAGTGCTGTCCTCCTTGCCCCCTCTCAACCATCCTCCACTCAGTCTCTCTTATGTAGCAGTTCCTGGTCATCTGCCCACAGTCAGGTGTCTGTCAAGGACATGTTTGAGCGTAAGAAGCCAATTTCTCAAAGTCACCCCCTTGCCCGGCGTCTGACAGCTGGCTTGTCTGAACTCTTAGCCCACCAGCTTTTACCATACAAGCTGGTGGAGTCTGATGCTTTCAAAAAATTTGTATCTATTGGGACACCGCAGTGGAAGGTACCTGGCAGAAATTTCTTTTCACAAAAGGCAATCCCAAACCTGTACTCTGTTGTGAGAAAGGAAGTTATGGCGTGTCTGGCACACAGCGTTGGGGCAAGGGTCCATATGACCACGGATAGCTGGTCTGCAAAGCATGGTCAGGGCAGGTATATCACCTACACTGCACATTGGGTAAACCTGCTGACTTCTGACAAGCATGGAATGCATGGCTCTGCAGAAGAGTTGGTGACACCGCCACGACTTGCAGGCAGGCCTGCTGCTACCTCCTCTACTCCTCCTACTCCATCCTCTTCCATAACCTCTTCCTCGGCTGAGTCCTCTTCAACTTCTGCGTCTTGCTCCACATCTATGGCACCCCCCCAGCTCCCCAGGTACTATGCTACATCCCGGGTACGGCAGTGTCACGCCGTCTTGGGGTTGACTTGCCTGAAAGTGGAGAGTCACACCGCACCAGCACTCCTGACCACCCTGAATGCACAGGTGGATCAGTGGCTGACTCCGCACCAACTGGAGATTGGCAAGGTTGTTTCTGACAATGGAAGTAATTTGGTGGCGGCATTGAAATTGGGCAAGTTGACACATGTGCCGTGCATGGCACATGTGTGTAATCTAATTGTACAACGATTTGTCCATAAGTACCCAGGCTTACAGGACGTCCTGAAGCAGGACAGGAAGGTGTGTGGCCATTTCAGGCATTCCTACATGGCCATGGCGCACTTGTCTGATATCCAGCGTCGAAACAACCTGCCAGTGAGGCGCTTGATTTGCGACAGCCTGACACGGTGGAATTCAACACTCCTAATGTTTGACCACCTGTTCCAACAAGAAAAAGCTGTTAATAAGTATTTGTATGACCGGGGTGCTAGGACAGCCTCTGGGGAGCTGGGGATATTTTTGCCAAATTACTGGACGCTCATGCACAATGCCTGTAGGCTCATGCATCCTTTTGAGGAGTTGACCAACCTTGACAGTCGCACCGAAGGCACCATCAGTGACATCATACAATTTGTTTTCTTCCTGGAGCGTGCCCTGCGAAGAGTGCTGGATCAGGCAGTAGATGAGCATGAAGAGGAAGCGGGAGAGTTGTGGTGTCCATCACCCCCGCAAACAGCCAAATCAGCATTGCTTGCTGGACCTGCGGCAACGCAGGAAGAGGATTGTGAGGAAGAGGATTCAGAGGAATAATGTGGCTTTGGGGATGATGAGGAGGAGGAAGACCGAGCACAACAGTCATCCCAGGGTGCTCGTTGTTGTCACCTCTCTGGTACCCTTGGTGTTGTACGTGGCTGGGGGAAGAAGATACCATCAGTGAGATAAGTGAGGAGGAGGAACGCGACATGATTAGCTCAGCATCCAACCTTGTTCAAATGGGTTCTTTCATGCTGTCGTGCCTGTTGAGGGACCCTCGTATAAAAAAGCTGAAGGAGAACGACCTGTACTGGGTGTCCACGCTCCTAAACCCCCGGTATAAGCATAAAGTGCCTGAAATGTTACCAAATTCCCGCAAGTCGGAAAGGATGGAGAATTTTCATACTAAATTAAAAACTATGCTTTACACAGCGTATAAGGGTGATGTCACAGCACCACGGGAATGTAACATGGGAAGAGATGAAATTAATCCTCCTCCTCCCACGACCACGGCGGCAAGGACCGGGCGCTTTCCTGATGTCTTGTTAATGGAGGACATGCGTACCTTTTTAACTCCCATGCACCATCAGAGCCTTTCGGGATCCAGCCTTAGAGAAAGACTCAACCGACAGGTAGCAGACTACCGAGCTTTAACTGCGGATCTCGACACTCTCAGGAGCGATGAACCCCTTGACTACTGGGTGTGCAGGCTTGACTTGTGGCCTGAGCTATCCCAATTTGCAATGGAACTTCTGGCCTGCCCCGCTTCAAGTGTCCTGTCCGAAAGGACTTTTAGTGCAGCAGGAGGTTTTGTCACTGAGAAGAGAAGTCGCCTAGGTCAAAAAAGCCTTGACTATCTCACTTTTATAAAAATGAATGAGGGCTGGATCCCGAAGGGACTGACATTGGGCGATACATTTGAATGAAAAACTACTGATGATGATATGAGCTGGCTTGGGCTACAACTGGTACACAGGCTGGCCTTTTTTTTTTGGGTTATAAAGACGGAGGACTTGCTTGACTTATCCGCCAACAACTAGTGTTCAAGCCACAAGCTTTTAGGGCACTTAATAAATGTTTTACAAACATCGATTTTTCTGGCCGCTGCTACAGCAGTTGCTACAACAATACCCCAATTTTTCAGTCATTTGTACATTCCTAATTTTTCTGGCCTCTGCTGCATCTCTGTGGGTACAAAACTCAAATAAAAAAAATAAGGCACATAACACTAGTGATTAAACTGTTACGAATTGTACAACTTTACACACCACTCATATCCGGTGGACCATTCAATTGAACGCAAAATGCAACAAATTTGAAAGAGTAGGACCGACCAAGCATCTTTATCTGTCTCTTGGTTGCTCTAAATTATCTCCGTGTTCCATCTATGCCATACCTGTACTCTATTGTGCAAAAGGGTGGCATATGTTGTGTTTCATGCTGTTGTGCCTGTTGCGGGTCGTGGCCCATGATATAAAAAGGCTGAAGGAGAACGACCTGTAGTAATGGGTGCCCCATCCAGTTTTTAGAAAAATGTTCCTGGTTCCTCTCAATTATCTTTGGGTTTCTAAAATGGATGCCATACCTGTACTCGCTTGTGCAAAAGGATGGCATATGTGGTGGTGTTTCCTGCAGTTGTTTCTGGTGAGGGTGCTGGACCCTCTTATAAAACAGCTGAAGGAGAACGACCTGGAGTGGGAGTCCAAGCATGTTTTTTGGGGCTATTTCACTTTTACAAACAATTATCTGTGGGTTTCACAAATCAATGCCGTACCAGTACTCTATTGTTCCAAAGTATGCCATATGTTCTCTTTCCTGCTGGTATTTTGTTTGAGGGTCCTGGACCCTTTTATAAAAAGGCCTAAGGTGAAAGAGGTGTACTGGGTGTCCACTCATTTTTATTTTCTATTTCTCATTTGACCAAAATTATCTCTGGTTTTGTAAAATCAATGCCGTACCTCTACTCTATTGTTCAAAAGGATGCCATACGTCCTCTTTCCTTCTGGTGTTTTTTTTGAGTGTCCAGGACCCTCTTATAAAAAGGCCTAAGGAGAAAGAGGTGTACTGGTTGGACACTCATTTTTATTTTTCTATTTAACAATTGACCAAAATGATCTCTGGGTTTGTAAAATCAATGCCGTACCTGTACTCTATTGTTCAAAAGGATGCCATACGCCCTCTTTCCTGCTGATTTTTTTTTTGAGGGTCCAGGACCCTCTTATAAAAAGGCCTAAGGAGAAAGAGGTGTACTGGTTGGCCACTCATTTTTATTTTTCTATTTAAAAATTGACCAAAATGATCTCTGGGTTTGTAAAATCAATGCCGTACCTGTACTCTATTGTTCAAAAGGATGCCATACGTCCTCTTTCCTGCTGGTGTTTTTTTTTTGAGGGTCCAGGACCCTCTTATAAAAAGGCCTAAGGAGAAAGAGGTGTACTGGTTGGCCACTCATTTTTATTTTTCTATTTAACAATTGACCAAAATGATCTCTGGGTTTGTAAAATCAATGCTGTACCTGTATTCTATTGTTCAAAAGGATGCCATACGTCCTCTTTCCTGCTGGTGTTTTTTTTAAAAAAAAGTTTTTATTTGTTTCCATACATCAAATATATAATAAACTGTACATTCTGAGAACAATATATTCAGTATCATGGACGATGTTACATTTTATAGCTGCATAGAAACGTTTTGTGTTTCATATTACCTTAGCAAAAATCTATATTAGGTATTTATAGGTAAACAAAATTATACAACCTATTAAAAAAAACAAAAGCAAAAAAAACCAAAACTAAAATAAAAATAAACCAAAATTAAACAAGAACTATGTCTGTGTTATGAATTAGTTTCTTACGTAGCTTAATTTGAATTTGTTGTTTGGCCTAGTCATGTCTATATTTACAGAGTATTTAAGTTTTCCGTCAAAGTCTCTTATTTGTAGTGTCCACTACCTTTCCACTGATGTATTGTGCATTATCCAGTAGAACCATATTTTATTGAATTGTTCTGTGTCCCCCTGTATCCATGCTACCCTTTCAGATGTGCTGTAGATATCTTGTATTTTGTCTAGAACCTCTCTCCAAATAGGGGGTCCCTCCTTCCAGTGTCTTGCTATGCAAACTCTAGTGGCCGTACAAATTATTTTAATGAACTTATTAATGGCTGTGTTCAAATTGGGAAATTGTCTATGAAGGAGTGCTTGATCAATGGTTAGTACTATCTGTTCATCTAGTACCCTGCTAAGGAGGCCATTAACCATCTGCCATATATTTTTGATAGGTTCACAGTCCCACCACATGTGTCTATAAGACCCCTGTATCCCACAGCCTCTGTAGCATAATTTGGATTTGTTTACAGAGTAATGTGACGTTTTTAGAGGTGTAAGATACCACCTAAACGCTGTTTTTATTGAATTATCTCTAAGGTCTGCACTAATAAGGCCCTTGCATGATTCAAAATATAATTGGTCCCATTCATCTTTTGAAAGTTGATCAGCCCCATCCTCTTCCCATTTCAATACTATAGACGATTTATCGGTGTAGTGTATATCCTGAATCATCATGTACAATCTAGATATGAGTTGCTTTTCTCTGGTCGGATTTGAGCATATTCGTTCTAGAGTAGTGGGTGAGTGTTTCCCATGGGAGATCCTATGTTTATTGAGGGCAGAGGAGATTTGGAGGTATAAGAACCAGTGTAGCTTGTGTGGGGTTATTTGTTCCTGCAAGTTATTGAATGAAATTATCTGAGATTGGGTGAGAAAATCCGCCACCCTGTAGAGCCCTTTGTTGGCCCATTTATCTATTAATCTGTGAGTTTCCCTAGGTAATAGGAATCTTATCGGTTTAGCCCACGTCCCGGGAGGGAGTACTGTTGGGTGTTTGGTTAGCTGCTTCCAGTGGGAAAGTGTGTCCATTGTTGAAGGTAGACTAAGATTCTCCCAGGCTGGGTCTCCTCCAGATCCCCACAAAAGGTCATCTTTGTGATCTAATTCTATACTATCGGACTCAATTTTTGTCCAGATAACCTCCTGCAGAGGTTTATGAAGGAGTGAGGCTTGAGCTATTCTGGCTGCTAAATAGTAGTTTTGTAAGTTCGGCACTCCCACTCCTCCCAAGCGTCTGTGTCTAGTCAATGTGTTGGAGGCTATCCTTGCTGTACCGTCTCCTCTTAAAAAGGAGATTAACTCTGATTGCAATTTCTGGAGCTCCGAGGGAGGGACCCTGATCGGGAGTGCTCTAAAGAGGTATAAGATCCTCGGGAGAACATTCATTTTTATGGACGATAGGCGGCCATACCATGAAAAGGTGTTCCTTTTCCAAGATCTAAGATCTCGTCTAATGGATTGTAGTAGTGGGGTATAGTTTAGTTTATATAAGCTGTCATAGGTATCTGAAATTTTTGTCCCCAAATAGGTGAGAGAGTCCCTAACCCATTTTATATTAAAGTTGATTTCAATTAGTTTTTTAGCATGAGGGGTTAATGCTAATGGTAAAGCTTCACATTTGTCAACATTCACCTTATATCCTGAGATTTCCGCAAAATCATGTAAGACCCGGTAGAGATTAGTCAGAGAGCCAAATGGGTCTGTTAGGGTTAATAAAATGTCGTCCGCAAAAAGCGAAAGCTTATATTCTGAGTTGCGGATCCTCACTCCTTTAATATCATTTGCATTTCTAATGGATGCCGCTAGGGGTTCAATGCATAAGGCAAACAGGAGTGGTGAGAGGGGGCACCCCTGTCTTGTTCCGTTTTGTATGTTTATGGTCCTAGACATATATCCTGCCGCGCTAATCGTGGATTTAGGATTTGAATATATCCCTTTTAGTGCTTTTAGAAACGATCCCCCAAAACCCATTGTTGTGAGCACCTGAAACATATAGGTCCAGTCTATACGATCGAACGCCTTCTCCGCATCCAAGGAGAGGAGCAGAGAAGGCGTCCCCTTTCTTCTTAGGTGTTCAGTTAAGTCTATGGTTCTGCGGACATTGTCTGGGGCTTCCCTACCCTTAATAAAGCCCACCTGGTCAGGATGAACCAGGCGGGGTAATATCGTCTGGAGTCTGTTTGCCAATATTTTTGTCAGGATCTTAAGATCCTGGTTAATCAAAGATATGGGTCTATAATTTTGGCACAGAGTAGGATCTTTACCTGGCTTAGGGATAACTATAATTTTGGCTCGGAGCAAATCAGTGGGAATGTCGGATCCTAGCATTATATCATTGCAGAATTTTTGTAAGTGGGGTATTAAGGATATTTTAAATAACTTATAGTACTTGCTAGGTAGACCGTCGGGACCCGCTGCTTTGCCTGATTTTAGATCTTTAATTACATTGAGGATTTCTTGCATAGTGATCTCTGCATTGAGGATATCATTTTCTTCAAGGGTAATTGTGGGGAGGTTAGCTTGTTTTAGAAATCGAGATAATAGCCTTTGTGTCTGGTCAATATGTTGTACTTTTTGCCCATCATATAAGGTGTCATAATAATTAGCAAATATATTAGCTATTTCCTGGGGGTTTGAAGTTTGGGTACCCTCCTGGGTATATAAATTAGTTATCGAATATAATTTAGTTCTATTTCGTAGCTTATTGGCTAAATATCTATCGGGCTTATTAGAGTGTAAAAAATAATTTGCTTTTAGCTTTTGGAGGGCTCTCATCGCCGAATCATTTAGGATTTTCGATAGTAGTTTTCTCTTAGCTTGAAGGGTTCTAAATACTGTACTGGAAGATGTGTTTTTGTGTTGGGTTTCTAAGATAGCAATATCTGAATGGAGTTGCTTAATGTTTTTATTTGCTAATGTGATGATCCTGGCTTTCTCCTTTATCAGAATTCCACGGATAAAGGGTTTATGCGCAGCCCAGGGGCTGAGTGAATTGATAGTGGAGCTAACATTTGAAGTATTCCTTCATTAATCTCCCTATCTCAGTGTTAAATTGCGCATTTTGGAGTATAGATGGGTCAAATGTCCAGGATTTCTGGCGTTGGAAATCAATTAGCCCTGTCATGGTGATTTGGACTATCGAATGGTCCGACCAGACACATGGGTGGATATTGGAGGAGATGATATTAGGTATCAGGGTTTGACTAGTCCATATGTAATCTAGTTTTGTATAGCTATTATGGGCGTGTGAGTAAAATGTATGATCTGTTGTGTTACCATATAATGTTTCCCATGTGTCTAGTAAGTTATGTTCTGACATCGATTCCCTTATAGATTTTGCTATTGATAGTTGTCTGAGGTGTTTGTTTGAAGGTTTAGTTAACTTCCTAGAAGAGTGAGTTGTAATATTGATATTAAAATCACCCCCAAGTATCATTCTGGAGTGAGACCATTGTGTTAACATATGAGAGACATGGTGAAAGAAGGTGTGTTGGCCGTCATTTGGGGCATATACGTTGCAAAGGGTGACTGTCATACCTTGTATGCGACCTCTAACAATGAGGAATCTCCCCTCAGGGTCTTTTATAACCTCGTCTGTCTCAAATTGTAGGGAAGAGTGTATGAGTATTGAGACACCCCTCTTTTTCTGGTCTAATGTGGAGTGAAAGTGGGTCGGGAACTGTCGATGCCAATATTTAGGGATCAGGGTCTCTGTGAAATGTGTCTCTTGAAGAAACACAATTTTAGCTTTTAGCTTTATATATTGGGTAAGGGCCACCTTGCGTTTGATATTGGTGTTAAGGCCTCTCACATTGTGTGAGAGAACAATGAAGTCATAGGTCATGGGGACTAAAGGCGTTGTCACTTTGTATGCTATCAGTGCCATAACTGAGTAGTGGGTATTGTGGTGTTTGACCTTTGTACTCTGTCTGACAAGCATATAGAGGCCACACAAACATATAAATATGAACAATAAAAAAACTTGTTAACATATCAAACTGAGAATAAAACAAATTAGAAAAACATATATAACAATTGTTCAGGCTTATCGCCCGATTAGAACTTTTGATGTCCATTTTACCCCTGTAAAGAGAAGAAAAGATAGAAGAGAAGAAAAAAGAAGAAGAAAAAAAAAAGAACAAACACAGGGGGGAGATAACACTACAAAAGAAAATAAACTGTAAACAGCCTGCTATGTGCAGGTTATTGAAGTAGCTTATGTGGAGCTAAAATAATAACAAAGGTTATCTAAACTTTAGTGAATTTCGAGCAAAATCTCTGGATACAGTTCATAATGTTCAGTGTTGTTGTATTCGGAGAGATATAGTGTCTCTTAATATATCTTTAGAGTCATTGCAGCATCATCATTATTACCCAGAGAAACATCTAAACTTATGGGTTAGCAGTTTATACTGCGGTATGAGGGGTGACTCCCTAGTGTACAGGAATAAAGAAAATCCCGATATGGATTCTCACCCTGAGCATGGGTGTCTTAGTCTCTACCTAGGGGATAGATGAAGGCAAATAAGATCAATGTCAAAAACTTTGTATACTGATCTGCAACTTGTCCTGCTGTGGAGTCATGTGCGAAAGCGCCACGTGGGTTGTAGAACTTCTTTACTTTCAGGAATCATTTTGGTTTCTTCTTGGTGACTTTAACCCACTTGGCTCTTTTATGATTGACCTCATTTGGGGTCTGACGTTCAGCTTCAGAATAGCTGAGAGTGGATGGTAGATCCGGTGAATCTAAGCCCAGATATTCACAGATCTCTGGGATATCCTTCCTATCTTTTATCGATAGGGTTTTTCCTTCATGTACAATATTTAAGGGGAAGGGGAATCCCCAGCGGTAATTTATTTGGGACTTTTGAAGCAGTTGTGTGAGTGGTCTGAGTGATCCTCTCCTCTGTAAGGTACGCACACATAGGTCTTAGTAGAACTGTACTACTACACCTTGATATTTGAAGGTTGGGTTCTTTCTGGCTGCCATAAGGATCGCTTCTTTTTCAGGGAATCGAAGTAGTTTAACTATCACGTCCCTGGGTGGATAGTCTCCCTTTGGTTTTGCTTTTAAGGCCCTGTGAGCCCTCTCTATCTGAAAGCTATCCTCTTCTGAGCAACCAGTGATTGCTCTAAATAGTTGTTTTAGGTAGTTCTGGAGGTCTGACTGCGTTACGATTTCCGGGACTCCCTTCAGCCTCAGATTGCTTCTGTGTGAGCGATTCTCTAAATCCTCCATTTTGTCCTGGAGCAGATCTAGTTCTTGTTGAAGGTCTTGTGTTGTTTGAGTCAGAGTAGTCACCTTTTCCTCCACATTATTCTCATTATCCTCCAATGCCGAAACTCTGGTACCCAAGTCATGCATCTCATGTTTTATTTCTGTTATGCTATTGGTGATGGTGGTTTGGAAGGAGTCCATTTTGTTCCACAGTTTCTCAAAGTTCTTATCAATATCCTTCTTAGAGACCAAAGTCTTAATATCCGCTCTTGTGACAGGGGTTAAATCAGCATCACATGTCTGGGAGTCTGAATCTGCTTCCATGTCCTCCTCTTGTTCTGTATCTCGGGGTTCCATTATTTTCTCCCCTTTAGAGGATTTAAAAAATAGATTGGCTGCTGCTGCTTTCCCTGATGTTGTAGGCTTGTTTAGTTTCCTGGTTGCCATTATCAAATATGTTATTTATCTCTACTGCAGCGAGGAAATATGTCTGAGAGTGTTGTCCTCTGTAGTGATGCAAACTGTATCTTGCAGTGGATTAGGTGAGGAGTGTCAGTCTCTGAGTATTATGATTACGTATGTTTCTCCAAAGGCACTAATTGAGGCAAATATGTGATTTGATCTTTAGGAGCAGTACTTGTCTTTTCAGAGATATACTGTTGAAATGAGATACACGACTGGGCCCCGCAGCCTCATCTGTAAAAATTGTCTGAAGGTAGGGGTGACTCAGATATTCAGCAGGAATCTCGCTATTTCAAAATCTCCTGTGTTCCTTCAGCTGTGTGTATTAGGGTTAATGGAGTGTCCCAAGTCAGCCTCCACTTCCAAAAGTATACATTATATTACCAGAGTCACCTTCAAATTCACTACTTATTTAATGTGCGTTTCTGCAGCTCATTAGGTTTAGCCTAATAAAGTCCTTACTGGAAGCACCTTGTAATCCCCACCAACTCACATATTAGTATTGATCAGCATCAAGGGTCATATATATATACAGCAGTATAGGCATCTGATTAGAGTAATATCGCAAACGTTGCTTTGCAGATGTTCTTTTGAGACTCTTCTAGATATTTTTATTATGTCTATTTTGCATATCGCTTACTAGTGAGATACACTTTACTTGCAATGAGCCTTATAGTCAAGAGTAAAGTCAAGTTTCCCCTGTCTCTGCTACAGCATCATCCCATGCTGTCTGTTAAAATGGCGCCTCCTCATAACTTCCTCAGAGCAGCCTCTCCCCTAATTCCTCTTTATGTGCACATTACCGGGCTTCTGATGTTTCATCTCTTCCTCCTTTCAGTCTGGAATGATAACCGCAACCGGATTGGGGTTGTTCACTAGCTTCCCAGCAGTTTAAAAGCTCCTTTGTAGATAGTCCTGCACGGAGCAGCACAATTATGCTGCCATCTTCTTTCATGGTCAGGCTCCGCCCTGCTGGTGTTTTTTTTTGAGGGTCCAGGACCCTCTTATAAAAAGGCCTAAGGAGAAAGAGGTGTACTGGGTGTCCATCGAATCATTTTTTTGATTCAAATTTACATTTGCAAAAAATTATCTATGGGTTTCTAAAATAAATGCCTTTCCTGTACTCTATTGTTCAAAAGTATGCCATATGTCCTCTTTCCTGCTGGTGTTTTTTTTTTTGAGGGTCCAGGACCCTCTTATAAAAATGCCTAAGGAGAAAGAGGTGTACTGGCTGTCCATCAAATCATTTTTTTTATTCAAATTTCCATTTAAAAAAAAAATTTCTATGGGTTTCTAAAATCAATGCCTTTCCTGTACTCTATTGTTCAAAAGTATGCCATATGTCCTCTTTCCTGCTGTTTTTTTGTTTGAGGGTCCTGGACCCTCTTATAAAAAGGCCTTATGGATAAAGAATTGTACTGGGTGTCCATCCAATCATTTTTTTTAATTAAAATTCGCAGTTGCAAAAAATTATCCCCGGGTTTCTAAAATCAATGCCTTTCCTATAATCTTTTTTTCACAAAGGATGCCATATGTCCTCTTTTCTACTGCTGGTTTTGTTGAGTGTCCTGGAGCCTCTGCTAAAAAGGCCTAAGGATAAAGAAGTGTAATGGGTGTCTATTCAATGTTTTTTTAGATTTCCCGGTTGTAACAATTTTTTTCTGTCTTTCAAAAATCAATGCCTTTCCTGTAATCTATTTTTCAAAAGGATGCCATATGTCTTATTTCATGTTGTTCTTTCTGTTGAGGCTCTGGGACACTCTTATAAAAAGGACTAAGGATAAAGAAGTGTACTGGGTGTCCAATCAATGTTTTTTTTCTATTTCCCGGGTCATATAACTGATCTCTGTGTTTCTAAAATCAATGCCTTTCCTGTAATCTAATTTTCAAAAGTATGCCATATGTCTTCTTTCCTGATGGTGTTTTTTTGAGGGTCCAGGACCCTCTTATAAAAAGGCCTAAGGAGAAAGAGGTGTACTGGGTGTCCATCAAATAATTTTTTTGATTCAAATTTACATTTGCAAAAAATTATCTATGGGTTTCTAAAATCAATGCCTTTCCTGTACTCTTACTCTATTGTTCAAAAGTATTCCATATGTCCCCTTTCCTGCTGGTGTTTTGTTTGAGGGTCCTGGACCCTCTTATAAAAAGGCCTAGGGAGAAAGAATTGTACTGGGTGTCCATCCAATCATTTTTTTTATTCAAATTCACGGTTGCAACAAATTATCCCCGGGTTTCTAAAATCAATGCCTTTCCTATAATCTTTTTTTCACAAAGGATGCCATATGTCCTCTTTCCTACTGCTGGTTTTGTTGAGTGTCCTGGAGCCTCTGCTAAAAAGGCCTAAGGATAAATAAGTGTACTTGGATATGATCGAAGTTTTTTGCGATTTCACGGTTGCAACTAATGATCTCTGTGTTTCTAAAATCAATGCCTTTCCTGTAATCTAATTTTCTAAAGGATGCCATATGTCCTCTTTCATGCTGCTGGTTTTATGGAGGGTCCTGGAGCCTCTGCGAAAAAGGCCTAAGGATAAATAAGTGTACTTGGTGTATAATCCAATTTTTTAGAGATTGCACGGTTGCAACTAATGATCTCTGTGTTTCTAAAATCAATGCCTTTCCAGAAATCTATTTTTCTAAAGGATGCCATATGTTCTCTTTACTGCTGCTGGTTTTGTTGAGGGTCCTGGAGCCTCTGCTACTAAGGCCTAAGGATAAATAAGTGTCCTGGTTGTCTAATCCATTTTTTTTAGATTTCCCCGGTTGCAACAAATTAACTCTGGGTTTCTAAATCAATGCCTTTCCTGTAATCTATTAGTCACAAGGATGCCATATGTCCTCTTTCATGCTGTTGTTTCTGTTGAGGCTACGGGAGACTCTTCTAAAAAGGCCTAAGGATAAAGAAGTGTACTGGGTGTATAATCTATGTTTTTTTAGATTTCACGTTTGCAAAAAATTATCCACGGGTTTCTAAAATCAATGCCTTTCCAGTAATCTATTATTCACAAGGATGCCATATGTACTTTTTGATGCTGTCGTTTCGGTTGAGGCTCCGGGAGCCTCTTATTAAAAAGGCCTAATGAAAAATAAGTGTACTGGGTGTCTAATCAATGTTTTTTTCGATTTACCGGTTGCAACTAATGATCTCTGTGTTTCTGAAATCAATGCCTTTCCTATAATCATTTTTTCAAAAGGATGCCATATGTCCTCTTTCCTGCTGCTGGTTTTGTCGACGGTCCTGGAGCCTCTGCTGTGCATAATAAAGAAAAAATTAATTTAACTTGACTTAATAACTGAAGCATGACTTCAGGAGTCAGGTGTGGTCGTAGGTAGTGGTTGTTGTTAGCAGATTATTTTTATTGCAAATTGCAATTGCCACAGCGTGCATAAAATGTGCGTCACTAGTCCAAATTTTTTTTTTTTTTTTCATTCAGGATTAGTTTGGGGTACGGCGCAATATTGGAAACGCAAAAAACAGGTCTCCGTACCCGTTGATATAAGGGGTGACTACTAGTGCTTTTACCAGGCTCCTCTTGGATAGCCCCAGAAAGTGTGAGTATGAATCCCAAAAAGAAAATTAAATTAAGGTTGAAAAATTACTCCTAAGTAAATTGTAAGACCTGGAGCTCCTCAAACACACGTCCTACCGCAACAGGTATAGGCTCCGCCCACCCAAATCTTACCTTTTTAATGCCAATTGATATTTCCACAGCTGGAACAACAGTAACTAACATGTGCGTCACCACAGTCTCCGAAGCTATTGTCGGATGTATACAAAAACAACAATAAAGAATTCCTTTTGGGGCGCAAAGAGATGGCTACCGGAACACTCCATGAACTTCACAAAAGTGGCTGTCTTGTGTTTCTGGTGATGTTGTAGACATCTGGGTAGTGTACAGGGAGGGCAAAAATCCTCTCCATCTCTGTGCACCACAGGACAGGACGTCCTTGTCATCCATAAACACATGAAATTGCTGGCATTTTCGTTGCTTCAAGAAGTTCAGTTTTTGTGGTGATAGTACAGAATTAAATAAACTTTGGTTTCCTACCATACTCAAGACAATCTTGTAGTTCAAGCTTCGGACTTGCTGTGGGAAACAGTGGGCTGTCCATAGCAGGAAGATGATTTAGACAGAAGTAACGGGCTCTGATTGCAGGTGACACATGTTTATCGTCAATCATCAAAGGGGTTGCGTGCAGAATATGGCTGATGGCCCCCTTATTCACATGTTTGTCCAGAGCAACAACATTAGCAAACAGCCAGAAGAGAGGTCGGTTCTCACCAGCCTTAAGTTGAGCTTCAATTACCAAATGCTGATATTCAAAAAATAGACAAACAGTGCCTTAAAAAACACATTTGCAATATGGATTCACCAGAGCAAGGTCATTGCAAGTATTTCCCACAATAACAAAATTAAAATGACACAACTCCCCAATCTTCCCCTTCACATTATTATTGTCACACTCCATTGTACTCCTATGCCCACCTCCCTGCTCTTGTTTTTATTGAGGGTCCTGGAGCCTCTGCTAAAAAGGCCTATGGATAAATAAGTGTACTGGGTGTCTAATCAATGTTTTTTTCTATTTCAACGGGTCATATAAATGATCTGTGGGATTCTAAAATCAATGCCTTTCCTGTAATCTATTATTCAAAAGGATGACATATGTCCTCTTTCATGCTGTTATTTCTGTTGAGGCTCCGGGACCCTCGTATTAAAAAGGACTAAGGATAAAGAAGTGTACTGGGTGTCCAATCATTTTTTTTTTTCTATTTCACTGGTGATATAAATGATCTCTGTGTTTCTAAAATCAATGCCTTTCCTGTAATCTAATTTACAAAAGTTTGCCATATGTCCTCTTTCCTGCTGCTGGTTTTGTTGAGGGTCCTGGAGCCTATGCTTAAAAGGCCTAAGGATAAAGAAGTGTACTGGGTGTCTTATCTATGTTTTTTTAGATTTCATGGTTGCAAAAAATTATCCACGGGTTTCTAAAGTCAATGCCTTTCCTGTAATCTATTATTCACAAGGATGCCATATGTACTTTTTAATGCTGTTGTTTCTGTTGAGGCTCCGGGAGCCTCTTAATCTTATTAAAAAGGCCTAATGAAAAATAAGTGTACTGGGTGTCTAATCAATGTTTTTTTCTATTTACCGTTTGCAAATAATGATCTCTGTGTTTCTGAAATCAATGCCTTTCCTATAATCATTTTTTCAAAAGGATGCCATATGTCCTCTTTCCTGCTGCTGGTTTTGTCGAGGGTCCTGGAGCATAATTTTTTTTTTTTTTTTAATTTAACTTGACTTAATAACTGAAGCATGACTTCAGGAGTCAGGTGTGGTCTTAGGTAGTGGTTGTTGTTAGCAGATTATTTTTATTGCAAATTGCAATTGCCACAGCGTGCATAAAATGTGCGTCACTAGTCCAAATTTTAAGGTTTTTTTTTCATTCAGGATTAGTTTGTGGACCAGCGCAATATTGGAAAGGCAAAAAACAGGTCTCCGTACCCGTTGATATAAGGGGTGACTACTACTGCTTTTACCAGGCTCCTCTTGGATAGCCCCAGAAAGTGTGACTATGAATCCCAAAAAGAAAATTAAATTAAGGTTGAAAACTAACTCCAAAGTAAATTGTAAGACCTGGAGCTCCTCAAACACACGTCCTACCGCAACAGCTATAGGCTCCCCAACCCACAAATCTTAACTTTTTCATGCCAATTGATATTGCCACAGCTGGAACAACAGTAAATAACATGTGCGTCACCACAGTCTCCGAAGCTGTTGTCGGATGTATACAAAACACTGATAAAGTATTCCTTTAGGAGCGCAAAGAGATGGCTACCGGAACACTCCAGGAACTTCACAGAGAGGCTGTATTGTGTTTCTGGTGATGTTTGAGACATCTGGGTAGTGTACAGGGAGGGCAAAAATCGTCTCCATCTCTGTGCACCACAGGACAGGACGTCCTTGTCATCCATAAGCACATGAAATTGCTGGCATTTTCGTTACTTCAAGAAGTTCATTTTTTGTGGTGATAGATAGTACAGAATTAAATAAACTTTGGTTTCCTACCATACTCAAGACAATCTTGTATTTCAAAATTCGTACTTGCTGTGGGAAACAGTGGCCTGTCCATACCAGGAAGATGATTTAGACAGAAGTAACAAGCTCTGCTTGCAGGTGACACATGTTTATCGTCAATCATCAAAGGAGTTGCGTGCAGAATATGGCTGATGGCCCCTTATTTACATGTTTGTCCAGAGCCACAACATTTGCAAACAGCCAGAAGAAAGGTCGTTTCTCACCAGCCTTAAGTTGAGCTTCATTTACCAAATGCTGATATTCAAAAAAATAGACAAACAGTGCCTTAAATAACACATTTGCGATATGGATTCACCAGAGCAAGGTCATTGCAAGTACTAAGTTCCCACGATAACAAAATTAAAATGCCACAACTATGCAATCTTCACTTTCAGATTATTATTGTCACACTCCATTGTACTCCTATGCCCAGCTCCCTGCTCTTGTTTTTGTTGAGGGTCCTGGAGCCTCTGCTGAAAAGGCCTATGGATAATAAAGTGTACTGGGTGTCTGTTCAATGTTTTTTTTTATTTCCCGGTTGCAAGTAATTATCTCAGTGTTTCAAAAATCAATGCCTTTCCTGTAATCTATAATTCAAAAGGATGACATATGTCCTCTTTCATGCTGTTGTTTTGGTTGCGGCTCCGGGACCCTCGTATTAGCAAGGCCTGAGGATAAATAAGTGTAACCGGTGTCTAATGAATGTTTTTTTCTATTACACGGGTCATATAAATGATCTGTGGGTTTCTAAATATCAATGCCTTTACTGTAATCTCTTTATTCAAAAGGATGACATATCTCCTCTTTCATGCTGTTGTTTCGGTTGAGGCTCCGGGACCCTCGTATTAAAAAGGCCTGAGCATAAATAAGTGTCACGGGTGTCTAATCAATGTTTTTTTCTAATTTAACAGTTGCAAATCATGATCTGTGGGCTTCTAAAATCAATGCCTTTCCTGTAATCTTTTATTCAAAAGGATGACATATCTCCTCTTTCATGCTGTTGTTTCGGTTGAGGCTCCGGGACCCTCGTATTAAAAAGGCCTGAGGATAAATCAGTGTCACGGGTGTGTAATCAATGTTTTTTTCTATTTCACGGTTGCAAATAATGATCTGTGGGTTTCTAAAATCAATGCCTTTACTGTAATCTTTTATTCAAAAGGATGACATATCTCCTCTTTCAATGCTGTTGTTTCGGTTGAGGCTCCGGGGACCCTCGTATTAAAAAGGCCTGAGGATAAATCAGTGTCACGGGTGTGTAATCAATGTTTTTTTCTATTTCACGGTTGCAAATAATGATCTGTGGGTTTCTAAAATCAATGCCTTTACTGTAATCTTTTATTCAAAAGGATGACATATCTCCTCTTTCATGCTGTTGTTTCGGGTTGAGGCTCCGGGACCCTCGTATTAAAAAGGCCTGAGCATAAATAAGTGTCACGGGTGTCTAATCAATGTTTTTTTCTAATTTCACGGTTTGCAAATAATGATCTGTGGGTTTCTAAAATCAATGCCTTTCCTGTAATCTATTATTCAAAAGGATGACATATCTCCTCTTTCATGCTGTTGTTTCATTTGAGGCCCTCGTATTAAAAAGGCCTGAGGGATAAATAATTGTGTAACGGGGTACTCTAATGAATTTTTTTTTTTATTCTCACGGGTCATATAAATGATCTCTGGGATTCTAAAATCAATGCCTTTCCTGTAATCTATATTCAAAAGGATGACAGTACTACCAAAATACAGCCAATGAAGGGCCTTAGGAAGACTGAGCCAAGGTTGGATTGTAGTATTTGGTTAGGCTAATCATGATGGCCATGTAGACCACCACCACTGAGAGTCCTGGAAGTAACAGGGATGATGAGATGAAAGAGCTAAGAATAGTAGAACTTGAAACAACAAAGTTAGCCATGGGTGTTAGTGCAAAACCGCTTGGCTTTTTTTTGGCTTTGGGTGCGGCTATTCATGCAGGCCATATAGAGCTGACAACATTCGGTGTCGTACCAGCTATTAAACTAATAAGAACAGTACTACCAAAATACAGCCAATGAAGGGCCTTAGGAAGACTGAGCCAAGGTTGGATTGTAGTATTTGGTTAGGCCATCATGATGGCCATGTAGACCACCACCACCGAGAGTCCTAGAAGTAACAGGGATGAGATGAAAGAGCTAAGAATAGTAGAACTTGAAACAACAGAGATAGCCATGGGTGTTAGTGCAAAAACCGCTTGGCTTTTTTTTGGCTTTGGGTGCGGCTATTCATGCAGGCCATATAGAGCTGACAACATTTGGTGTCGTATCAGCTATTAAACTAATAAGAACAGTACTACCAAAATACAGCCAATGAAGGGCCTTAGGATTGGATTGTAGTATTTGGTTAGGCTAATCATGATGGCCATGTAGACCACCACCACCGAGAGTCCTGGAAGTAACAGGGATGATGAGATGAAAGAGCTAAGAATAGTAGAACTTGAAACAACAGAGTTAGCCATTGGCTTTTTTTTGGCTTTGGGTGCGGCTATTCATGCAGGCCATATAGAGCTGACAACATTCGGTGTCGTATCAGCTATTAAACTAATAAGAACAGTACTACCAAAATACAGCCAATGAGGGGCCTTAGGAAGACTGAGCCAAGGTTGGAATTGTAGTATTTGGTTAGGCTAATCATGATGGCCATGTAGACCACCACGACCGAGAGTCCTGGAAGTAACAGGGATGATGAGATGAAAGTGCTAAAAATAGTACTACTTGAAACAACAGAGTTAGCCATGGGTGTTAATCCAAGACCGCTTGGATTTATTTTTGTATTGGGTGTGGCTAATCATGTAGGCCATATAGAGCTGCCACCATTCAGTGTTGTATCAGCTATAAAAATAATAAGAACTGTACTATCAAAATACAGGCAAAGAAGGGCCTATGAAGACTGACCAATGGTTGGATTGTAGTATTTTGTTCGGGTAATCATGATGGCCATGTAGACCGCCCGTAACAGGGATGAAAGTGCTAAAAATAGTACTAATTGAAACAACCGAGTTAGCCATGGGTGTTAGTCTAAGACCACTCGGCTTTTTTGGGGGTTTGGGTGCAGCTAATCATGAAGGCCAGATAGACCTGCCCACCATTTGGTGTTGTAACAGGTATGAAAATGCAAAGAAGAGTACTACTTAACACAACCTACTTACCATGGGTCCCAGAGCATATGTTTGGTTGTTATATTTTGTAAGGGTAATCATGCAGGCCATATAGACCTCCACTGATTGGGTGAGTATGAGTAACAGCTATTAAAATGCGAAGGACATTACTAATTAACACAACATAGTTACCATGGGTCGCAGACCAAGAGCAGATGTCTTATTATTATATTTTGTATGGGTAATCATCCAGGCCGTATAGACCTCACCAAATAGGGGAGTTACAGAGATTAAAGTGCTAAGAATGGTAGTACTTAAAACACAACCTCGTTTAAAATAGGTAGCAGACCACATGTCTTATTATTATAATTTTTCCGGGTAATCTGGCAGGCCATATAGAACTCCCCCGATAGGGGGGGGGGGAACAGGGATTAAAGTGCTAAGAAAAGTACTAATTAACACAAGCTAGTTGGGTCCAAGAACGCATGTTTGATTATTAGAATTTATTAGGGTAATTATATATCTAACAAATCTATCTATTTCTCTTCTATCGATTCTATCTAACTATCAATCTATGTATATCTATCTATCCTATCTATCACTATCAATCTATCTTCTGTCCGGGATGTTTTGAGACAGCCACTTTGGGAATGTTAGTTGATTTAGACCCATTATGGCTTAAAAGCAGACTCTGAATCAACTATGTAATTTTCCATGGGAGTTTTGCCAGGGATCCCCCCTCCAGCATGCAACAGTCCAGGTTGTTAGTACCCTTGAAACAACTTTTCCATCACTATTGTGGCCAGAAAGAGTCCTTGTAGGTTTTAAAGTTCGCCTGCCTATTGAATTCAATGGCGGTTTGCGCTGTTCGCGAACAATACCGGAAGTTCGAGTCCGCCGTTTGTGAACTGAAAATTTTAGGTTCGCGACATCACTAACAGTCATCGATCTCGCTGCACTTCGGCTTTTTCACAACTTTATTTATAGTCTGTCACTAAACACCGCCACCTTACTAAAATGTTTAACCCCTATCCTGCCGCTCCAGGACCCCGCTGCAACTAAAATAAAATTATTAACCCCCATCCTGCCTGCTCCCAGAGCACACCACAACTCTAATAAAGTTATTAACCTTATCCCTCTGCTCCCAGAGCCCACTGCAACTCTAATAAAGTTATTAACCCCCTATCCCTCTGCTCCTGGACCTCACCGCAACTAAATAAAATTATTAACCCCCATCGCGCTGCTCCCGGAGCCACCACAACTCTAATAAAGTTATTAACCCCTATCCCTCCACTCCCGGAGCCCACCGCAACTCTAATAAAGTTATTAACTCCTATCCTGCCGCTCCCCCGAGCCCCACCACAACTAAATAACATTATTAACC
The DNA here is from genome assembly GCF_027579735.1 of Bombina bombina. Classification (NCBI taxonomy): domain Eukaryota; kingdom Metazoa; phylum Chordata; class Amphibia; order Anura; family Bombinatoridae; genus Bombina; species Bombina bombina. The sequence goes on from NC_069502.1 coordinate 375,508,191, forward strand.
CCTATCCCGCTGCTCCCTGAGCCCACCACAACTAAATAAATGTATTAACCCCCTAAAACCCTGACATCCCACATCACTACCACTTACTAAACCTTTTAACCCCTAAACCCCCATCCCCCCCACATTGACATAAACTAAATTAACCTATTAACCCCCTAAACCTAACAACCCGCTAACTGTACATTAAAATTACATCATCCCTATCTTATAATAAATTTAAACTTACCTTTAGAATTAAATTAAACTATATTAAACTATTAATTAACCTACCCTAACTATTATACTAAAATTACATTAAACTGTATTAAACTAATAATTAACCTACCCTAACTATTATACTAAAATTACATTAAACTATATTAAACTATTAATTAACCTACCCTAACTATTATACTAAAATTACATTAAACTAAAAATTAAATTAACTATATTATATATTTAAAAACCTAACCCTACTCAAATTATTTAAATCTACTATTAAAAATAACTAAGTTACAAAAAACTAACAACTAAGTTACACAAAATAAAAAACACTAAGTTACACAAAATAAAAAACACTAAGTTACAAAAAAAAATAAACACTAAGTTACACAAAATAAAAAATAAATTATCAAATATTTAAACTAATTACACCTAATCTAAGACCCACTATGAAAATAAAAAGACCCCCCCAAAATAAAAAACCCTAGCCTACAATAAACTACCAATGGCCCTTAAAAGGGCCTTTTGCGGGGCATTGCCCCAAAGAAATCAGCTCTTTTACCTGTAAAAAAAATACAAATACCCCCAACAGTAAAACCCTCCACCCACACAACCAACCCCCCCCAAATAAAAATTCTATCTAAAAAACCTAAGCTCGCCATTGCCCTGAAAAGGGCATTTGGATGGGCATTGCCCTTAAAAGTGCATTTAGCTCTTTTTCCGCACAAAGTCCCTAATCTAAAATTAACGCCCCCCAATAAACCCTTAAAAAAAACCTAGCACTAACCCCCGCAGATCACTTACAGTTTTTGAAGACCCAACATCCATCCTCAACGAAGCGGCAGAAGTTCTCAGCGAAGCCGGCAGAAGTCTTCATCCAAGCGGGCCGAAGTCTTCATTGAAGCCGGCAGAAGTCTTCATCCAGACGGCATCTTCTATCTTCATCCATACGGCACGGAGGGTGCCATAATCAAGACATTCGGCGCGGAGCATCCTCTTCTTCTGACGTCTTCTGGAACAATGAAGTTTCCCTTTAAATGCACATCACTAAGATGGCGTCCCTTACATTCCGATTGGCTTATAGAATAAGCCAATTGGAATTAAGGTGGAAAAAATCCTATTATCTGTTGTAATCAGCCAATAGGATTGAACTTTCATCCTATTAACTGATCCAATCAGCCAATAGGATTAAGCTTGCATTCTATTGGCTGATTGGAATAGCCAATCGAATGCAAGCTCAATCCTATTATCTGATTGAATCAGCCAATAGGATGAAAGCTCAATCCTATTTATTTAATTTTTTTATTTTTTTTATTTTGTGTAACTTAGTGTTTATTTTTTTTTTTTTGTAACTTAGTGTTTTTTATTTTGTGTAACTTAGTGGGTTTTTTGTCGTGTAAACTTAGTTGTTAGTTTTTTGTAACTTAGTAATTTTTAATAGCAGATTTAAATAACTTGAGTAGGGTTAGGTTTTTAGAAATGTAATATAGGTAATTTAATTTTTTAGTTTAATGTATTTTTAGTATAATAGGGTAGATTAATTATTAGTTTAATATAGTTAATATATTTATTTAGTGGCGGTGGGGTCCGGGAGTGGCGGAATAGGGATAAATAACTTTAATTACAGTTGTGGCGGGGTCCGGAGCAGTGAAATAGGGGGTTAATAACATTATGTCGGTGGCCAGCGATGTAGGGGGCGGGCAGATTAGGGGTGTTTAGACTCATATGTTAGGGTGTTAGGTGTAAACGTCACTTTTATTCTAGCATAGATATCAATGGGGTATCAGCAAATATCAATGGGGCAGTAAGCAAACATGAGATTTCGCTGCTTTCAGACTCCCATTGATTGCTTATGGCATCCGGCGCCCTCCAGAGTGGTAGATTGAAAATTAGGTACGCGTGGGCCAGAATAGTGTTGAGCGTACCTGTTAGAAAGTTGATAACTAGCAAAAGTAGTCAGATAGTGCCGAATTTGTATTCGAAACATCTGTAATGACGTAAGCATCGATCTGCGTTGGGCTAAGACCAGCGGATCGTATGTTACATCATAGATTTCAACTTTTGACGTTATGTAGGCTTTGATAAATAGGGCGAATCAGGCTCGCCACAATTATGCTGTGGAATTCCAGTGTATTTGCGGTTGACGGCTTGATAAATAGGCTTCATAGTATCACTTTGGGATGAGGTAAAGAATCTTGGGGAAAACCATACTAAAGATAAAGCCATACTCGGCAACACAAAAAAAAAGAGATGATCCCCTTCACAACTAATTAACCAAACAAAAACACAAACAAATATATACATACACACATAAATACAATCGGGTTGATTGACACCCCCTTTTGGCCGCAACTCTGCAGGGGGGCAGCATTGCACCAGCAGCTCACAAGAACTGCTGGTGCAATGATAAATGTCGACAGCGTCGGCATTTATTGATGTGCGACGGACTTCGTATCACGTCCGCTCGCACATTGATAAATATACCCCTTAATCTCTATGCATTTTGGGAAGCAAACTCTCTCATCTGGTTAATTGCTACTATGATGAGGCAAAATGGCTTTAATGTATATTTGTTAACAATATTAAGGCTGTTAATTATATGGATAAGTCTAATAATATCAGAGTACAAACAAAGCAAATAGAGTTTCAAGTCAAATAATAATTTCTGTACAAAAGCTTTAAAACATTTGTCTAGACCAGATGACAGATGTCAAGTTCAATTAAAATCTAATAGCGGCTATGGAATGTATAGACCAATTTGAAGTAATTTTTGTTTATTTTTATTTTTGTACTAAACCAATTTATGTTATTTGACAGCAAGAAATAAAACTACTGTCATTAAAGGTTTAAAGGCTAATAATTTCAGATGCTTAAAGTGACACAATTTATAATCTTAAAAAAGTCAAGGATATTATTCTGTAAAAATGACATGCACTATTTCATGATTCTAATTCCTAGCCGCATAGGTTTTAACCTTCAATATGCTGCAAATCAAATTACTTGTTTAGCAATTTGCAGAATTTTGAAACCTAGGTTACAGATTTTGCTTTTTGGCCTCTTTAGGTTGGGTGGGACAAATACATTTTTTTTACACAAATGTAAGAAGTGTTTAATGACCATTAAATACATAGAAAAAGTCCTGCTAATGAGCAACAATCATTGCATGTCTTGAATAGGAAACCACTAGTCATTGGTGAGTATTTTGTGACTGGCGCTTTTGATTGACTCACTGGTAGGTTAGCATTTTGGGAGCTGAACTATTTGCACCTCCAAGCAGGACTTTTACCTAACCTTTTTAGCCATTTTGGGTATATGTAAAAAGTCATATGTTTTTTTAATCTCTTTGTGACGGCCACTCTACATTGTCATGTATATCAGCCCTCATGTAGCATTTCCAACGGCTGCTACAAAGGAGTTAAAGAATTTAAGAACATGCAATGTTTGCATCAGAATGGCCGTTTATGGATTATTAAATGGACTGATATGTATTCATACACTTATTGGTTTGAGATATACCTGCTCATCAATAATATGCTTCATTTTATTGCCAATAGCAATGATATATTTAATATATTATCTAATAATAAACCAAATTAAAATTTCCTTTTTATGTGTGCTATGTCAAGAAAATCAATGTAGTCTCTATTCCCCTGCAGCAGCTCAGGTATAACTATTGAAAACCTATTGAAAGTAAAGGCTATAGTCATTATCACATTGTTGCCCTGGAGGTGGCAGGTGAGTTTGACATAAAGCTTCCTGGGCCAAGGAATAGTTGACTGACACTCATTTCTGTGTTACCAAAGAGACAGAGATGATTGCCACAAGCAAAAGATACTTTTTTTCATATTATAGTGCAAAAACAATGTTTGCAGTATGTTTCCTTTTTAAGAGATAACTATAAATGACAAAAAAAAAAAAAAACCTGCAAATAGAATGGGTTTAATTAAATTTCATATGAAAAATCAGAAAGAAAAATGTGACTGAAATACCATATGTTTCCACGTGAGGGTAAATATAATTATACATATTCATTTTTCAGTTTCCAACATAATTAACTTACCTAGGTATGGTTATTTATGGAGGAAATGTATGTATGTGTAATTCCTTTTTCACACACGCACACATGCATATATATATACTGTATATTCAATCATCATTATCATTACACAGCATATAGAATAGTGCAATATTGTTTCATTGCTTCAAATTACACAACATTTCACCATCTGAATTGACTAATTTAAAAACAAAAAATTTAAACTATATATATACAGGTATATATCTATTATATATATATATATATATATATGTGTGTGTGTGTGTGTGTGTGTGTGTGTGTGTGTGTAAAAGGAATGTCACTGTTAAATTATTATGACTGCAATCTGACCCTGTCATTATCCTGATAGGGCACAATCTTAGCAAAAATCTATTCCACTTTTGTGGGTATTTGAGACCTACATCCATATTTTAGTCCTTTCAACTCATTTGAACCGAGTTTGGTAAATTGATATGATATTGATACATACATGTTTATTACAGTGATAAAAGAGATCTCAATGATGGGTTTGATGGCACTATTTTCTCCAAAATCATGAGGGATCCTACCACCTTAATTATGGGATCGGACCAGGGGGTGCCTATGATGCTAGGGCACGCCCTCCAGCTCCACAATCCCATTTAGGTAGTGGTTATGGCTTCAGGGACAGCCAAATGGCTAAGAAAATTCCATGCCGTCCTAATAGCGCTAAAGCAAGAGCACTGAACAAAGTGATAGTATATTAAGCACTCATTGTTTCCCCTCTCATATATTTTGTGCAGTGTCATACTTGCAATGCTGGCAATAGTTTAGCTAATACTTTTGTTTATTTTTATATATTGTCACACAGTAGGTTGTTCAACACTTTTCTTTATATTGAACCTGAATAACAGAGTACTGCTAGAATATAGGTGATATTTACATAATACTAAGTGGTTCAACTCAAGTGATATATGTTTAACTTGTGTGTTAGTGTATGATTTTACCAAAGGAAACTGTCTTGGCCTCAACTATATAATATAAATCAAACCTCCTCCAAGAGTAATGTCCACGCATATGGAGATGGGCAATATCCGAAAGTGAAATATCAATAAAAGTTTCTCTTAAAGGAGTGTTATTGGTTTGAAGCAATAATCACTGTTTTGTATCTTTTATTATTGTTTTTACCTTTTCTTTGGCAATACCACCTTATATTTGAGATGTGTATCCTATGACTAAGCGCCATTAGGGGTGCAAAACATATCAGGATAGCTTCCTCCTTCATTCCTGCATGTTCATGGAATTTTTTAACTCTGTTTAAATAAAGTCTGTTTATTATATCTCCCCTCTGAGTGCTCAGGACACTGTTTCTTTTTTTATGTCAAAGTATTCACTGGTGCACGACAGGGTAACTGTTTATAAACTCTCCACTAGTAACTTATTTAATGTTAACGGTTAGCATTATGATTCAAAGACGGCACGAACATTACCCACAAGCTAGGTAATAAATGGGTGGTTCATATATTGACTCTTGAGCTATTGGGCTAAATATTATAGCAATACACTGTGGATTATGCACTATATATAGGCAATCTGATAATGGTACCATATCTACACTAGTTATCAGCACTAAGGATTTTATAAGTAACCTATTAGGGATATAATTGCTGGGCAATGTGCCAAATGTATCTGATATTACAACATAATTGCTCAGTTACATGTAAATCTTACTATGTGGATCTAAGAACAATATAGCAATCATAAAAACATTTCTCTGTAGGAAGTGAGCTAAATAGAGAAAACAGTGTTTTATATTATTTTATGTTTATATGATAACTTTCAGCACTGTATTCCTAATTTTAATTAACTAATGATTTATCTGTCATTATGAAATATTAAGCTTAGAACTTTTTCTAATATGACAGCAGAAATCTGCACAATATAAGAGATTTACATGCTACTGGAATAATTAAATATAGTGACTACTGACAGGTGAGATCTCCTATAATATTAGGATTTCATCTGGAATAAGCATTATTTCTAACAATGTAACCAAGTCAGATAACTAGCTTCAAACTAATTACACTCCCTTAAGAGATGGTTTCATTGATATCACTTTATGAGATTGCCTATCTCCATTTGAGTGAAGATTACTCTTGAATGTTTGATACTGTATATATTTTAGAGTTGAGGTCAAGACATAAGTAGACATGGGGCAGGAGCTTGATGCCCCTGTTTCCACGCGAGCCTGAAGACCGCTGCTTCATAACTTGTCCACCTGCTCTGAGGCTGCGGACATCAATCTGCCCGATTCTATATGATTGGGCTGATTGACACTCCCTGCTAGCAGATGATTGGCTGTAAATCTGCAGGGGGCGGCATTGCACAAGCAGTTCACAAGAACTGCTTGTGCAATGATAAATGCCAACAGCTCACACTTTCAAAAATCGGCCCCATATCAACTTTAAGTTGTACCACTCATATTATGTAAATTAGCTGTGTTGAACTACCTACTGTGTGACAATGTATAAAAATATACAAACATTACCTAAACTATTGCAAGCCTTAGAGCTAGATTAATATTGAAGCACAATTGTGTTTTTGCGCTTGCGTAATGTGTTTTTGCGTGCCATTTTTCATTGTGCTGATATTATGAGTGGAGCTAAATCGCGATCTCAGAGCTGTGGTTAACTGTTTTCCAAAAATAAAAAGCTGCGCAAAATCACATTAAAAATACATTACACAGGGGGCGGAGCCAGCATGCAGTGAGATAAGACGCAGAACCTTGAAGCTCCTGACAATTAGCCTAAAAATGCTTATTAAATTAGATTAAACATATCCTAAGGACACACAACCCTTCTAGCAAAAGCACCTTTTATGATGCTAGCACCCTGTAGCAGCTGAAATATCACTGGGAAACCTTTTTATCTCCCTGTTACAAACTTCACAAACCGCTACGAAGCCTGAGCGTTACCATCTGAAGCTCATCGGTGGATATGTCTTTCTAAGCCTCTTCCGAGGTCAGATGATCCATATTAGTTGCTTTACTGTCCTATTCCTACAATAACTAACATATTCAGGTTGGAGATTGTGGTGTTGCCCTTCAGCCTCAACTACTCTCGCAGCACATCTCACACCCCATGAAATATGGCGGCTCCCATCGCCATATTGGAAGAAATTGACTCGCTGCTACAGGTACACCGTCTTGCCTTTCTGAACCATATGCAAGCGGCATTCACATACTTAAAACCCATTACCATCGGAGTACATGGCGGAGGTGACGGATGGTGGTAGGATCCCTGCCGCCGCTACCTGCCGCCCCCGCAGTTTTTAGTCTGCCGGCAAAAGAAAATAAAGCCACGCGGGAGTTTCAGCTGGCCTCCGACTCAACTTCTCTTAAGAGGCCGACCCATACTGCTCTACAAGCTCAGGTTTCCCAACAGACACACTGACCTTTGTATGGATCAGTCACCTACCCCCATCTATCACCGGATGGGTCACCGGATAAGAAGTCTGCCCTACTGGTTCATACTAGTGGCGAGCTGCAGACCTCTCCTGGAGCAAGCTTACAGAGGATGGTTGAAAAGAACAAAGCTGGCTCTATCCTCCTTCAAATCCCCGGCCTCCCAAAGTGGCTTTTACCGCGATACAGATCTGCTGCTCTTCACCAGCCTTCTTGCCACACCATAGGCCTTATTGGAACCGGCTACATTTTCAGTGGGGACCCTGGAGGCTTGCCGCAGTTGGTTTCACTGGGAGATGGACCCCGGTACAGGGTTTAACTTTAATATACCCCACGGGGTTGCCTTGCTAACTTAATCTGTCTGAGTCCCTGGCTGACTAAATGTTTTACTACACATGGGGATGATCGGCTCCATGATGGCTAATAACAATGCGGAGGAAAGTCGCAGTTACAGGACTAAGCCTACTGAATCTTTATTAACGGTCAATCTACTGGGACACTTTTAGCTACCATATGAGTTAGATATGATAACAGGCTTGCCTTTAAAGCAACGGTTCACTTTGTGATCATACATTGAGATTCTCACAGTAACATTATACCTGGGATCGTATTGTTTTGCACTGTCTGTTCCCCTATAGACCTGCCTAACAAGGCTCTAGACATCTCACTATGCACTTGTTCAATCTTTTGTTTAATGTTACCTTAAAACTGTAATAACACATATTGAGGGTCATTATATCTAAGCAATTCATGGGGTTATGACTAGAATTGTTGGAGTTGTTTTATATTATATTACTTTGGGCACACAAGTTAACAAGGTTGTCAGGCTGACTTGTGATTTATTCACCGCCACCCCATATCCTTTTTGTATCTATAATGTCGTTGTTCCCGTTCATGTTTCATATTACTTTCTCACCATGTCCTCCTTACCTATATGTATCCTCTTAAGCTACACCCTATTTACTCTTCTCTTAGTTTGCAAAGGTGAAGTATGCCTAGCCCAGGGTATTACAGCGCAATCTAGGTTATTTTGTTTAGATGACTTTAGACCATAGCTACAGTCTTCTTTAAAATCTGTCAACCTTTCCTAATCTGCGATTGTAGCGAGCGTATCCTTACACTGCTAAGAGACTAACATTAATATACCTAAAGAGTGATTACCTAGTACTCTGCTGTCACACCATGCCTGGGCCCCTGCTGGGTATAGGGCCCGTACCGGGAGTTGGGACCCCAGGCAATTGAATTGTAGAAATGCAGAATTTGATATGCTCACATTTAGACCTCTGGCTTAATCAGTCTTAAAAATAATAACAGATATGACATTCTTCAGCCCCTAACAACTATTACACCACCTATTTATAATTTTACCCACTCTCTAAAGTCATTGCAGACCTGTGTACGCAACTATACATTTATAAGAAAGCAAAGCACATATAAGATTATTCTATCTCTTGTTTTCTTGCACGGCTCCACCATATCAACCTCCATAGACCTGGAACCTTTGCCCTATTGATCCTGTTAAGAGCTTTGAGAAGGCTTACTCTACATGTACAATTTTTACAACTAGGTATTATTCCCATGATAAGTCATAACTGATACGGCTACGTATAATGTTCAGGCTCTATCTAGCTGGCGATAACACTTTTGCTACTCTCACAATGCCAATAATCATTTCTATACTCTTATTTGGCGCCCCCCTCTCATATATACACTTTGACATTCACATCTCACTATTAGCTTAAACAGCGTAACATTTCTTTTTATATCTTATTTACATAGCCTGTTCCTACATGATTAAATAACTTGTGTGACAAGTACAATTTCACGTGCAATCTATCATGCTTTCCTATCCTTTGATTAATAGATGGTGTGGAAAATGGGTGGTTTATAACCAATACAGTTACTAGCTTGCTCATCTCACTTATGTTACTACCCTCCTCTCTCCTTAATGGTTCTCATAGTGTTACTGGTGCAGGCTGGTCCTGCGCTGCTACAGCTAGTTGTCTCCCCCCTTCCCACACTATGCACCAAGGTTAATAACCAACTAGGCCCTATTATACCAGATCAAGAGAACTCGACATGAACCAGCCCTTTTCTTACCTTTTTTGTGCACCCTCTAGTACTAAAGGAGCTCATAACATTTTTACTTCAACTATACCATCTTGTCTCATTATAGCTTGTTTGTTTTATGCACCCATGGCTCAATTGACCACCTCCCCCCCCCCATATCCTAATATACCTCCTTGGCTAGGAGGGTTACCTATGTGGCTTCTCTTGTCCATGCCACACCCTACTTATTGTATATTTACCCCATATATCAAACTCCTGCCCCTATAATGTTTTTCTACTCAGGCCCAAGAGGGTCTTACCATGTTTTAGTAGGGGCATGAAACTCTAGTACACTATATCATAGTTTTATTACATACCTTACTAACTACAGTTCTTCATAGGAATAAGCTCCATTTGCAAATTGAGTTACAAGTTTTAAGTTTAGTATTTTCCATCTCATCACACTACTTATATATTGCAAAAACTTGTTTTGCTGTGTTATAAATAAAAAAATAAGGAAGACACATGAAGACCATTCGCTATTTACACATTGTGAAATATGCGCCATAACTATTGCTTATATTTGACTAACTTCGAGAATTTTTGAATACATTTCATTGGCAAGTTTGTGTATTATAAACGTTCCTACAGATATAGCTTATGTATCAATTTTACATTCCTGTATATTCTCATGTTTATATGCTTCGTGATAACATGCATGTAACCTTATTGCTTTTTCTTTGTCTTCAATAAAAAGAATTTAAAAAAAAAAAAAAAAAATACATTACACAGTACAATTACACTCATAATAACACTGTCTAATAAAAATTATAAAAAAAAAAAATATTGCACACACATGTTATAAGGTCTCAAAGATATGAGATCTCGAGTGTTAGAAAAAAAAAGCCACAAAAGGACTTTAACATAGATGTATGTTATATATAAATATATATATACTGTATCTATCTATGTCTATATATGTCTACATATATGTTAATGTATTTAATTTATATATAAAAACATTAATATATATGTACACACACATATAAATATATATATATATATATATATATATATATATATATATATATATATATATATATATATATTATATATATATATAGTGATGCGCGGCTGCAAGCTACTGTGCCACCAGATATGAGTAGTGTGTTAAGTAGTACTATTCTTATCAGTTTAATCCCTGTTACGTCCCCTATCAGGGGGACGTGTATATGGCATGGATTTTAGGAACCGGGAGATTAGTCAGTCCTCCTACTTCAAATTTGGGGCACTGCGCGTGCAATCTAATGTGCCTCCAGATAGGAGTGGTGTGTTAAGTAGTACTATTCCTATCAATTTAATCCCTGTTACGTGCCTTTTTTTGGTTTGGTTTTTGAAGCCACAGTGCAGCACCAGAGGCCAGAAAAATTTGGCATGTACACATGCCTGAAAAATTAGGTATTGTTGCAGTCGCTGCTGTAGCAGTTGCCAGAAAAATTTATGTTTGTTTCCCAGGCAGAAAGTGCCCTAAAACATTGCAGCTTGAACCCTAGTTGGTGGCGGATAAGTCACGAAAGTCATCCGGCATTCGAAGATAAAATACAGCAGCGTGTGGACCATTTTTAGCCCAAGGCAGCTCATCTCATCAGGCCCTTTTTTACTCAAAATGTAATCGCCCAATGTCAGTCACTTCGGGATCCATCCCTCATTCATCTTAATAAAGGTGAGGTAATCTAGACTTTTTTTACCTAAGCGACTTCTCTTCTCAGTGACAATACCTCCTGCTGCACTGAAGGTCCTTTCTGACAGGACACTTGAAGCGGGGCAGGCCAGAAGTTCTATCGCAAATTGGGATAGCTCAGGCCACAGGTCAAGCCTGCACACCCAGTAGTCAAGGGGTTCATCGCTCCTCAGAGTGTCAAGATCTGCAGTTAAGGTGAGGTAGTCTGCTACCTGTCGGTCGAGTCGTTCTCTGTGGGTGGACACCGAAAGGCTGTGGCGATGCATAGGACTTTAAAAGCTCTGCATGTCCTCCATCAAAAGCACGTCTGTAAAGTGTCCTGTCCTTGCCGGCTTGGTCGTGGAGTCGGGAGGATTACCTTCTCACCTCTTCCCCTGTACATTCCCCGTTGTGCTGTGACATCACCCTTATACGCTGTGTAAAGCATACTTTTTAATTTATTTTGGAACTGCTGCAACCTTTCCAACCTTTCCAACTTGCGGTAATTTGCGGTAATTTGGTAACATTTCAGGCACTTTATGCTTATACCGGGGGTCTTGTAGCGTGGACACCCAGTACACCCAGTACAGGTCGTTCTCCTTTAGCTTTATTATACGAGTGTGCCCCAACAGGCACGACAGCATGAAAGACCCCATTTGCACAAGGTTGCACTCATGTCCCGTTCCTCGTCCTCAGTGATCTCACTGAAGGTATCTTCTTCCCCCCCAGCCACGTACAACACCATGGGTACCAGATAGGTGACAACGAGCACCCTGGGATGCCTGTTGTGGTTGGTCTTCCTCTTCCTCCTCTGACTCCTCTTCCTCACAATCTTCTTCCAGCATTGCCGCTGGTCCAGCAAGCGATGCTGAAAAGGCTGTTTCTGGTGGTGATGGTGACCACAACTCTTCCTCTTCCTCTTCACGCTCATCTACAGCCTGATCCAGCACTCTTCGCAGGGCACGCTCCAGGAAGAAAACAAATGGTATGATGTCGCTGATGGTGCCTTCGGTGCGACTGAATAGGTTTGTCACCTCCTCAAAAGGACGCATGAGCCTACAGGCATTGCGCATGAGCGTCCAGTAATGTAGCAATAAAATTCCGAGCTCCGCAGAGGCTGTCCTAGCACCCCGGTCATACAAATACTCGTTAATGGCTTTTTCTTGTTGGAGCAGGCGGTCGAACATTAGAGTGTTGAATTCCAACATGTCGGGCTGTCGCAAATCAAGCGCCTCACTGGCATTTTGTTTCGCCGCTGGATATCTGAAAAGTGCGCCATGGCCGTGTAGGAACGCCTGAAATGGCCACACACCTTCCTGGCCTGATTCAGGACATCCTGTAAGCCTGGGTATTTATGCACAAAGCATTGTACGATCAGATTACACACATGTGCCATGCACGGCACATGTATCAACTTGCCCAATTTCAATGCCGCCACCAAATTACTTCTGTTGTCAGAAACCACTTTGCCAATCTCCAGTTGGTGTGGAGTCAGCCACTGATCCACCTGTGCGTTCAGGGCGGACAGGAGTGCTGGTCCGGTGTGACTCTCTGCTTTCAGGCAAGTCAACCCCAAGACGGTGTGACACTGCCGTATCCGGGATGTGGAATAATGTCTGGGGAGCTGGGGGGGGGGTGCCATTGATGTGGAGCAAGACACAGCAGCAGAAGAGGACTCAGCCAAGGAGGTTATGGAAGAGGATGGAGTAGGAGGAGTAGAGGAGGTGGCAGCAGGCCTGCCTTCAAGTTGTGGCGGTGTCACCAACTCCTCTGCAGAGCCACGCATTCCATGCTTGGCAGCCGTCAGCAGGTTTACCCAATGCGCAGTGTAGGTGATATACCTGCCCTGACCATGCTTTGCAGACCAGCTATCAGTGGTCAGATGGACCCTTGCCCCAACACTGTGTGCCAGACATGCCATTACTTCCTTTCTCACAATCGAGTACAGGTTGGGGATTGCCTTTTGTGCAAAGAAATTTCGGCCGGGTACCTTCCACTGCGGTGTCCCAATAGCTACAAATTTTTTGAACGCCTCAGACTCCACCAGCTTGTATGGTAAAAGCTGGCGGGCTAAGAGTTCAGACAAGTCAGCTGTCAGACGCCAGGCAAGGGGGTGACTTTGTGACATTGGTTTCTTACGCTCAAACATATCCTTGACAGACACCTGACTGTGGGCAGATGAGCAGGAACTGCTCCGGAAGAGAGACGGAGTGGCGGATGGTTGAGAGGGGGCAAGGAGGACAGCAGTGGTTGACGTGGCTGAATATGCTGGACCAGAAGGAGGATGGCGGCTTTGAGTTTGTGTGCTGCTTGTACTCATGTGTTAATCCCATAGGCGTTTGTGATGTGCGATCATGTGCCTTCGCAAAGCAGTTGTACCTATGTGGGTGTTGGACTTTCTTTTGGCACAGGTTGCAAATGGCATCGCTCTTGTCAAAGGCAGACACACAAAAAAAAGCCACACTGTTGAGCTCTGCGATGACGGCATTCTGGTGGTGGCAACAGCATGGGTTGATTGGCGTGCTGTCTGGCTGACCCTGGGTGCTGATGCATGCTGTCTGACTGTGCCACTAGCTCCTTGCGACAACCTCCCCCTGCTTCCAACTCGTCTCTTCCTCCTGCTCTCTGTCTCCCCATCTGAACTTCCCCCTGTTCTTCTTCTCTTCTAGCAGGCACCCACGTGACATCCACTGATGCATCGTCATCATCAACAGCTTCACTTGTATCTGACAACTCAACAAAGGAAGCAGCAGCAGGTACAACATCATCATCATCATCATCACACTGTACGTCCATGTCTGTAATGCTGCAAGACTGAAACATATCACTGTTATCTACATCCTCTGGCAATGATGGTTGCGCATCTCTCATTTCTTGAAACTGATGTGTAAATAACTCCTCTGACAGATCAAGTGAAGCGGCTGTGGTGCTAGTGTTGGTGGTGGTGGCAGGCGGGTGAGTGGTAACTTGAGAGGTGCCCGAAGCTAAGCTGGAGGTGGATGGTGCGTCAAGGTTCCGAGCGGAAGCTGTAGAAGATTGGGTGTCCTGTGTTAGCCAGTCAACTATGTCCTCAGAATTTTTCGCGTTCATGGTGCATGGCCTTTGAACACTGGGCATTATTCTAGGGCCAAAGGGAATCACAGCACCACGACCACGACAGCACCTGTGGGGTGGCCTGCCTCTGCCTTTTATTTTTTTTAAATGTACACTTACACTACTATTAAACAAGATATGAGTGGTGCCACTGGGCAAGTGGGCACAGTATACGCTGTGAGCCTGACACAAAAAAGCAGACTGATGTTTCACAGTCCAAAAAGTTTTTATTTTTTAAATGTACACTTACACTACTATTAAACAAAATATGAGTGGTGGCACTTGGCAAATGGGCACAGTATACGCTGTGAGCCTGACACAAAAAAGCAGACTGATGTTTCACAGTCCAAAAGTTTTTTTTTTTTTTTAAATGTACACTTACACTACTATTAAACAAGATATGAGTGGTACCACTGGGCAAGTGGGCACAGTATACGCTGTGATCCTGACACAAAAAGCAGACTGATGTTTTCACAGTCCAAAAAGTTTTTATTTTTTAAATGTACACTTACACTACTATTAAACAAAATATGAGTGGTGGCACTTGGCAAATGGGCACAGTATACACTGTGAGCCTGACAAAAAAAGCAGACTGATGTTTCACAGTCCAAAATTTTTTTTTTTTTTTTTATTTACACTTACACTACTATTAAACAAGATATGAGTGGTGGTACTGGGCAAGTGGGCACAGTATACGCTGTGAGCCTGACACAAAAAAGCAGACTGAATTTTCACAGTCCAAAAAGTTTTTTTTTTTAAAATGTACAATTACACTACTATTAAACAAGATATGAGTGGTGCCACTGGGCAAGTGGGCACAGTATACGCTGTGAGCCTGACACAAAAAAGCAGACTGATGTTTCACAGTCCAAAAAGTTTTTTTTTTTTTTAAATGTACACTTACACTACTATTAAACAAGATATGAGTGGTACCACTGGGCAAGTGGGCACAGGATACGCTGTGATCCTGACACAAAAAATAAGACTGATGTTTCACAGTCCAAAAAGTTTTTTTTTTTAAATGTACACTTACACTACTATTAAACAAGATATGAGTGGTGCCACTGGGCAAGTGGGCACAGTATACCCTGTGAGCCTGACACAAAAAAAGCAGACTGATGTTTCACAGTCCAAAAAGTTTTTTTTTTTTTTTAATTTACACTACTGTTACACCAGATATGAGTGGTGGCACTGGGCAAGTGGCTTGGCAGGCAGGCAGGCAACTGCAATTAGATTTCACAGTCCAAAATTATTATTTTTTTTAAATTTACACTTACACTACTATTAAACAAGATATGAGTGGTGGTACTGGGCAAGTGGGCACAGTATACGCTGTGAACCTGACACAAAAAAGCAGACTGAATTTTCACAGTCCAAAAAGTTTTTTTTTTTTTAAATGTACACTTACACTACTATTAAACAAGATATGAGTGGTGCCACTGGGCAAGTGGACACAGTATACGCTGTGAGCCTGACACAAAAAAGCAGACTGATGTTTCACAGTCCAAAAAGTTTATTTTTTTTAAATGTACAGTTACACTACTATTAAACAAGATATGAGTGGTGCCACTGGGCAAGTGGGCACAGTATACGCTGTGAACCTGAGACAAAAAAGCAGACTGATGTTTCACAGTCCAAAAAGTTTTTTTTTTTTTAAATGTACACTTACACTACTATTAAACAAGATTTGAGTGGTGACACTGGGCAAGTGGGCACAGTATACGCTGTGAGCCTGGCACACACGCTGGCAGGCAGGCAACTGCAATTAGATTACACAAGCAGACTGATGTTTCACAGTCAAAAAAGTTTTTCTTTTAAATTTACACTACTGTTACACCAGATATGAGTGGTGGCACTGGGCAAGTGGGCCTGGCACACACGCTGGCAGGCAGGCAACTGCAATTAGATTACACAAGCAGACTGATGTTTCACAGTCAAAAAAGTTTTTTTTTTAAATTTACACTACTGTTACAACAGATATGAGTGGTGGCACGAGCAAGTGGGCCTGGGACACACGCTGGCAGGCAGGCAACTGCAATTAGATTACACTAGCAGACTGATGTTTCACAGTCCAAAAAGTTTTTTTTTTTTAATTTACACTACTGTTACAACAGATATGAGTGGTGGCACTGGGCAAGTGGGCCTGGCACACACGCTGGCAGGCAGGCCAACTGCAATTAGATTACACAAGCAGACTGATGTTTCACAGTCAAAAAAGTTTTTGTTTTTTTAAATTTACACTACTGTTACCACCAGATATGAGTGTGGTCACTGGGCAAGGTGGGCACAGTATACACTGTGAGCCTGGCACACACGCTGGCAGGCAAGGCAACTGCAAACTAGATTTCACTAGCAGACTGATGTTTCACAGTCAAAAAGTTTTTTTTTAAAATACACACTACTGTTACACCAGATATGAGTGGTGGCACTGGACAAGTGGGCCTGGCACACACGCTGGCAGGCAGGCAACTGCAATTAGATTACACTAGCAGACTGATGTTTCACAGTCAAAAATGTTTTTTTTTTTTTTAATTTTACACTACTGTTACACCAGATAAGAGTGGTGGCACTGGGCAAGTGGGCCTGGCACACACGCTGGCAGGCAACTGCAATTAGATTACACAAGCAGATTGATGTTTCACAGTCAAAAAAGTTTTGTTTTTTTTAAATTTACACTACTGTTACACCAGATATGAGTAGTGGCACTGGGCAAGTGGGCACAGTATACGCTGTGAGCCTGGCACACATGCTGGCAGGCAGGCAACTGCAATTAGATTTCACTAGCAGACTGATGTTTCACAGTCAAAAAAGTTTTTTTTTAAATACACACTACTGTTACACCAGATATGAGTGGTGGCACTGGGCAAGTGGGCCTGGCACACACGCTGGCAGGCAGGCAACTGCAATTAGATTACACAAGCAAACTGATGTTTCACAGTCAAAAAAGTTTTTTTTTTTTTAAATTTACACTACTGTTACACCAGATATGAGTGTGGTCACTGGGCAAGTGGGCACAGTATACACTGTGAGCCTGGCACACATGCTGGCAGGCAGGCAACTGCAAATAGATTTCACTAGCAGACTGATGTTTCACAGTCCAAAATTATTATTTTTTAAATACACACTACTGTTACACCAGATATGAGTGGTGGCACTGGACAAGTGGGCCTGGCACACACGCTGGCAGGCAGGCAACTGCAATTAGATTACACTAGCAGACTGATGTTTCACAGTCAAAAAAGTTTTTTTTTTTTTTTAATTTACACTACTGTTACACCAGATAAGAGTGGTGGCACTGGGCAAGTGGGCCTGGCACACACGCTGGCAGGCAACTGCAATTAGATTACACAAGCAGACTGATGTTTCACAGTCAAAAAAGTTTTTTTTTTAATTTACACTACTGTTACACCAGATATGAGTGGTGGCACTGGGCAAGTGGGCACAGTGTACGCTGTAAACCTGGCACACATGCTGGCAGGCAGGCAACTGCAATTAGATTACACAAGCAGACTGATGTTTCACAGTCAAAAAAGTTTTTTTTTTTTTTAAATTTACACTACTGTTACACCAGATATGAGTGTGGGCACTGGGCAAGTGGGCACAGTATACACTGTGAGCCTGGCACACATGCTGGCAGGCAGGCAACTGCAATTAGATTACACAAGCAGACTGATGTTTCACAGTCAAAAAAGTTTTTTTTTTTTAAATTTACACTACTGTTACAACCAGATATGAGTGGTGGCACTGGGCAAGTGGGCACAGAATACGCTGTGAGCCTGGCACACACGCTGGCAGCAGGCAACTGCAATTAGATTACACAAGCAGACTGATGTTTCACAGTCAAAAAAGTTTTTTTTTTAATATTTACACTACTGTTACACCAGATATGAGTGTGGCACTGGGCAAGTGGCCTGGCACATACGCTGGCAGGCAGGCAACTGCAATTAGATTACACAAGCAGACTGATGTTTCACAGTCAAAAAAGTTTTTTTTTTTTAAATTTACACTACTGTTACAACAGATATGAGTGGTGGCACTGGGCAAGTGGGCCTGGGACACACGCTGGCAGGCAGGCAACTGCAATTAGATTACACTAGCAGACTGATGTTTCACAGTCCAAAAAGTATTTTTTTTTTTTTAATTTACACTACTGTTACAACAGATATGAGTGGTGGCACTGGGCAAGTGGGCCTGGCACACACGCTGGCAGGCAGGCAACTGCAATTAGATTACACAAGCAGACTGATGTTTCACAGTCAAAAAAGTTTTTTTTTTAAATTTACACTACTGTTACACCAGATATGAGTGTGGTCACTGGGCAAGTGGGCACAGTATATACTGTGAGCCTGGCACACACGCTGGCAGGCAGGCAACTGCAAATAGATTTCACTAGCAGACTGAGGTTTCACAGTCAAAAAAGTTTTTATTTTAAATACACACTACTGTTACACCAGATATGAGTGGTGGCACTGGACAAGTGGGCCTGGCACACACGCTGGCAGGCAGGCAACTGCAATTAGATTACACTAGCAGACTGATGTTTCACAGTCAAAAATGATTTTTTTTTTTTAATTTACACTACTGTTACACCAGATAAGAGTGGTGGCACTGGGCAAGTGGGCCTGGCACACACGCTGGCAGGCAACTGCAATTAGATTACACAAGCAGATTGATGTTTCACAGTCAAAAAAGTTTTTTTTTTTTTAAATTTACACTACTGTTACACCAGATATGAGTAGTGGCACTGGGCAAGTGGGCACAGTATACGCTGTGAGCCTGGCACACATGCTGGCAGGCAGGCAACTGCAATTAGATTTCACTAGCAGACTGATGTTTCACAGTCAAAAAAGTTTTTTTTTTAAATATACACTACTGTTACACCAGATATTGAGTGGTGGCACTGGGCAAGTGGGCTGGCACACACGCTGGCAGGCAGGCAACTGCAATTAGATTTACACTAGCCGACTGATGTTTCACAGTCAAAAAAGTTTTTTTTTTTAAATTTACACTACTGTTACAACAGATATGAGTGGTGGCACTGAGCAAGTGGCCTGGCACACACGCTGGCAGGCAGGGCAACTGCAATTAGATTACACAAGCAGACTGATGTGTCACAGTCAAAAAAGTTTTTGTTTTTTTTAATTTTACACTACTGTTACACCAGATATGAGTGTGGTCACTGGGCAAGTGGGCACAGTATACACTGTGAGCCTGGCACACACGCTGGCAGGCAGGCAACTGCAAATAGATTTCACTAGCAGACTGATGTTTCACAGTCAAAAAATTTTTTTTTTAAATACACACTACTGTTACACCAAATATGAGTGGTGGCACTGGACAAGTGGGCCTGGCACACACGCTGGCAGGCAGGCAACTGCAATTAGATTACACTAGCAGACTGATGTTTCACAGTCAAAAAAAGTTTTTTTTTTTTTTTAATTTACACTACTGTTACACCAGATAAGAGTGGTGGGCACTGGGCAAGTGGGCCTGGCACACACGCTGGCAGGCAACTGCAATTAGATTACACAAGCAGACTGATGTTTCACAGTCAAAAAAGTTTTTTTTTTAAATTTACACTACTGTTACACCAGATTATGAGTGGTGGCACTGGGCAAGTGGGCACAGTATACGCTGTGAGCCTGGCACACATGCTGGCAGGCAGGCAACTGCAATTAGATTTACACTAGCAGACTGATGTTTCACAGTCAAAAAAGTTTTTTTTTTTTTTTTAAATTTACAATACTGGTTACACCAGATATGAGTGTGGGCACTGGGCAAGTGGGCACAGTATACACTGTGAGCCTGGCACACATGCTGGCAGGCAGGCAACTGCAATTAGATTACACTAGCAGGACTGATGTTTCACAGTCAAAAAGTTTTTGTTTTTTTTTTAAATTTACACTACTGTTACACCAGATATGAGTGGTGGCACTGGGCAAGTGGGCCTGGCACACACGCTGGCAGGCAGGCAACTGCAATTAGATTACACAAGCAGACTGATGTTTCACAGTCAAAAAAGTTTTTTTTTTTTAATTTACACTACTGTTACACCAGATATGAGTGGTGGCACTGGACAAGTGGGCCTGGCACACACGCTGGCAGGCAGGCAACTGCAATTAGATTACACTAGCAGACCTGATGTTTCACAGTCAAAATTTATTTATTTTTTTTAATTTACACTACTGTTACACCAGATAAGAGTGGTGGCACTGGGCAAGTGGGCCTGGCACACACGCTGGCAGGCAACTGCAATTAGATTACACAAGCAGATTGATGTTTCACAGTCCAAAAAGATTTTTTTTTTTAAATTTTCACTACTGTTACACCAGATATGAGTAGTGGCACTGGGCAAGTGGGCACAGTATAGCTGTGAGCCTGGCACACATGCTGGCAGCAGGCAACTTGCAATTAGATTTCACTAGCAGACTGATGTTTCACAGTCAAAAAAGTTTTTTTTTTTAAATACACACTACTGTTACACCAGATATGAGTGGTGGCACTGGGCAAGTGGGCCTGGCACACACGCTGGCAGGCAGGCAACTGCAATTAGATTACACTAGCCGACTGATGTTTCACAGTCAAAAAGTTTTTTTTTTTAAATTTACACTACTGTTACAACAGATATGAGTGGTTGCACTGGGCAAGTGGGCCTGGCACACACGCTGGCAGGCAGGCAACTGCAATTAGATTACACAAGCAGACTGATGTTTCACAGTCAAAAAAGTTTTTTTTTTTTTTTAAATTTACACTACTATTACACCAGATATGAGTGTGGTCACTGGGCAAGTGGGCACAGTATACACTGTGAGGCCTGGCACACACGCTGGCAGGCAGGCAACTGCAAATAGATTTCACTAGCAGACTGATGTTTCACAGTCAAAAATTTTTTTTTTTAAATACACACTACTGTTACACCAGATATGAGTGGTGGCACTGGACAAGTGGGCCTGGCACACACGCTGGCAGGCAGGCAACTGCAATTAGATTACACTAGCAGACTGATGTTTCACAGTCAAAAAAGTTTTTTGTTTTTTTAATTTACACTACTGTTACACCAGATAAGAGTGGTGGCACTGGGCAAGTGGGCCTGGCACACACGCTGGCAGGCAAGTGCAATTAGATTACACAAGTAGACTGGATGTTTCACAGTCAAAAAAGTTTTTTTTAAAAATTTACACTACTGTTACACCAGATATGAGTGGTGGCACTGGGCAAGTGGGCACAGTATACACTGTGAGCCTGGCACACCATGCTGGCAGGCAGGCAACTGCAATTAGATTACACTAGCAGACTGATGTTTCACAGTCCAAAAAAAGTTTTTTTTTTTTTTTTAAATTTACACTACTGTTACACCAGATATGAGTGTGGGCACTGGGCAAGTGTGGGCACAGTATACACTGTGAGCCTGGCACACATGCTGGCCAGGCAGGCAACTGCAATTAGATTACACTAGCAGACTGATGTTTCACAGTCAAAAAAAGTTTTTTTTTTTTTTTAAATTTACACTACTGTTACACCAGATATGAGTGGTGGCACTGGCAAGTGGGGCCTGGCACACACGCTGGCAGGCAGGCAGGGCAACTGCAATTAGATACACAAGCAGACTGATGTTTCACAGTCAAAAAAGTTTTTTTTTTTTTTAATTTTACACTACTGTTACAACAGATATGAGTGGTGGCACTGGGCAAGTGGGCCTGGGACACACGCTGGCAGGCAGCAACTGCTATTAGATTACACTAGCAGACTGATGTTTCACAGTCCAAAAAGTTTTTTTTTTAAAATACACACTACTGTTACACCAGATATGAGTGGTGGCACTGGACAAGTGGGCCTGGGCCACACGCTGGCAGGGCAGGCAACTGCAATTAGATTACACTAGCAGACTGATGTTTCAAAGTCAAAAATTATTTTTTTTTTAAATTTACACTACTGTTACACCAGATATGAGTAGTGGCACTGGGCAAGTGGGGCACAGTATACGCTGTGAGCCTGGCACACATGCTGGCAGGCAGGCAACTGCAATTAGATTTCAATAGCAGACTGATGTTTCACAGTCAAAAAAGTTTTTTTTTTTAAATACACACTACTGTTACACCAGATATGAGTGGTGGCACTGGTCAAGTGGGCCTGGCACACACGCTGGCAGGCAGGCAACTGCAATTCGATTACACTAGCAGACTGATGTTTCACAGTCAAAAAAGTTTTTTTTTTTTAAATTTACACTACTGTTACAACAGATATGAGTGGTGGCACTGGGCAAGTGGGCCTGGCACACACGCTGGCAGGCAGGCAACTGCAATTAGATTACACAAGCAGACTGATGTTTCACAGTCAAAAAAGTTTTTTTTTTTTTAAATTTACACTACTGTTACACCAGATATGAGTGTGGTCTCTGGGCAAGTGGACACAGTATACACTCTGTGAGCCTGGCACACACGCTGGCAGGGCAGGCAACTGCAAATAGATTTCACTAGCAGACTGATGTTTCACAGTCAAAAAAGTTTTTTTTTAAAATACACACTACTGTTACACCAGATATGAGTGGTGGCACTGGAGAAGTGGGCCTGGCACACACGCTGGCAGGCAGGCAACTGCAATTAGATTACACTAGCAGACTGATGTTTCACAGTCAAAATGATTTTTTTTTTTTTTTAATTTACACTACTGTTACACCAGATAAGAGTGGTGGCACTGGGCAAGTGGGCCTGGCACACACGCTGGCAGGCAACTGCAATTAGATTACACAAGCAGATTGATGTTTCACAGTCAAAAAAGTTTTTTTTTTTTTAAATTTACACTACTGTTACACCAGATATGAGTAGTGGCACTGGGCAAGTGAGCACAGTATACGCTGTGAGCCTGGCACACATGCTGGCAGGCAGGCAACTGCAATTAGATTTCACTAGCAGACTGATGTTTCACAGTCAAAAAAGTTTTTTTTTTAAATACACACTACTGTTACACCAGATATGAGTGGTGGCACTGGGCAAGTGGGCCTGGCACACACGCTGGCAGGCAGGCAACTGCAATTAGATTACACTAGCAGACTGATGTTTCACAGTCAAAAAAGTTTTTTTTTTTTAAAATTTACACTACTGTTACAACAGATATGAGTGGTGGCACTGGGCAAGTGGGCCTGGCACACACGCTGGCAGGCAGGCAACTGCAATTAGATTACACAAGCAGATATGTTTCACAGTCAAAAAAGTTTTTTTTTTTTTTAAATTTACACTACTGTTACAACCAGATATGAGTGTGGTCACTGGGCAAGTGGGCACAGTATACACTGTGAGCCTGGCACGCACGCTGGCAGGCAGGCAACTGCAAATAGATTTCACTAGCAGACTGATGTTTCACAGTCAAAAAAGTTTGTTTTTTTTAAATACACACTACTGTTACACCAGATATGAGTGGTGGCACTGGACAAGTGGGCCTGGCACACACGCTGGCAGGCAGGCAACTGCAATTAGATTACACTAGCAGACTGATGTTTCACAGTCAAAAAAGTTTTTTTTTTTTTTAAATTTACACTACTGTTACACCAGATATGAGTGGTGGGCACTGGGCAAGTGGGCACAGTATACGCTGTGAGCCTGGCACACATGCTAGCAGGCAGGCAACTGCAATTAGATTACACAAGCAGACTGATGTTTCACAGTCAAAAAGTTTTTTTTTTTTTTTTAAATTTACACTACTGTTACACCAGATATGAGTGTGGGCACTGGGCAAGTGGGCACAGTATACACTGTGAGCCTGGCACACATGCTGGCAGGCAGGCAACTGCAATTAGATTACACAAGCAGACTGATGTTTCACAGTCAAAAAAGTTTATTTTTTTTAAATTTACACTACTGTTACAACAGATATGAGTGGTGGCACTGGGCAAGTGGGCCTGGGACACACGCTGGCAGGCAGGCAACTGCAATTAGATTACACTAGCAGACTGATGTTTCACAGTCCAAAAAGTTTTTTTTTTTTAAATTTACACTATTGTTACACCAGATATGAGTGGTGGCACTGGGCAAGTGGGCCTGGCACACACGCTGGCAGGCAGGCAACTGCAATTAGATTACACAAGCAGACTGATGTTTCACAGTCAAAAAAGTTTATTTTTTTTAATTTACACTACTGTTACAACAGATATGAGTGGTGGGCACTGGGCAAGTGGGCCTGGGACACACGCTGGCAGGCAGGCAACTGCAATTAGATTACACTAGCAGACTGATGTTTCACAGTCCAAAAAGTTTTTTTTTTTTTAAATTTACACTACTGTTACAACAGATATGAGTGGTGGCACTGGGCAAGTGGGCCTGGCATACACGCTGGCAGGCAGGCAACTGCAATTAGATCACACAAGCAGACTGATGTTTGACAGTCAAAAAAGTTTTTTTTTTTTTAAATTTACACTACTGTTACACCAGATATGAGTGTGGTCACTGGGCAAGTGGGCACAGTATACACTGTGAGCCTGGCACACACGCTGGCAGGCAGGCAACTGCAAATAGATTTCACTAGCAGACTGATGTTTCACAGTCAAAAAAGTTTTTTTTTAAAATACACACTACTGTTACACCAGATATGAGTGGTGGCACTGGACAAGTGGGCCTGGCACACACGCTGGCAGGCAGGCAACTGCAATTAGATTACACTAGCAGACTGATGTTTCACAGTCAAAAATGTTTTTTTTTTTTTAATTTACACTACTGTTACACCAGATAAGAGTGGTGGCACTGGGCAAGTGGGCCTGGCACACACGCTGGCAGGCAACTGCAATTAGATTACACAAGCAGATTGATGTTTCACAGTCAAAAAAGTTGTTTTTTTTTAAATTTACACTACTGTTACACCAGATATGAGTAGTGGCACTGGGCAAGTGGGCACAGTATACGCTGTGAGCCTGGCACACACGCTGGCAGGCAGGCAACTGCAATTAGATTACACAAGCAGACTGTTTCACTGTCAAAAAAGTTTTTTTTTTTTAATTTACACTACTGTTACACAGATATGAGTGGTGGCACTGGGCAAGTGGGCCTGGCACACACGCTGGCAGGCAGGCAACTGCAATTAGATTACACAAGCAGACTGATGTTTCACAGTCAAAAAAGTTTATTTTTTTTAAATTTACACTACTGTTACAACAGATATGAGTGGTGGCACTGGGCAAGTGGGCCTGGGACACACGCTGGCAGGCAGGCAACTGCAATTAGATTACACTAGCAGACTGATGTTTCACAGTCCAAAAAGTTGTTTTTTTTTAAATTTACACTACTGTTACAACAGATATGAGTGGTGGCACTGGGCAAGTGGGCCTGGCATACACACTGGCAGGCAGGCAACTGCAATTAGATTACACAAGCAGACTGATGTTTCACAGTCAAAAAAGTTTTTTTTTTTTTAAATTTACACTACTGTTACACCAGTTGCCGGCGTAACTGCAATTAGATTACACAAGCAGACTGATGTTTCACAGTCAAAAAAAGTTTTTTTTTTTTAAATTTTATACTACTGTTACACCAGATATGAGTGGTGGCACTGGGCAAGTGGGCTTGGCACACACGTTGGCAGGCAGGCAACTGCAATTAGATCACACTTGCAGACTGATGTTTCACAGTCAAAAAAGTTTTTTTTTTTTAAATTTACACTACTGTTACACCAGATATGAGTGGTGGCACTGGGCAGAGTGGCTTGGCACACACGCGGGCACGCCGGCAACTGCAATTAGATTACACTAGCAGACTGATGTTTCACAGTCAAAAAAGTTTTTTTTTAAAAATCTACACTACTGTTACACCAGATATGGAGTGGTGGCACTGGGCAAGTGGGCCTGGCACACACGCTGGCAAGGCAGGCAACTGCAATTAGATTACACAAGCAGACTGATGTTTCACAGTCAAAAAAAAGTTTTTTTCTTTTAATTTATACTACTGTTACACCAGATATGAGTGGTGGCACTGGGCAAGTGGGCTTGGCACACACGTTGGCAGGCAGGCAACTGCAATTAGATTACACTAGCAGACTGATGTTTTACAGTCAAAAAAATTATTTTTTTAAATTTACACTACTGTTACACCAGATATGAGTGGTGGCACTGGGCAAGTGGCTTGGCACACACGCGGGCACGCCGGCAAACTGCAATTAGATTACACTAGCAGACTGATGTTTCACAGTCAAAAAAAATTTTTTTAAAAAAATTTACACTACTGTTACACCAGATATGAGTGGTGGCACTGGGCAAGTGGGCCTGGCACACAGCTGGCAAGCAGGCAACTGCAATTAGATTACACAAGCAGACTGATGTTTCACAGTCAAAAAAAGTTTTTTTTTTAAATTTATACTACTGTTACACCAGATATGAGTGGTGGCACTGGGCAAGTGGGCTTGGCACACACGTTGGCAGGCAGGCAACTGCAATTAGATCACACTTGCAGACTGATGTTTCACAGTCAAAAAAGTTTTTTGTTTTTAAATTTACACTACTGTTACACCAGATATGAGTGGTGGCACTGGGCAAGTGGCTTGGCACACGCGGGCACGCCGGCAACTGCAATTAGATTACACTAGCAGACTGATGTTTCACAGTCAAAAAAGTTTTTTTTTTAAAATTTACACTACTGTTACACCAGATATGAGTGGTGGCACTGGGCAAGTGGGCCTGGCACACACGCTGGCAAGCAGGCAACTGCAATTAGATTACACAATCAGACTGATGTTTCACAGTCAAAAAAGTTTTTTTTTTAAATTTATACTACTGTTACACCAGATATGAGTGGTGGCACTGGGCAAGTGGGCTTGGCACACACGTTGGCAGGCAGCAACTGCAATTAGATTACACTTGCAGACTGATGTTTCACAGTCAAAAAAGTTTTTTTTTTTTAAATTTACACTACTGTTACACCAGATATGAGTGGTGGCACTGGGCAAGTGGCTTGGCAGTCAGGCAGGCAACTGCAATTAGATTACACAGGAAAAAAAAACAGACTGATGTTCTAGCCCTAAAAAGAGCTTTTTGGGGGTGATGTCCCTTACACCAGAGATCAGATGTGTCCTTCAGGACTGTAGTGGACACTGAATACACTAGCCTAGCTATCAATTTCCCTATTAATCAGCAGCAGCTACACTGTCCCTCCTCTCCCTAAGAATGCAGCTTCCGAATGAATCTAAAATGGATGCTGTCCAGGAGGTAGGAGGGTCTGGGAGGGAGGGTCTGCTGCTGATTGGCTGGAATGTGCCTGCTGACTGTGAGGTACAGGGTCAAAGTATTACTCAATGATGACGAATAGGGGGCGGATCGAACATCGCATTTGTTCGCCCGCCGCAGCGAACGCAAACATGCTATGTTCGCCCGGAACTATTCGCCGGCGAACTATTCGTGACATCACTATATATATATATATATATATATATATATATATATATATATATATTAGCAAGGGAATACGGCACACAATTTATCCTCCCAGCCACCTGGTGCTCAGTTTAGAAAATACATACAGTAGAACAAATGAGCTGAATCCAACGGTCTCCGTGTTGCAGAGGATCCAAGAACAGCAGGCACACAGGTTTTCATAAACAATCCATTTTAATGGTGCAAAAAGAAACCATTAAAACAGATTGTTTATGAAAACCTGTGTGCCTGCTGTTCTTGGATCCTCTGCAACACGGAGATCGTCCATTGGGTTCAGCTCATTTGTTCTACTATATATATATATATATATATTATATATATATATATATATATATACGAATATAGGCTGTGTGTAAGCGCACACTGAGACCCTGTGAATGTATAAACATAGAGCAGTAACGATGCCTGTATCACGCTGGGGTTCGGCACGCTGTG
This sequence comes from Bombina bombina, assembly GCF_027579735.1. Taxonomy (NCBI): domain Eukaryota; kingdom Metazoa; phylum Chordata; class Amphibia; order Anura; family Bombinatoridae; genus Bombina; species Bombina bombina. Next base: position 375,536,575 of record NC_069502.1, read on the forward strand.
GAGAGTGGGTGTGTTGAGATTAGTGGAGACCTGCAGCTGTGGCGTTCAGAACCCGGTCTGTAAGCCGCTCTGTGATAAAATAGAGAAATCCAAAGACAGATGAACGCCTCATAGCTCAAAAAGACTACACGGTGTGTAAAAAAACTTCACTTTATTGTAATAGGAGTAAAAGCATAACAGCATAAAAATCAGCTGATGTAAGCACTCAATATAAAAGAAATTGACATCAGGGCCTCTAGTTATCAACGTGTCTACTTACCTGCCTTCGCCGACCCAATACGCCCGCCTAAGCTCGCCTACCATCGCCGCCGCTGACCTGAATAAGCTCGCCAAAGTTATCAAAAAAAAGCTGTCAAAAAGCCGTGCACCAAGTACGGGGCGATGAGCAGCGGGCTTTGATAGTTATCACTAATCCGATCTCGCTGCTCTTCGGCTTTTTCCCAGCTTTATTGATAAGCTGTCACTAAGCACCCACACTAAACTACACTGTTCTACCCCCTATACCGGCACCCCCCAGAGCCCCCGCAACTAAATAAAGTTATTAACCCCTAAACCGCCGCTTCTAGACCCCGCCACAAACTATAATAAATGTATTAACCCCTAAAACCGCTGCTCCCGTAGCCCACCGCCACTCTAATAAACTTATTAACCCCTAAACTGCCACTCCCCGCCCCCGCCGCCCCCTACATAATACCTATTAACCCCTATCCTGCCCCCCTATACCGCCGCCACCTATAATAAATTTATTAACCTCTATCCTGCCGATCCCGTACCCCGCTGCAACTAAATAAAATGTTTAACCCCTAAACCGCCGCTTCCGGACCCCGCCACCACCTATATTAAAGTTATTAACCCCTAATCTGCCCCCCCTACACTGTCACCACCTATAATAAATTTATTAACCCCTATCCTGCCCCCCTATACCGCCGCAACCTATAATAAAATTATTAACCCCTAAACCTAAGTCTAACCCTAACCCTAACACCCCCCTAACTTAAATATTAATTAAATAAATCTAAATAAATATCACTCTTATTAATTTAGTTATTCCTATTTTAAAACTAAATACTTACCAATAAAATAAACCCTAATATAGCTACAATATTACTAATAATTATATTGTAGCTATTTTAGGATTTATTTTTATTTTACAGGCACATTTGAATTTATTTTAACTAGGCACAATAGGTATTAAATAGTTATTAACTATTTAATAGCTACCTAGTTAAAAAAAAAGTCAAATTTACCTGTAAAATATAAACTAACCTAAGTTACAATTACACCTAACACTACACTATCATTAACTAAATTATTCCTATTTAAAACTAAATACTTACCTGTAAAATAAACCCTAATATAGCTACAATGTAATTAATAATTACATTGTACCTATTTTAGGATTTATATTTATTTTACAGGTAACTTTGTATTTATTTTATTTCACAGGTAAGTTTTTATTTATTTAAATATTGTTATATTGTAATTTTTTTTTTTTTTATTGAGGTTCTTTTCAAAGCAGACATTTAGTAATTGTCAAGACGTATCATAAAGTAAAATAAATTGTTACAAAGCGAGCATTTAAAACAAATCAGATAAGTACACAATATATGTGAGTGACAAATTACTCAGTACAAATAATAAGTTCTGTTCAGACAGTATACCCACCCTGACATTTAGGCGGCCACTCTTGTGCCACAAAGTTGCAGAAAACCTAATGTGATGTGAGTAAACACTAATATGGGGGGACCACTCATGGATCCTAAATGAAAAACCTCTATTTTATGTTTTTCAAACTATATAACTGATAACTGTAGAAAAAAAGGACACAATAAACATGGTACAAAGATTCATTATGCAAAAGGTGATAACTGATAAGGATATGCCTATTGGTAACCTAAGATATATCCGCGGTGCTGGAGATCCCTATTGTTAGATGGGTAGAGAGGGAATATTAAATTATATAACAGAGACTGCATGGCATGCAATAATTTCTTAAGAGTTGATTACAACTCTCTATCCCTCCTTAATACAATTAATAATTAATAGTAGCTTAAGCTTTGTGGGCAAAAAATACATCTTCATATCTGAAGATCCCCATTACTGTACATGTAAACGGAAGGGTTAAATTGGTACTGTGGGGATAAATGGGGCTAAGAGGCATTAGGTAATTACTCAAGAGCTATTTTCAGATCTCTCAATCATAAAAACACTTATTATAGGGTATACACTGTTCCAGAAGCACACATTAGATACAATGGATAGGGTATGCTAGGAATCCAGATAATAAACACTAAAGAATAGGCAATGGGGTATAACTCTAATAACTTGCAATAGACTGAACCACCCCTCTACCAGTTAAGAACATAGGTTGTAGGACTAAGGGAAGCTTGTGAATATCCTGTGGGTGCAAACAATATTGAAGCATGGCCTGGGTAATAAATATATGGGAACCCATAAAGCTTATAAAAAGTGTCACAGTCTCAGGACCAGCCTGCTTTAGAGAGTAAGATAAGTGCAAGGGGATTCTTGTAACGCAACTTATAAGAAGCTATAGCTTCAGGGTGAGATTCACAATATATGCAATGCTAGGAAGATAAAATAAAAGAAAGAAAAATTGAAAATACTGTAATACAGTAAACAGGCATGCAATAATTGGCATGATATTTCACCAGCATTTAACACCAAACTATATCAAATTGTATGAGGTTGAGGGGAGATATATTTGTTAGAGATAAGCGGTGTATGCAATATTTAACACAAGTCTAAAGTCCACATGTTGATATTCAAAAGTTGTTTGTCTTGTTTTTTTTTTTTTTTTTTTTTTTTTCATATGGAGGGTTACACTGCTTCAAATAGCGATGAACTCAAGAGTTATCTTACCACTGTTCTCAAAGTCCGCATACTTTGCTAAATTATAACCTCAGCCACCAACTGGTGCATCTTAAAAGGTCTCAAGATTGTCCCAGAGACCTAACGGGAAAACAAGAGTCCTGGGTCCCAAGAGAATCGATAATGTACATGCGGCCACCTCAGTGCTGACCAATGCTGAACTACATCATGGGGGATCTCACTCAATCCCATCATAACTGAAGAAGGGTGTAGAGTTTGCAGGGGAGGTGTCATTCCGATCCGGTCTCGTTTATGCTCTGGAAGCGATTGTCGACTGTACTCCACCATCTCCCGCTCATGCAGCTCCTCAAAGCAGGGCTGTAGTATTGTGCCTGCACGCTCTTGGGTTGAAACGCAAGAGGTTTGCAAGGTAGGCGCTGTCCCAATCTTCATGTCCAAGCCAGGCTGTACTGTTGATATCACGTTTCCAGGTTCCCAGTCACACACTGAAATACCAGAGGTAGGGTTTAGGCGCTGGGCCCCCAAAGCGCCCTCTCCCCCCTCTTCTGCTTTGTAAATTTTAGACTGGGTGAAATTGCGGAGCGAGTTGTCGCTGCTGAAATCGAATGCCCGACTGCGCAGCACCTCCAAAAATCTCAAAGTGTTCTCCATAATGAATATAATAGATAAGACAACAGGCAAAGTTGAGGCAAGCAATGCTTAAACAGGAATATATTGTGCCTTGCGGTGGGGGAGATTTGCAGTGTCTTGCGGTGGTTCACTGCTTCTAAACGACAGAAGTAAATCAATACCCTGCCGGGGGGTTAGTAAGGTGGTAGGCCGCAACCCTTAATGCACTCCGGTTCGCTAGGTATTATCTCTATTCCAGAAATAATAATATGGTGTGGAAAAACATGCTTTGCTGTAAAACCTCAGCTCAAAATATATAAGCGATGAGGTGGTAAAAGTAGGATTTCACATAGCTTGGGATAGAGAGTTGTAGGAGCTGGTGATTTTGCGACCTGTCATGGCTGCCGCCCGGAAGTTCCCCCACTTTGTATTTATTTTAACTAGGTAGAATAGTTATTAAATAGTTATTAACTATTTAATAGCTACCTAGCTAAAAGAAATACAAAATTACCTGTAAAATAAATCCTAACCTAAGTTACAATTAAACCTAACACTACACTATCATTAAATAAATTAATTTAATTATCTACAAATACCTACAATTAAATACAATTAAATAAACTAACTAAAGTACAAAAAATAAAAAAACTAAGTTACAAAAAATAAAAATATTAATTAAGGTAGGAAAAATCTGATTGGCTGATCCAATCAGCCAATCAGATTCAAGTTCAATCCGATTGGCTGATCCAATCAGACAATCAGATTGAGCTCGCATTCTATTGGCTGTTCCGATCAGCCAATAGAATGCGAGCCCAATCTGATTGGATTTTTCCTACCTCAATTCCGATTGGCTGATAGAATCCTTTCAGCCAATCGGAATTCGAGGGACGACATCTTGGATGACGTCACTTAAAGGAATATTCATTCGGCGAGTAGGCGTTGGTGGGTGAAGATGGCTCCGCATCGGCTGCTTTGAAGATGGCTCCGAATGGATGAAAATTGAAGACGCCACCTGGATGAAGACCTCTTCAGCGCCCCTTGGATGAAGACTTCAGCCGCTGCGGATGTCCTCTTCTGTTCCATCGGTGGTCGGCTGGCTGAAGACGGCAAAAGGTAGGATGATCTTCAGGGGGTAGTGTTAGGTTTATTTAAGGGGGGTTTGGGTTAGAGTAGGGGTATGTGGGTGGTGGGTTTTAATGTTGGGGGGGTGTATCTTTTTTAACATGCAAAAGAGCTGAATACTTTGGGACATGCCCCGCAATAGGCCCTTTTAAGGGCTGGTAAGGTAATAGAGCTGTTAACTTTCATAATTTAGAATAGGGTAGGGCATTTTTTATTTTGGGGGGCTTTGTTATTTTATTAGGGGTCTTAGATTAGGTGTAATTAGCTTAAATATTTTTTTATTTTTTGTAACTTATTTTTTTTTATTTTTTTGTACTTTAGTTAGTTTATTTAATTGTATTTAATTGTAGGTATTTGTAGTTAATTAATTTAAGTTATTTAATGATAGTGTGGTGTTAGGTTTAATTGTAACTTAGGTTAGGATTTATTTTACAGGTAATTTTGTATTTCTTTTAGCTAGGTAGTTATTAAATAGTTAATAACTATTTAATAACTATTCTACCTAGTTAAAATAAATACAGTTACCTGTAAAATAAATATAAATCCTAAGATAGCTACAATGTAATTATTAATTACATTGTAGCTATCTTAGGGTTTATTTTATAAGTAAGTATTTAGTTTTAAATAGGATTAATTTAGTTAATAATAGTAATTTTATTTAGATTTATTAAAATAATATTTAAGTTAGGGGGGTGTTAGGGTTAGGGTTAGACTTAGGTTTTGGGGTTAATTAGTTTAATATAGATGGCGGCAGTATAGGGGGGCAGAATAGGGGTTAATAAATTTATTATAAGTGGCGACGGTGTAGGGGGGCAGATTAGGGGTTAATAAGTTTAATATGGGTTGCGGCGGGGTCCGGGAGCGGCGGTTTAGGGGTTAAACAATTTATTTAGTTGCAGCGGGGTACGGGATCGGCAGGATAGGGGTTAGTAAATGTATTATAGGTAGCGGCGGTATAGGGGGGGCAGGATAGGGGTTATCAGGTATTATGTAGGTGGCTGCGGGGTCCGGGAGCGGCGGTCTAGGGGTTAATAAGTTTATTAGAGTGGCGGTGGGCTCCGGAGCGGCGGTTTAGGGGGTAATACATTTATTTAGTTGCGGCGGTGTAGGGGGGGGGGCAGATTAGGATTGAAAACCAGGTACGCTGGGCCGGAAAAGTGCCGAGCGTACCTGGTAGTCATTTGATAACTAGCAAAAGTAGTCAGATTGTGCCGAACTTGCGTTTGGAACATCTGAAGTGACGTAAGAATTGATCTGTGTCGGACTGAGTCCAGCGGATCGAAGCTTACGTCACTATATTCTACTTTTGCCGGGCAGCAGGGCTTGATAACTTAGGCGAATCAGCCTCGCCACAAATACGCTGTGGAATTCCAGCATATTTGAGGTTGACGGCTTGATAACTAGAGGCCAATGTAAGCGATCAGGACCTCACGCATATCCATTTTTTATATCCTCTGTGGAAACAACATAGAATGTGAGAAATTTAATTACATTGTAAAGATATATATATATATATATATATATATATTATATATATTATATATATATATATATATACAGGGAGTGCAGAATTATTAGGCAAATGAGTATTTTGACCACATCATCCTCTTTATGCATGTTGTCTTACTCCAAGCTGTATAGGCTCGAAAGCCTACTACCAATTAAGCATATTAGGTGATGTGCATCTCTGTAATGAGAAGGGGTGTGGTCTAATGACATCAACACCCTATATCAGGTGTGCATAATTATTAGGCAACTTCCTTTCCTTTGGCAAAATGGGTCAAAAGAAGGACTTGACAAGCTCAGAAAAGTCAAAAATAGTGAGATATCTTGCAGAGGGATGCAGCACTCTTAAAATTGCAAAGCTTCTGAAGCGTGATCATCAAACAATCAAGCGTTTCATTCAAAATAGTCAACAGGGTCGCAAGAAGCGTGTGGAAAAACCAAGGCGCAAAATAACTGCCCATGAACTGAGAAAAGTCAAGCGTGCAGCTGCCAAGATGCCACTTGCCACCAGTTTGGCCATATTTTTGCAACATCACTGGAGTGCCCAAAAGCACAAGGTGTGCAATACTCAGAGACATGGCCAAGGTAAGAAAGGCTGAAAGACGACCACCACTGAACAAGACACACAAGCTGAAACGTCAAGACTGGGCCAAGAAATATCTCAAGACTGATTTTCTAAGGTTTAATGGACTGATGAAATGAGAGTGAGTCTTGATGGGCCAGATGGATGGGCCCGTGGCTGGATTGTTAAAGGGCAGAGAGCTCCAGTCCGACTCAGACGCCAGCAAGGTGGAGGTGGAGTACTGGTTTGGGCTGGTATCGTCAAAGATGAGCTTGTGGGGCCTTTTTGGGTTGAGGATGGAGTCAAGCTCAACTCCCAGTCCTACTGCCAGTTTCTGGAAGACACCTTCTTCAAGCAGTGGTACAGGAAGAAGTCTGCATCCTTCAAGAAAAACATGATTTTCATGCAGGACAATGCTCCATCACACGCGTCCAAGTACTCCACAGCGTGGCTGGCAAGAAAGGGTATAAAAGAAGAAAATCTAATGACATGGCCTCCTTGTTCACCTGATCTGAACACCATTGAGAACCTGTGGTCCGTCATCAAATGTGAGATTTACAAGGAGGGAAAACAGTATACCTCTCTGAACAGTGTCTGGGAGGCTGTGGTTGCTGCTGCACGCAATGTTGATGGTGAACAGATCAAAACACTGACAGAATCCATGGATGGCAGGCTTTTGAGTGTCCTTGCAAAGAAAGGTGGCTATATTGGTCACTGATTTGTTTTTGTTTTGTTTTTGAATGTCAGAAATGTATATTTGTGAATGTTGAGATGTTATATTGGTTTCACTGGTAAAAATAAATAATTGAAATGGGTATATATTTGTTTTTTGTTAAGTTGCCTAATAATTATGCACAGTAATAGTCACCTGCACACACAGATATCCCCCTAAAATAGCTATAACTAAAACAAACTAAAAACTACTTCCAAAACTATTCAGCTTTGATATTAATGAGTTTTTTGGGTTCATTGAGAACATGGTTGTTGTTCAATAATAAAATTAATCCTCAAAAATACAACTTGCCTAATAATTCTGCACTCCCTGTATATATATATATATATATGAGAAATGGATTGAATCTATTATTTATTTAATTAACTGAAGTTTTTTCATATCTTAAATCCCGTATATAACAACATAAATAGGGAAAATAGTAGAATTAAAGTACTAGATGAACACACATTTTTCTTCAACAAAGGAGAATTTAAGAACAGTGTGAATTAGACACAATGTCACAAACAGATAGACTGTTCCTTTAATACAAGTGCTATAAAGCAATAAGCGGTCAGGACTGCACTCAAGCAGTGATCAAGTGCGCAACCGCACGAAACATGTCTGCGTGAGGTCCTGATCGCTGACATTGTGTCAATGTCTTTTATATTGAGTGCTTACATCAGCTGCTTTTTATGCTGTTATGCTTTTACTCCTATTACAATAAAGTGATGTTTTTTTACACACCGTGGAGTCTTTTTGCGCTATGAGGCGCTCATCTGTCTATGGATTTATATATATATATACAAATGCATTAGAGCCCTCTGCCATTAAGTAGCTGAAAACATGATAAAACATATTTATGCAATATTCATATTTAATAAAGGTTATTTACTGTAAATAATATCTGTCACGGATACCAGACAGCCAAGGCTGCTGTCATGGACACTGGACTGCAAGGGTTAAACCCCTACCGCCCTTCTACTTCACCCCTGTTGTTTCTAAGTGGTTTTGGGCTCCTCTGAGCAACCACGATCTCTAGGAGTCTTTGTTTGTTTTTGTGTTTCTACTTTGTCAGAGAAGAGCTGGTCTCTGACCGGAAAAACCCTCCTAGGCTGGTTGGGCTCCTGGAACTCCCGGTCGGCCATCTCACAACGGGCACCCGCCTAACCCCTCTCAGGCTGGCCGGGCTCCTGGAACTCCCGGTCGGCCACAGAACAGCAGGGCACCCGCTAACTTTACCCCTGGTCGTTCCATCAGCCCTTTGCCCCAGAGCTCTGATCTTTTGGGGATTAGTAACCCATAGGGAGGACAAGAGGTGGGGGAATTACCTGAGGGGAGCTCCTTTGAAAACCGGGGGTTTTAGACACCCCTACCCCCATAGCTTCAACAGACTGTAACTCCGGTCCCCAGTAGCGTATCACAATGCTTTTTGGACTGTGGCATCTGACGACCAAATGTGAATAAAAGAAGTGTGTGTTTTTTTAAATAAAATCAGTTCTTCTTTGTTTCACTTAAATGCTAGTTGTCTAGTTATTTGGGTGGGCTCCTGCTAAATCACTTCTTCTCCGTTACATAGCAGCCCCTTGTCTGGGGAAGGACCCTCTTGCAGAGCTACCTAGTTGGGGTAGCTGGAGTCTGCCACAGGGTGGGACCCTGAATACTGGTGCTGTTGGGCATCAGGGGTGGCTACAGGCTGTGGTCACTTGCCAGCTACATATATGCAGTTGGCAGGGAGGAAGCAGGACCTGTTTGGCAGAGCTACCCAGCCGGGGAAGTCAGGGTATCTGTCACATTGGCTGGTAGCAGTGGGATCTGCTTCTTCCACACGATTCCTGCTGACAGAGGAGAAGGGCCACAGTAGCCAGTAACTATGGAAGCCAAGTTTCTAAGGAGAGTACAGGAGGCTCTGGGGTTAATAAGTTTTTTAGAGTGGCGGTGGTCTCCGGGATCGGCGGTTTAGGGGGTAATACATTTATTTAGTTGCGGCGGTGTAGGGGGGGGCAGATTAGGATTGAAAACCAGGTACGCTGGGCCAGAAAAGTGCTGAGCGAACCTGGTAGTCATTTGATAACTAGCAAAAGTAGTCAGATTGTGCCGAACTTGCGTTTGGAACATCTGGAGTGACGTAAGAATTGATCTGTGTCGGACTGAGTCCAGCGGATCGAAGCTTACGTCACTATATTCTACTTTTGCCGGGCAGCAGGGCTTGATAACTTAGGCGAATCAGCCTCGCCACAAATACGCTGTGGAATTCCAGCGTATTTGAGGTTGAAGGCTTGATAACTAGAGGCCAATGTCAGCGATCAGGACCTCACGCATATCCATTTTTTATATCCTCTGTGGAAACAACATAGAATGTGAGAAATTTAATTACATTGTAAAGGGGTAGCTGGAGTCTGCACAGGGTGGGTTCCTGAATACTGGTGCTGTTGGGCATCAGGGGTGGCTACAGGCTGTGGTCACTTGCCAGCTACATATATGCAGTTGGCAGGGAGGAAGCAGGACCTGTTTGGCAGAGCTACCCAGCCGGGGAAGTTAGGGTATCCGTCACATTGGCTGGTAGCAGTGGGATCTGCTTCTTCCACACGATTCCTGCTGACAGAGGAGATGGGCCACAGTAGCCAGTAACTATGGAAGCCGAGTTTCTAAGGAGAGTACAGGAGGCTCTGGCCCAGCTGGAAGGTCCTATTTACCTTCAGGATGAGCTGGAACAGATGGAGATGAGGGAAAGGTTCTCCCAACAAATGACACGAGGTTCCGGGTTCAGCGGACCTTGCAAGTGCCTTTCCTGGGAAAACAGCCAAAGAAGAAATAGCTATCTGTCCTACAAAGACTGGTCCAGACAGAGATGTGGGTGAAGGATGGCTACTGGGCCCTCCGATTGCTTGTTATGCACGCGCAGCCATGGCTGGAGGATGGTTCCCCCACAGAGGGCTTTCGTTTTGGAGGCCCTGGATTTGTAATTACAAAATGGACAGAGGACCCACACTTTGGGAGCGAGATGGACCAGGGCCTGGAGGATATCTCTAATCTCCAAGAGGAACTGCTGGACCTCTTGGAGGCATCCGGGCTACTAGACAATCTGGATTTTATAATTGACCAAGAAGAGGCACTGGTTGAGGAATACCAGAGGCTGCTAGATCCTTTAAGCAGTGTACCGTGGCTATACAGATCTGGGGTTCAGCACTCTGGGATTCATGGAGCTCAACCGTGGAGGAGTGGCAACAAATAAAAAAGGCACCAGGGCTGCTGGATCCTGATCAACAGTCTGGCTCTGAGCTTATAGTCTTGGACCACCGGTGTCTCTCCACAGCGGAAGAGCCAGGAGCAGGGAGAGTAGACAGTTGGTCTCTCTCCCCAGCGACAGAGCCATCCCCTGGGAGTGGAGGTAGTCGTCCTCCCTTCCCTTACACAGAACCCCTTCCCGGGAGAGGAGATAGTCGGTGTCTCCCCTCAGCAGCAGAGCCAGGTACAGGGAGAGGAGACAACCGGTCTCTCTCCCTAGTGGCAGAGCCGCCCCTGGGAGCGGAGGTAGTCGCCCTCCCTCCCTGTATGCAGAACCCCTTCCTGGAAGAGGAGACATTCGGTCTCTCACCCCAGCGGAAGAGCCAGTAGCAGGGAAAGGAGACAGTAGGTCTCTCTCCCCAGTGGCAGAGCCATCCCCTGGGAGCGGAGGTAGTCGCCCTCCCTCCCCATGAGCAGAACCCCTTCCCGGAAGTGGAGACATTCGGTCTCTCATCCCAGCCGAATTGCCAGTAGCAGGGAAAGGAGACAGTAGGTCTCTCTCCCCAGTGGCAGAGCCATCCCCTATTTGGTCTCTCACCCCAGCAGAAGAGCCAGTAGCATGGAAAGGAGACAGTCGGTCTCTCTCCCCAGTGGCAGAGCCAGGAGTAGGGAGAAGAGACAGTTGGTCTCTCTCCCCAGTGGCAAAGCCATCCCCTGGGAGCGGAGGTAATCGTTCTCCCTCCCCTTACACAGAACCCCTTGCAGGGAGAGACGGATGTCAATAACTCTCCCCAGTGGCAGCACCCCTTCCAGGGAGCTGAGACAGCCGGTCTCCCTCCCCAGCAACAGCACCCCTTCCCGGGAGAGGAGACAATCGGTCTCTCTCCCCAGCTGCAGAGCCAGGTACAGGGAGAAGAGACAACCTGTCTCTCTCCCCAGTAGCAGAGCCTTCCCCTCCCCATAAGCAGAACACCTTCCCAGAAAAGGAGACAGTCGGTCTCTCTCCCCAATGGCAGGGCCAGGAGCAGGGAGAGGAGACAGTTGTTCTCTCTCCCCAGTGGCAGAGCCATCCCCTGTGAGCGGAGGTAGTCTTCCTCCCTCCCCATACACAGAACAACTTCTTGGGAGAGACAGATGTCGATAACTCTCCCCAGTGGCAGCACCCCTTCCAGGGAGGGGAGACAGCCGGTCTCCCCCCCCCCAGTGGCAGCACAGTTTCTCAGGGAGTGGAGCTAGCCAGCTTCCCTCCTCAGCGACAGATCCCCTTCCCAGGAGGAAAGACAGCCCGTCTCTCTCCCCAGTAGCTGGGCATGATCTCTACCCTTTTTCCGCCCAGGAGAATTTCCCACGATGGGCAGAAATGACATTGGGCCTGGGGGAGACCCAGCCCTGCAGTTAGTGCCACAAGTTTGGGCACCCGAGTCTTGCCTGCCCCACCAAAGAGCAACCTCACCCTCCGTTCTGGGGTGGGAATACAGCTGGGAAACCGGCAATGGTTTGTTTGTGGGTGGGTCAGCCTTTACTCAACAGAGTGTCACAGAGGGAGGCAGTGTGGCCATGGAAGTTAAAGGCAATGGAACTTGTGGGATAGCAACTGTTTTGGAGCCGGCCTTGGCAAACTTGTTTGGGACTTTGCATCATGTGACTATCCCTGCGCCCAGGGCACAGGGGATAAATGCCAGCAGGAATCCCCCAGGATGCCCCAAGCCCAGGAGAGATGGGATAATCTTCCCCAGCAACCAAGAAGTGGAGGGCCACTGTCGGACAACCCCAGGCCGACCCGTTAAGGGTCTAGCCGGGTCTGCTGAACTGGAGGGGGGGAGATGTTGTGAATAACAGACAACTAAGACTGCTGTCACAGACACCGGGCTGCAAGGGTTAAACCCCTACCCCCCTACTACATCACCCCTGTTTTTTCTCAGTGGGGCTCCTCTAAGCAACCACAATCTCTATGAGCTTTTGTTTGCTTGTTTTTGTCAGAGAAGAGCTGGTCTCTGACCAGAAAAAACCCTCCTAGGCTGGCAGGGCTCCTGGAACTCCCAGTCGGCTGTCTTACAACAGGCAAATGCCTAACCCCTCTCAGGCTGGCTGGGCTCCTGGAACTCCCGGTCGGCCACAGAATAGCAGGACACCCGCTAAATTTACCCCTGGTCACTCCAGCAGCACTTTACCCCAGACCTCCGCTCTTTTGGGGATTGGTAGCCCCTAGGGAGGACAAGAGGTGGTGAATTACCAGAGGGGAGCTCCTTTGGGAACTGAGGGTTTTCGACACCCCTACCCCCATAACTTCAACAGACTGTAACGCCGGTCCCTAGTAGCGGATCACACCACTTTTTGGACTGTGGCATCTGGGGACTGAGAGCTTTCAAGTGACACCCTGGAATAGTTGCCACTCCACCGGGATCACCCCAAAACCACCATCCCTGGGTCCTGTGATTCTGTGGGACTGTGGCTGCTATGGAGGCACCGGTCTGTCTGGAAGGGGCGGGAATGGCAGGAAAATTGTGGGATTGTCCAGTGTCTTATCAAGATGAGGTTAGTGTTTTCCAATAAAAGCAGTTCTTCTTTGTTCCACCTAAATGCTAGTTGTCTAGTTATTTGGGTGGGCTCCTGCTAAATCACTTCTTCTCCGCTACATAGTGGCCCCTTTTCTGGGGAAGGAAGGACCCTCTAGCTGAGCTACCTAGTTGGGGTAGCCGGAGTCTGCGACAGGATGGAACCCTGAATACTGGTGCTGTCGAGCATCAGGGATGGCTACAGGCTGTGGTCACTTGCCAGCTACATAGCTGCAGTCAGCAGGAAGGAAGCAGGACCCGTTTGGCAGAACTACCCAGATGGGGTAGTCGGGGTATCCGTCTCAATATCTATTTGCTAATGCAAATATGCTATGTTGCTTGCGCGATTGGTGTTAGTTTCTTTTTTTTTTAACTATTTTATTTTCTCCTTTGACCTCTATGGGGAATGCAAAAATGCAATGTAGTTTGTGTGATCTAGTGTTGTTTATTTACATTTTTTCCCATTGATTTATATGGGGGAATACATACACGCACACAAACTTATGTTAGGATTTTTGCGCTTTTCGTTTCAACACTTGTGAAAAATAAGTTGTTTTTTTACTTGTAATACGAACACAACCCAACAAGCGCAAAAAGCTTAAAGGAACAGTCTAGTCCAAAACAAACTTTCATTATTCAGGTAGGGTATGTAATTTTAATTAGTTCATATGTTTCAAATAGATAACATTGTGCTCACGCACGTGGAGTTTCTAGGAGCCCGCACTGATTGGTTAAGTCTATCAAAAGAACTGAAATAAGGGGCAGTTTGTAGAGGTTTAGATACACGATAATCACAGAGGTAAAAGGTATATTAATATAACTGTGTTGGTTATGCAAAACTAGGGAATGGGTAATAAAGGGATTATCTATCTTTTAAAACAATAAATATTCTGGTGTAGACTGTTCCTTTAACTTTTTTACCGCACCACTTTTAATCTAGCCCTTACTGTTTTTAAGACACCCACTTTTTAAAGTGAAGGTAAACTTTGATGAATGAAAGACCGTTTTCTAAAAATACTATTAAAAACAGGGGCATTTTCATTCATCAAAGTTTAGAAAGCAGCCGTTTTGATTAAAAACTTACCTTTGTTTTTTTCACAGACAGAGCAGCTTCCTCCACCCGGAGATCCTCTCTACACACGTCATCAATGACTAATCCGGCTTCCTCCAATCACGGCTTTCCCCCCAGGGGAGTCATTTCCTGAGGCCATGCTGTGATTGGAGGAAGCTAGATTAGTTATTGATGACGTATGACGAGAGAATCTCCAGGTGGGGAAGTTGCTCTGGCTGTGAAAAAAACAAAGGCAAGTTTTTAATCAAAACGGCTGCTTTCTAAACTTTGATGAATGAAAGTTCCCCTTTTTTTAATAGTATTTTTAAAAAATGGGCTTTCATTCATCAAAGTTTACCTTCACTTTAAGTATTTTTTCTATTAAAGCTTTACTTTCTTTTAAATAAAGTATGAGAACCGGGCAGAATATATGAGAGGGAAACAATGAGTGCTTATATAGAGGCCTATTTATCAAGCCGTCAACTATGCTGCATTCGCCGGCATTGATTGGCTAAGTCTATCAAAAGAACTGAAATAAGGGGCAGTTTGTAGAGGCTTAGATACAAGATAATCACAGAGGTAAAATGTGTATTAATATAACTGTGTTGGTTATACAAAACTAGGGAATGGGTAATAAAGGAATTATCTATCTTTTAAAACAATAAATATTCTGGTGTAGACTGTTCCTTTAACTTTTTTACCGCACCACTTTTAGTCTAGCTCTTACTGTTTTTAAGACACCCACTTTTTAAGTATTTTTTCTATTAAAGCTTTAATTTCTTTTAAATAAAGTATGAGAACCGGGCAGAATATATGAGAGGTAAAAAATGAGTGCTTATATAGAGGCCTATTTATCAAGCAGTCAACTATGCTGCATTCGCCGGCACCAATATGCTCGCCTAACATCGCCTGACATCACGGCCGCGGAACTGAATACGATCTCCATATTTATAAAAAAAAGTAGGCAAAAAGCCATGCACCAAGTACGGGGCGATGAGCAGCGGACTGTTGTTAACTAACAGTCATCAATCTCATTGCTATTCCCAACTTTATTTATACCCTGTCACTAAAAGCTGCCACTATACTAAAATGTTTAACCCCTACCCCTCCGCTCCCGGACCCCACCGCAACTAAATAAATGTATTAACCCCTATCCCGTCGCTCCCGGACCCACCGCCACTAAATCAATGTATTAACCCCTATCCCGCCGCTCCCGGACCCCACCACAACTAAAAAAAATTATTAACTCCTAAACACCTGGCCTCCCACATCACTACCACTTACTAAACCTATTAACCCCTAAACCGCCAGCCCCCCACATCGCTATAAATTAAATTAAGCTATTAACCCCTACACCTAACAACCCGCTAACTTTACATTAAAATTACCTTTTCCCTATCTTATAATAAATTTAAACTTAACTTTAGAATTAAAATAAACTATATTAAACTATTAATTAACCTACCCTAACTATTATACTAAAATTACATAAAACTACCAATTAAATTAACGATATTACATATTTAAAAACCTAACCCTACTCAAATGATTTAAATCTACAATTAAAAATGATTAAATTACAAAAAAATAAACGCTAAGTTACAAAAGATAAAAACCGCTAAGTTACAAAAAATAAATAACAATAAGTTCCAAAAACAAATAAACCACAGTATCAAAAATAAAAAACAATTACACCTAATCTAATTGCCCTATCAAAATAAAAAAGCCCCCCAAAATAAAAAAAAACCCTAGCCTACAATAAACTACCAATAGCCCTTAAAAGGGCCTTTTGCGGGGCATTGCCCCAAAGACATCAGCTCTTTTACCTGAAAAAAAAATACAAACACCCCACCAACAGTAAAACCCACCACCCACACAACTAACCCCACCCAAATAAAATTCTATCAGCCAATAGGAATTAAAGGGGAAAAAAATCCTATTGGCTGTTGCAATCAGCCAATAGGATTGAGCTTTCATCCTATTGGCTGATCCAATCAGCCAATAAAGATTGAGCTTGCATTCTATTGGCTGATTGGAATAGCCAATAGAATGCAAGCTCAATCCTATTGGCTGATTGCAACAGACAATAGGATTTTTCCCCTTTATTTCCTATTGGCTGATAGAATTCTATCAGCCAATTGGAATGTAAGGGACCTCCATCTTCATTCTACGTTGACCATCGGAAGAAGAGGATGCTCCGCGCCAGATGTCTTGAAGATGGATTTGTTCCGCACCGGATGGATGAAGATAGAAGATGCCATCTGGATGAAGACTTCTGCCGGCTTCGATGAGGACTCCGTCCCGCTTGGATGAAGACTTCTGCCGGCTTACATAGAAACATAGATATTGATGGCAGATAAGAGCCATAGGCCCAAGTCTGCCCGATATTACCTAACAGTATAAACTTATCTAGTTTGTAGGATACCCTTATGCTTGTCCCATGCATTTTTAAAGTCCCCCACAGTGTTTGTCGCTACTATCCTCTTGAGGAATTTTTATTCCATAAATCAATCACTCTTTCTGTAAAGAAGTCTTTCCTCAAATTACTCCTGAATCTACTACCCTTTAGCTTGAGATTGTGACCCTTGTTGATGAGGACTTCTGCCGCTTGGATGAGGATGGATGTCCGGTCTTCAAAAACTGTATGTTGATCTCGGGGGTTAGTGTTAGGTTTATTTAAGGTTTTTTTTTGGGTGGGTTTTATTTTTAGAGTAGGGTCTGGGCAGTAAAAGAGCTAAATGCCCTTTTAAGGGCAATGCCCATAAAAATGCTCCTTTCAGGGTAATGGGGAGCTTAGGTTTTTTTAGATAGGGTTTTTATTTGGAGGGTTGGTTGTGTGGGTGGTGGGTTTTACTGTTGGGGGTGTGTGTATTTTTTTTTACAGGTAAAAGAGCTGATTTCTTTGGGGCAATGCCCCGCAAAAGGCCCTTTTAAGGGCCATTGGTAGTTTATTGTAATCTAGGGGTTTCTTTTATTTGGGGGGCTTTTTATTTTGATAGGGCTATTAGATTAGGTGTAATTGGTTTTTTAATTTTTATACTTTTTTTTTTGTAACAGTGTTTTTTTAATTTTTTGTAAATCAGCGTTTATTTTTTTTTATAATTTAGTAATTTTTAATAGTATATTCAAATACTTTCAGTAGGGTTAGTTTTATTTATATGTAATATAGTTAATTGAATTGGTAGTTTAATGTCATTTTAGTATAATAGGGTAGGTTAATTAATAGTTTAATATAGTTTAATGTAATTTTAGTATAAAAGTTAGGGTAGGTTAATTAATAGTTTAATATAGTTTATTTTAATTCTAAAGGTAAGTTTAAATTTATTATAAGATAGGGATGAGGTAATTTTAATGTAAAGTTAGTGGGTTGTTAGGTTTAGGGGTTAATAGCTTAATTTAGTTTATGGCGATGTGGGGGGCTGGCGGTTTAGGAGTTAATAGGTTTAGTTAATGGTAGTGATGCAGGAGGCCAGGGGTTTAGGGGTTAATAATTTTATTACAGTTGCAGCGGGGTCTGGGAGCGGTGGGATAGGGGTTAATACATTTTATTTAGCTTGCGGCGATGTCAGGGTGGCAGATTAGGGGTGTTTAGACTTGGGGCTTATGTTAGGGTGTTAGGTGTAAACGTCACTTGTTTTCTACCATAGAAATCAATGGGATATCTGGCAGCATCGAACATAAGCTTTCGCTGCTTTCAGACTCCCATTGATGGCTATGGCATCCGCGGCCTCCAGGGTGGCAGACTGAAAACCAGGTATGCCGGTCTGTAGGCTTTGATAACTAGGTCGAATCAAGCTCGCCACAATTACGCTGCAGAATTCCGGCGTATTTGCGGTTGACGGCTTGATAAATAGGCCTCATAGTATAACTTTGTTCAGAGCCTATAAGTAAATTTTTAAATAGTGATAAAAGAGGTAACATAACCATACTTGTGAGGTGTTTCCCGTATCTGTATATATGGTATCATTAAATATCACTATATTTCATCTGATCTATTTGGTGTGCTGAGTATTTTTTATTGTATGTGTTTAAACATATATGTCATTACACTGCAAAAATGCAGATTTTGCAAAAATAAGTAGATATATAAATATACTATACATCTATTTTGCATTCAGATAATTTGTAACAGTTTTCTTAATTGATTATATATACTACATGTCAGAAGCAATACTTCAGTAGTGACAATATTAAAAGTTTGTTAATCCCACAAAATACAATACTCTTGTTATCCTGGAATTTGAATAACTGGACTAAAATAACTACCCTAAATTAATAACATATACATACACAAAAACGCTCACTCACATACACAGTATATAAGTGAAAATCAAATTCACTGTTAAAGAGTATAAAGGAGGTAAAAGCAGGTTGCATGCAAGAGTCTTATGCTCTTTATTAATTGTGTTATATGTGTTTTATATATAACTAAGCCTGTGTACATGGGCCATTTTTTGCAGTACAGCGGTCCCACCCCTTGCTCTCTCTCTACCCCTCTCTTTTGCTCTCTCTCTCCCCCTCTCTTTTGCTCTCTCCCCCTCTCTTTTGCGCTCTCTCTCTCTCCCTCCCCCTCTCTTTTGCTCTCTATCTCTCCTCTCCCCCCTCTCTTTTGCTCTCTCCCCCTCTCTCTTGAGCTCTCTCTCCCCCTCTCTTTTACACGCTCTCTCCCCCTCTCTTTTGCTCTCTCTCTCTCCCCTCTCTTTTGCTCTCTCTCTCCCCCTTTTTTTGCTCTCACTCTCCCCCCTCTCTTTTGCGCTCTCTCTCTCTCCCCCTCTTTCTTCCTCTCTCTCTCCCTCTCTCTTTTGGGCTCTCTCTCCCCCTCTCTTTTGCTCTCTCCCCCCTCACTATTGCACTCTCTCTTCCCCTTTCTTTTGCGCTCCCTTTCCTCCTTTCTTTTGCACTCTCTTTTCCCCTTTCTTTTGCGCTCTCTCTCTCCCCCCTCTCTTTTGTTCTCTCTCTCCCCCCTCTCTTTTGCTCTCTCTCCCCCTCTCTTTTGCTCTCTCTCTCTCCCCCCTATTTTGCGCTCTCTCCCCTCTCTTTAGCTATCTCTCTCCCCTCTCTTTTGCTCTCTCTCCCACCTCTCTTTTGATCTCTCTCTCTCTTGTGCATGACCACGCCTACTCCCACTCGACCACGCTCGCTCCCACCCCCACCACGCCCAACCCCGTCCCAGTCACACCTGCTCCCACCTGGCCCCGTCCACCATTCTCATGCGGACTGGACAGAAGATCAGGTAGACCCTATGGCCAGCTTCAGACAAACACACTTGGCCTTATATATTATAGGATAGTATGCTAATGTTGTAATATATTCTTAAAATTGAAACATGGATAAACTAATGAAGTGTTCAAAAGATATTATTGTTTTTATGCTTTTGTCTTTTCTTTAGGAGGAATCTGCATTTTGATTATGTGGGGATTAACATACTTAGTAGGTGATGAGAAGTGTTTTATGTTAATTCAATAACTTATTATGACTATATGTCAAGGTTTGAGGCCATTTGGATTTTTATCAATGGCTTCCTGAAAAATCACATAAATTGTCTTCCTTATAAAGCAGTGATCAATCATATTGAATTGTTATTTGTTACAAGTAGTTTCATTTCTTGATCTGACATTTTTCAAACCAATAATGCATATAATTCTCTACAGAGCATTCTGTCTGCTTCTAACAAAGGATATTGTGAAGAAAAATTACCTTTTTTTTTTAACAATTTAATTTCCAAAGTAATTGATATGATCAATATAGGTGAAAACCATGGAAATATATTCCAGATTAATAAATTATTTTGATTACACATTTTATGTTCTGGTATATAATCTCATGGCAGGAGCTTACTGTCATGTCAAAAGCCTCAGTAGACTGCCCTTGACATTCATTTCATAGCTATGCTTTACACTAATGAGAAAGAGGTGATAGGAGTACCTTTCTGGGAATATTTCATACATCATTATGTGTTAAATCTGCAGGGAATGTTAAAGCATCAATAAATAATCTTACAGACTTTTAAAGGAATATCCCTTGCATTATTTTCAAGAATGGAAAATTTTATTCTGAAACTGTGAATCTGATGAAATTTCATGATCATGAGAATAATATCTAGGTCCTCATTGTCAGTTATTTGTTATATGTATATGGATATATGTTCCTGTATATCAGATGCGAGAATACAGTCAATCCTCATGTATTATATCTGTCTGCGAAAAAAACAAATTGAATGTCTTCCTCTGTGCATACTAAGACCAAATTCATTCAAGACGGTACCTACATTGCAAAACTTGAATGAACATTTGTGACTGTGAGTTCGGTGATATAAAATAAAACACTAGATTAAAAATGGCACACTAAATTTAGGTGGGTTGCGATAAGCAATATCGCGACTGTGATGACTTGCGCGTGTATTACAAGTTGAAAGTAAACAGGTGCATTTGAGCACAAACGGAGCTTGACCGGCTAATATGACTTCCTCTTCCTCCTCGTTTACAGAGGCCCTTATTTTTCTCTGATTTATTTGAGGAGAACTTGGGTTGTCTTCCCTCCAATTTTGATCCTTCTCTAAAAAATGAGTTTTACGAATCCCTTGACCACTTGTACTTGGTATGGGCTCCTCATTCGATGTATAATATTTATCTTTCATATTTTTATTCTTATCAGGAAATGTAAGGGGTTGGAACCTGTTCTTTGTAGGGATTATTCTTGAGGATTCACAATTTCTATGATCTTTATAGCCTGAACCATAATAATATCTCATTTCCTATTTGTTATCACTAGATGTGTTGTGAGGATGTCCCCAACCATTTTCTTGTCCATTGTTTTGATAAAAATTATTTTCTGTATTTGTAGTATATCTCCAACTATTGTCTGATTGTCTATTATTTCTCCAATTTTGATTCCATAAGGGACCTCTGCTCGACTCCCTGTTGTCATATTGATGGGAATTGACTCCCAATCCCAAACTTCCCTCTTAGAATCCCCTCCTACCATCGTACCTCACCACCCCACACCTTTCCATTCATGCCACCCCCCTCCTCCCCCCTTTTTTTTTCTCTTTTCCTCCCCTTCCCCTCTCTCCCCTATTTCCTGGGTCACTCCCTCCTTTTAATTGAACAGGTCCGTCAGTAAAACTACCCATACTGTACCTACAGTAGATATAACTACCCAATATACTTACAATTTATACAACTCCCGAAAAAGAGGCATTTTTTTTTACTACACCATTCAACTCACTGACTAGCATTATCCATATGGACTGGGCAGGGATTCCTTCACCCGGACCAACCTCAAATTACCCTTTACCTACTCTTCTCATAATTCTATGCATGCTGTTTGTATCTACCAACTATTATACCATATGGTTACAATGGTGTTGTTTTTTTGTTATATTAATTCTTGTCTCAATAAAAATCTTACTTAAAAAAAAGGTATATGATATTTCATAGGGTGTTTGACTGGAAAGGGCTATCATGTATATGTGATGGCTTTGGGCCAATATTGTTCTTTGTAATAAAAGCTTTTTAAGCAGAACTTGTGCCTATGTTGCCTGCTTGTGTAAACTTTGAGGAAGTTGCTAATCCTGGATACACACGTGAGTTACTGGATGTTTATCTAGCAGTGCACTGGGTGATTGTTGATGGTTGGTGTATGCCATTCTATATGGACTGTTTCTATATATATATACTGTATATATATAAACAGCAGAACAAAATTATACACTCAGTGGACTTTGGATATCTGTGCAAAGTGTTTATTTGTGACGTTTCGGGACCTCAAACGTTCCTTCTTCTGACAATACAATAGTGCAAATGAACAAGCTATAAAGGCCTGTTAACCCTCCCCCTAGTTGTTAACCAATCAGCACCAACTATGTGTACTAACTGAGAATCCACCCATAAAGGTGGCTCAGTTAATCAAAAAAAACTTTTTATTATCCTAAAAGTGCACAATTCAATGTGATATATTCAATAAAGTGTCATAGTAGGTGAACCAATATAAAATATAAAAATATAAGTTGTCAAATATCCCCAGTGAACCACCGTCAAAACATATTAAACCTCTATCAGATGGAAAACTCACCTGTATTTCACGCAGGTGGACTAGCCCAAATAGCAGGGAAATAATTGGATACACAACAGCCGCTGCTCTATGCTGTGTGGTAATAGAAACCACTAACCAAACCGTAACAACAAGATGGTCACACCTCCACAACGTCACAAATATCCATGGAGACCACTGTCACAATAGGTATATACGTCTTAACACAAATTCATAAATTCATGTCGCCCTGATCATGGCTAAAAAAGCTAGACAAACAAACAACCCGGTATAAATAAAGGTGTAACCCAATCCTCCAGCCATTCACAATAGTGTGTGCAGTCCGCCCCAGTAGGTGTCATCTGTGTCCAGAATCAACAAAGAAGAAAAAATTGAAAAAATAAAGCACTGACAAGTGACAATCAGTACTATCCCCTGCACCAAAAGAAAAAACACCAAACCAACCTATGTTATATTAAATAATCTGTACCTTCTATTAGCCCTTCTCCAGGGAAAATAACACAGACCCGGTCCTTATACTCGAACCAGATCGCACAATGTATACCGCCCCCAGGTTTCTTATTGGACCATCAAGGCGCGCCTCCTGTCAGAGACCGAGATCTTCGTTCTAATAGTGCTAAAAACCAGGCTTTCTCACTGCCATAAAGTAAACCCAACTACTCCCGCTATTCATATATGTCTAAAACAGTACACATCTGACACTGGGCATCTAGAGAGGGGGGGGAAAGGAGGGGAATTAGACCAACCATCCCTGATCAAAGAACTATTACACAAAACCCCTTCAAATAAATTCTTCCTTCAGAAAATGTGCAACAAATTCATTCAAAAATTTCTTCAAACAATTCTAAAAAATACTAGTATCAATAATAACCTACACTCACCAACCATGCATTACTTCTCACACACCATCAAGCATGCATCCAGGTAGGATGTCCATCAACCAAGGGGAGGAGGCGTGTGACCATGGTCTACCGGGGATAAAGACAAAAGTGTGACAAAGTGTAACAATGTGCACTACAATAAATATTATAACTATTTTAACATACATACACCCCCGCAGGGGCTTCAATAAAAACAAATATCCTACTTGCAAAACTTACATTCATCCAGAAATCCCCAATGTTAAAAGTATTCTTACTGGAAAAGGAGGTGGAAACTACCATGACCAACAGTCTGTGTGTATCAAGATGTATAGACAATATTTGTCAAGATACTAAACTTTATAAGATTATGGGCTCTCATCATGATGAACAAAGTGGTTGTGGACTCTCATCATGAACAAAGTGGTCGTGGACTCCCATAGCCACAGTAGACTCTCAATAAAATTCATATTCGATTAGTTCCAGGGCACAGTGTCCGTCATAGGAATGCTTGCCATCCAGTTTGGACGTTGAGACCCCTGGGTGTCAGGGTACCCAGTTCGTGCTTCCATCTGGCTTCCTTTTGTAACAAAAGCTTCGCTCTGTTGCCTCCTCTTCTAGGTATCGGTACGTGATCAATAATACGAAATCTCAGATCTGCGACGGTGTGTGCACTTTCAAGGAAATGTCGTGCCACAGGTTGGTCTGATTTTCCACCCTTTAAAGCGGCCCTGATACTAAACCGATGGTTTGCCATCCATGTGCGGGCATCATCTATGGTCTTCCCGATGTAGAAAAGGCTACACGGATAGTTGAGCAGATAAATAATGTGTGTTGTAGTGCATGTAAGAAAGAAATTAATATTGTATTTTTTCTTTTTGTCCAAATGCTGAAACATATTACCAGTATGCATGCTATTGCAGGTCGCAGGTCACACAACTTATACATTTGAAGCAGCCATACTTCTTCTTCAACCAACCTTGATTGTCTCTCGATGAGAATGAATCAGTCCTCATTAGATAATCTTTTAGGCTCCTGCCCCTTCCGTATGCCAAGCGTGGTGTCCCCCAATTCCCAAATGGCAATGCGGGATCCACCTGCACCAACTTCCATTCCTCCTTAATGACTTTCATAATGTGATGGTTATCCGGGGAGTAAGTAGTGACAAACATGAGTTGTGGACTGGCCTCTGATGTCCCTTCCTTCACCACCATAGTAGACTGTGTTATCTGCTCATGCATGAGTTGTAGTTGTTTCCTTTTGTATCCCCATTGTGTGAATCTATCCACCATTTCGGTTAACTATGTATCACAGCGTCTAGGATCTGTATTATTGCGCACCATTCTTTGCAGGTGTGCCTTTGGTATGTTTTGTATTAAGGCCGGTTGATGGCAACTAGTGGCTTGAAGAGTAGTGTTTTGGTCTGTAGCTTTCCTGAAGAGTGTAGTGCCAAGTGCTCCATTCAATTTAAATACTCTCACATCCAGGTAATCTACCACATCACAGCTTGCCACATATTGGAATCTTATAGTGCTGTCCAGTGAATTCAGTGTTCCAATCCAACCTTCAAGTGACTGTAAATCATCTTGCCAGATAAGGAACAAGTCATCTATATATCTCCGGTACCTCATATACCTTCATATGTATCGTTTCATACTCATCCATGTAAAGATTCACCAGCGATGGGGCCACATTGGACCCCATCGCTGTTCCGGCTGTCTGTAGGTAGAATTTACTCTCAAAACAGAAAAAGTTCTTCTGCAAACAGATCCCCAACAATTCAATCAAAACCTCCTCTGGTGGGCCTACATATGGCGTCCGTCTCAAGCAGTTAGTAACAGCTGTCATACTTGCCAAGTGGGGAATCATTGTATATAGACTCAAGACTTCCATAGTCACCAAGATATCCGACTCTTTGATGTCTCTCAGGTTGATGATATCCTGGATAAACATAGTTGAATCCTGCACATAGGACCTCATGTGTTTAACCATGGGCTGCAGGAAATTATCTACAAACTCAGCCAGCGGTTGTAGGAGAGATCCTCTAGCTGAGACAATTGGTCTCCTGGGTGGGTATTTTAGATCTTTAAGGATCTTCGGCAATGTGTACAACAATGGTGTTTTTGGAAAATCCCTTTGTAGAAACCGTGCCTCTTGTTCAGAAATAAACCCAGTTTCCTTCCAACCCAAAATCTTTTTATCAATTTCCTGCTTCATTGTAGGGATGGGGTTGTGCTTTAATATCATGTAGGTTGTATATCAGATAATTGCCGTGAATTTCTGCTTTATAGTTTTCCACATCAATCACCACTATACCCCCACCCTTGTCGGCAGGGCGTATTACGATCCTCTCATCATCTCTGAGTGATCTCAATGCTCGCCTCTCTTCCCTTGTGAGATTATCATTTCGTCTTCTCATGGGTGCTGGTTCTTGAGTGAGTCATGATAGATAATTTGTATAGGAGGTGATTGAGGGATTATTAGAAGTCGGATCAAATGTGCTTGCTGTTTTGAAACTTGATATCTAATCTGATTCACTTCTAAAGAATTCTTTCAACCGTAATTCAGGGGTATTACCACTAGGTCTAGAGGAGGCAGTAATCCAGGTCTGTGGCATAACACCCAGGAGGAAGGTTCAGCACGACCATCACTTGCCCCCTATTCAACAGCTAATAATTTTTTAGGACGAGGACCCGGCCGCACACAAGGCGGGGGGGGGGGGACATGTATGTCCCGCCGCCCCCCAGCCCAGAAAAAGGTTCAGAACAGCAAGCACATTTGATCCGACTTCTAATAATCCCTCATTCTCATCGAAAGACAACCAAGGTTGGTTGAAGAAGAAGTATGGCTGCTTCAAATGTATAATTTGTGTGACCTGCAATAACATGCATACCGGTAATATGTTTCAGCATCCAGACAAAAAGAAAAAATACAATATTAATTTCTTTCTTACATGCACTACGACACACATTATTTATCTGCTCAACTGTCCGTGTGGCCTTTTCTACATCGGAAAGATCATAGATGATGCCCACACACAGATGGCAAACCATTGGTTTAGTATCAGGACCTCTTTAAAAAGTGGAAAATCAGACCAACCTGTGGCACGACATTTCCTTGAAAGTGGACACACCGTCGCGGATCTGAGATTTTGTATTATTGATTACGTACCGATACCTAGAAAAGGAGGCAACAGAGCGAAGCTTTTGTTACAAAAGGAAGCCAGATTGATACATGAACTGGGTACCCTGACACCCAGGGGTCTCAATGTCCAAACTGGATGGCAAGCATTCCTATGATGGACACTGTGCCCTGGAACTAATCGAATATGAGCTTTATTGAGAGTCTACTGTGGCTATGGGAGTCCACGACCACTTTGTTCATGATGAGAGTCCACGACCACTTTGTTCATCATGATGAGAGCCCATGATCTTATAAAGTTTAGTATCTTGACAAATATTGTCTATATTTCTTGATACACACAGACCGTTGGTCATGGTAGTTTCCACCTCTATTTTCCAGTAAGAATCCTTTTAACATTGGGGATTTCTGGATGAATATACATTTTTGCAAGTAGGATATTTGTTTTTATTGAAGCCCCTGCTGGGGTGTATGTATGTTAAAATAGTAATAATATTTATTGTAGTGCACCTTGTTACACTTTGTCACACTTTTGTCTTTACCCCCGGTAGACCATGGTCACATGCCTCCTCCCCTTGGTTGATGGACATCCTACCTGGATGCATGCTTGATGGTCCTGGAGCACTCTTGATGGATTTTATAAGTCTGACATTTAGATGTTGTCAGAAGATTTAGATGTATACTAGCACTATATGGTGGCTGGACTAGTTGCAACGCTGAGAATTTGTTTTATCCCTATCCCAGTGGTCCTTTGCCTTCTTTTATGTGGTTAGCACCGCAATGGGGTTTACCCCTATTTGGACCGGCACGGTGTGAGAAGTGATGCATGGTTGGTGAGTGTAGGTTGTTTTTGAAACTAGAGTTTTTTAGAATTGTTTGAAGAAATTTTTGAATTAATTTGTTGCACATTTTCTGAAGGAAGAATTTATTTGAAGGGGTTTTGTGTAATAGTTCTTTGATCATGGATGGTTGGTCTAATTCCCCTCCTTTCCTCCCCCCCTCTCTAGATGCCCAGTGTCAGATGTGTACTGTTTTAGACATATATGAATAGCGGGAGTAGTTGGGTTTACTTTATGGCAGTGAGAAAGCCTGGTTTTTAGCACTATTAGAACGAAGATCTCGGTCTCTGACAGGAGGCGCGCCTTGATGGTCCAATAAGAAACCTGGGGGCGGTATACATTGTGCAATCTGGTTCGAGTATAAGGAGCGGGTCTGTGCTATTTTCCCTGGGGAAGGGCTAATAGAAGGTACATATTATTTAATATAACATAGGTTAATTTTTTGTTTTTTCTTTTGATGCAGAGGATAGTTGATAGTTCTTTTGATGCAGACTTTGTTGATACTGGACACAGATGACACCTACTGGGGCGGACCGCATTACGGATAGGACATGATGATGTAGTGGGCGGCGCTCTGTGGATAATGGCCTCGGTCGTGTATTGATTGGGTTACACCTTTATTTATACTGGGTTGTTTGTTTGTCTAGCTTTTTTAGCCTTGATCGGGGCGACATGAATTTATGAATTTGTGTTAAGACGTATATACCTATTGTGACAGCAGTCTCCATGGATTTTTGTGATGTCATGTAGATGTGACCATCTTGTTGTTAGGGTTTGGTTAGTGGTTTCTATGACCACGTAGCATAGAGGAGCGGCTGTTGTGTATCCAATTATTTCCCTGCTATTTGGGCTAGTCCACCTGCGTGAAATACAGGTGAGTTTTCCATCTGGGAGAGGTTTAATATGTTGTGATGGTGGTTCACTGGGGATATTTGACAACTTAGATTTTTATATTTTTATATTGGTTCACCTACTATGACACTTTATTGAATAGATCACATTGAATTGTGCACTTTTAGGATAATAAAAAGTTTTTGTTGATAAACTGAGCCACCTTTATGGGTGGATTCTGAGTTAGTACACATAGTTGGTGCTGATTGGTTAACAACTAGGTGGAAGTGTTAACAGGCCTTTATAGCTTGTTTATTTGCATTATTGTATTGTTTGAGTTCCCGAAACACTTTGCACAGATATCCAAAGTCCAGTGAGTGCTTCATTTTGTTCTGCTGTTTATACTCTCTTCTAGAGCACCCTGGCAGTTGTAGGACGGTGGTAAGAGTGCACATACCTTTGAACTTTATTGCTATATATATATATATATATATATATATATATATATATATATATATATAGTATATATATATATATATATGTTGTGTGTGTGTGTGTTTTTAATTATGTGTATGGGCATACCTTTGAACTTTATTGCTATATATATATATATATATATATATATATATATATATATATATACTGTATATATATATATATAAATATATATATATATATATATGTATTTTTATGTTTAAATATGTATATACATAACTATATACACATGTAAACACATATATGCACACATGTACATACATAAATAAACGTATATATATATATATATATATATATATATATATATATATATATATATATATATATATATATATATTTAGTTATGTAGAAAAGAAGAAAGTCCGGAGGCGGTCTCCAAATAAAAAGTTAAACTTTATTCCAAAAAGTTTAAAAACAATAGCTTACAGGTTAGTGCATAGTTAGACGGTGTAGCCCAAGTCTAACGCGTTTCAGCCGTGCTAGCCATACTCATAGACTGCTGGGGTACTCCGTGTTAACAGGATTTATATACAGGTGCATATCATACAATCAATCACTAAATCAATTAAAAACAATAGTTGCTAACATGCACTCAAGTTATATTTAACTCTATCTCAGCAGGGTTATAAAATATTGTGCTATATATATGATAGTGGCAAAATCGATAACTGATTTTAGTATTGGCCACTGGTAACAACTTGTTTAATATACATATGACTATAATGTATAGCCCAGGATTGTCAGAAACATGTGTAAATATATTAAATAACCTTCTTTATGGGTTGTAGTGTATTAATAATTTATTTTAAACATCAAAGTATAATAGTGTATACACGGTTAGTTCCTAGATCACAGTATTATATTTTGGACATGTATATAATGCATTATGTTAATAATGATAAACTGTGATATTGTCTAAATATAAGTTCACATGTATTGTGATTATTAGAACATTTTAGTTGTTTCCTTGTTTATACATTTAAGTATTCTAGTTGGTCTGGTCTAAGTAGACCATATCTGTCTGAAAACAGATTAATTTCAAAATTAAAATTCGAAAAGAGAAACAGACAGTCAAAAATTCGTACTCTGAGACCAACAAAATACTTACAATGTAATAGATACCTTTTCCTATGTCACTGGGGAATGTAACTTTTGAAGTCTATTTTATTGCCAAAAAATTACCAAATCAAACCTAGAATTAAAACCTAGGGGCATTTTTGTTTTCCAGCAACAGATCCAATAGACCTCCCTTTTACTAAGGATTTTATCTAAATCACCTCCCCTGGCTGTTAATGTCACCTTTTCTACTATTGTCCACTTAAGTGTGTCAGTATTCCTAGTATGTTTTCAATGAAATGCTTGGTGATAGGTAAAAGTTTGTCTTCTCGTTTTTTACTTGATTCAGTGGCTACTGTAATGTTTGAAATGTGTTCCCTTATGCGTGATCTGGTTTATCTTAAGGTTTTTCCTATGTATTGTAATTTACATTGTATGCATTCTATAAGATACACCACTCCCTTAGTTCTACAGATGATACAAGTGTTTATGTCATAAATTTTGCCTGTGACCGATGATGTGAAGACTTTGCCTGTTTTTGCATGTTTACAGGCTATACAATCTTTAAAGCTACATTTGTGTAATCCCCTTGCTTCTAACCAAGAGGATTGTTTTGTCACTGTTTTTGGTACAGATGGGGAAATAATATTCCCTAATGTTCTACACCTACGATATGTGAATTTGACTTTTTTTTGTAGATTCTTATCGAAACAGTCTTCTGCTGTGAGCATTGGTAAATGTTCTTTTATAATATCACATACTTCGTAAAATTCGTTTGAATATTGTGTAATGAATTGTATATTTTGATCTTCCTTGTATGTGGATTCTCTTATTTTGTTAGTTTTTTCTTGTAATAGTGTCTCTCTATCTAGCTCTGATACCGATAGTTTAGCATTCTTGATAACTTTTTTACTATAGCCTCTATCTCTGAGATCTTTGTCTAATCTAATAGCTTCCTCTTCAAAAATCTTTTTATCGGTACAATTCCTCTTGATCCTTAAATACTGTCCGTTAGCTATCGCTTTAAATGTGTGTGACGGATGGTTGCTTTTGGCATGTAATAGGGAATTTTTAGAGATCTTCTTTTTATATATTCTTGTTTCTGTCATTGATTGTGACATATTTCCCATTAAGGTAAGATCTAAGTAATTTATTTCACTGTCATGCACCTCGTGGGTGAACTGTATCACTTCATCTGAAGATTTTACATAATGTAAAAATTGTTCCAATATTGTCATATCTCCCTCCCACACAATGAGCAAATCGTCAATATACCTCTTATATAAAGAGATATTGTGTTTGAAGGGGTTTCCATCTCCATAGATGTGGCACAGCTCCCACCAACCCATAAAGATTTTGGCATAGGAGAGGGCAAATTTTGCCCCCATAGCTGTGCCGCATCTCTGGAGATAGAAACACCCCTCATAACAAAAATAGTTGTGTGTTAACAAAAACTCTCTTATCTTGATTACATATTCTTGAAAATTTTGACTATGGTTGCTCCTGTGAGAGAGGAAGAATTTGACAGCCTGAAGACCTTTTTCATGGGGAATACAGCTATAGAGTGAGACTACATCCAGTGTAACCCACTTATGTGATTTAGTCCATTCTTGGCTACTCAATATTTGTATGAGTTGGTTTGAATCCCTTAGATAACTAGTAACTCTAAGACCAACGGTTGTAGAATTGAATCCACCCGTTCTGACATTGGCTCTAATAAAGAGCCAATGCCAGATACAATTGGTCGTCCAGTGACGTTTTCAAGGCTTTTGTGAACTTTCGGAAATATGTGAAAAATAGGTGTTTGGGGATAGGTTACCACAAGAAAATCATAAGTTTGTCTGTCTGTAAATCCATGAAAAAGTCCCTCATCTAAGAGGTGTGATAGTTGATGTTTAAACAATTTTAAAGGATTTCCTGGTAATCTGGTATATGTACCAGTATCAGTAATTTGTCTCAAAATTTCCTTGTGGTAATCTATACGATTTAGGACAACTACACTGCCTCCCTTGTCCGATTGATGTATAACTATATTAGTATTGTTCTCTAATTCTCTCAAGGCTGTGTTTTCACCAACCGTGAGGTTGTGTTTCTGTTGATATCCGGCAGCGATGACTTTGTCGTGTAAGGTCTCTAAATCCTTTACTATTCTTTCTTGAAATAGTTCTAGTATTCCACCTCTAGAATTAATGGGATAAAAAGTAGAATCCGGTCTATAAACTTTATGTGTTGTCTTCTCTGTTTGTGAATGAGGGATTTCTTGACTCTGCAGTGTTAATAAATCTTCCCTAGCGCATGCATCCTGAAAACTGGTGTTAGTTACTATAGTAGGTGTTCTTGCAAGTGTGGTGCTGGTGTCTATATCTCCACTGCTATTGCAATAGTGTTTCCTTAAGGTCAATTTTCTAACCATCCTATTTACATCAATTATCGTGTTAAATAAATTGAATGTTGTGCTAGGTACAAAATTGAGACCATAATTGAGAACTTTGGTTTGGTCTTCTGTTAGCTCAGTGTTTAAAAGATTGATGACTATATTATTCTCTTTGTATTCTAATCTTTCTTCGTTCTCAATGCATATCTGTTCTCTTGTGTGTGTATCTGAGTTTTTGTTTTTCCTCTCCCTCCCTGAGGGTATGATAACCCTGGTGGTGGTTTTAGTATCGTTGTAGGAACTAAAAAACCTGCCTCAAATTTGCTTCTAGCTCCTTCTTGTGTTCTTTCACTATTTACACTGACATTTAGAGCATATTTGTTATGTGTTTTCTTTTTTACAGAGGTCGTGTCCACGGAGGTATTTTTAGTCTCCTGCTGTGTGTGGTTCATTATCTCCACTGTTATCATCCGTGGACTCGGCCTCTGTATCTGAAAAAGTTACAGTTTTTTTATTATTGGTTCCACTGTTTTGATTCTTAGAATTTTTCCCTTTTCTTTTAAAGAATCTCCTGTTGTTATTTCGATATAGATTGAATCTTTCTTTTCTCTGCCAGATATGTATATTATTTGTTTGATAGTCTGTCCAATCCCTAAGGAACTTGTTATGTTTGGCTTGTACTATTTCTCCCGTGGATTTCTCTATTATGTCAGATAATATTTTGTCACACAATGGATATTCAGGTATGCCTTGGAATTTGCAAAGGTGCGTTTGTAAAGTAGTGATTTTTTCAGTGATGTCTATCAATAATCTATCTTTAAATTAAATGATTTTAAACATCAACCTAAAGGAGCATTCATCTAGAATAACATTCCACTCCTCTTTGAACGTACTGTCCTCTACTTCAAAAGTGGGAAATTTGTTAATACGTAAACCCCTTGGGATCATTTTAAGATTTACATATTTTTCTAGTGTCCATTTATCATATTTTAGTTTTTCTGCTTTAATCATTAGTACTTCTATTCTAGAGAATAATTCTGGTAAATCTAGATCTGAATCATCTATAGAGAAAATTGTGTCGAAATTTCTATTGCATATATCATTAGGATTTCTCATTGAATAGAATGTTTGCTGTGTATCTAAGGCTACAATCTCTGTTGATAAATTATAAGTGTCTATGTTATCTATATTACTACAATCTTATACCAGCAAAAATGATGAATCCCACAATTTAAATGTAACACTATTTATAGTGTGATGTAGTGTGTTGTTTATTAACCAATTGATATTCGTAGCGAGCTATTTATATGGAATATAACCCTAATTTATACATATTAACAAGGTTGTATTTCTAATTGTAATATATATAAGATATATCTCTAGTATCATAATGGTGAAAAGTAAAATTGTAATAAATGCTTATTAGAGGGTTCAGATGGTAATTATCTCTGTAATCAATATTGTAGGTTATATATATATATATATATATATATATATATATATATATATATATATACACATGTGAACCTTTTCCAGTCAAATACCTTAAAGATTAAAAAATCATTTTTAAGCAATTTTAATATTTAATAATGTGTTTTACTGGGGTTTTTTTACTGTAAATAGTTAACATTTCAAACATTAACATTTTCTTTACTTAGAAGAAAATGTTTTTTTGTATTTAAATGTATTTAAAAATAGGGAAGAACATTGGAATGTAAATTATTCATAACTACCTTCGGGTTTAGTGCTGTTGGTCAAGCGATTAGTTTCTGGTTGAAGTCTAAAGGGAAAAGAAGTTAGCGATTCATATCGATATTTGAGGAAATATTTACTTTAATAATCACAAAGTAACCTGATTGACAGTTTAACAAGAGGATAACAGAGTGGTCCACAGTACATACTGTGTGACAAGAATACTTGTTACGTTATCTCGCAGTGTCATATAAACCAAACTAAAATCACCTGCAGCAACCATGTTGCCTTTTACTTAGTTACATTCATACACTGTCATAATGTGTACACACTATTACATTTTATAGGTGGTGTAACGGGACATTCCAAGTACTGTATTAATAAGCACACTTTACCAGCCAGTGTGTGACCACACTACTGAACTACTATGAATGATTAATATAATTTATTTGCTTTAAGATCAGAGTCCACCATTTTGGATTCCTTTCTTTAACATTAATTTGAGGTATTAACTATACTTGACCATATTCTAAGTGCTTTTTTCAATGGTCTTTCCTCCTGAAATTCATTTGTTGAAGCACTACACTACTAACGTTGAATAATATTTTTATGAATTCATACACATGGTAACGATGAATTGAACAACAATTTTTGATCTATGGAATTATATGGGTACAATACGACTGATAATCATGCATTGCAGTGCAATATGAACAGATTGATACCATCATAGTTCACTATACACCTTGACATGGAGGCAAAGAGTACTACAATGCATCCTTAGTGGATCCTTTTTCTGCTTTTTCAGTTTTCCTTCTGATTGAGTTTGAGACTGTTCTTAGTTCTTTTACATATATTGGACTTGATTACAAGTGGCGCCTAAGCATATTACAAGTTGAAAGTTAATGGTTGCACTTGAACGCAAACAAAATTGTGCTCAATGGATTAGCTTGCCTGAAAACCTGTGTTTTGACTTTATATACTTTACATTCCAATGTTCTTCACTTAGAAGAAAATGTTCTTTTCATTTTTAAATATATATTTCTCTCTCTCTCTTTCTCTCTCTCTCTCTCTCTCTCTCTCTCTCTCTCTCTCTCTCTCTCTCTATATATATATATATATATATATATATATATATATATATATATATATATCTTTATATATATCTGTATATATATTCATATAGGTTTATAGGTATAGATATATATTTTACAAAATAATTATATATATTTATATATATATATATATATATAATTATTTATATATTTAAAATAAAAAGAACATTTTCTTCTTAGTGAAGAACATTGGAATGTAAAGTAAGTACCTTTGGCCTTAAGCAATAAGCAATAAGTGTAAGGTTAATTTTTTAACAGCATGCCCCGTTGAAGTCTATCGCCTAGATTTAGAGTTCTGTGGCCAAAGGGGTGCGTTAGCTACGCGTGCTTTTTTCTGGTCACACCTTTTAAATACCGCTGGTATTTAGAGTTCACAGAAGGGCTGCGTTAGGCTCCAAAAAAGGAGCGTATAGCATATTTACCGCAACTTCAACTCTCGATACCAGCGGTGCTTACGGACGCGGCCAGCTTCAAAAACGTGCTCGTGCACGATTCCCCCATAGAAAACAATGGGGCTGTTTGAGCTGAAAAAAAAACCTAACACCTGCAAAAAAGCCGCGTTCAGCTCCTAACGCAGCCCCATTGTTTCCTATGGGGAAACACTTCCTACGTCTGCACCTAACACTCTAACTTGTACCCCGAGTCTAAACACCCCTAACCTTACACTTATTAACCCCTAATCTGCCGCCCCCGCTATCGCTGACCCCTGCATATTATTATTAACCCCTAATCTGCCACTCCGTAAACCACCGCTACCTACCATATCCCTATGTACCCCTAATCTGCTGCCCCTAACACCGCCGACCCCTATATTATATTTATTAACCCCTAATCTGCCGCCCCCAATGTCGCCTCCACCTAACTACACTTATTAACCCCTAATCTGCCGACCGGACCTGATCGCTACTATAATAAATGTATTAACCCCTAATCCGCCTCACTCCCGCCTCAATAACCCTATAATAAATAGTATTAACCCCTAATCTGCCCTCCCTAACATTGCCGACACCTAACTTCAAGTTACTACTACTAATTAGCTACTTTATTAGCTACTCTAATAAATTTATTAACCCCTAAAGCTAAGTCTAACTTTAACCCTAACACCCCCCCTAAATTAAATATAATTTAAATCTAATGAAATAAATTAACTCTTATTAAATAAATTATTCCTATTTAAAGCTAAATACTTACCTGTAAAATAAACCCTAATATAGCTACAATATAAATTATAATTATATTATAGCTATTTTAGGATTAATATTTATTTTACAGGCAACTTTGTATTTATTTTAACCAGGTACAATAGCTATTAAATAGTTAAGAACTATTTAATAGTCACCTAGTTAAAATAATTACAAAATTACCTGTAAAATAAATCCTAACCTAAGTTACAATTAAACCTATCACTACACTATCAATAAATTAATTAAATACAATACCTACAATTATCTACAATTAAACCTAACACTACACTATCAATAAATAAATTAAATACAATTCCTACAAATAAATACAATTAAATAAACTAACTAAAGTACAAAAAATAAAAAAGAACTAAGTTACAAAAAATAAAAAAATATTTACAAACATTAGAAAAATATTACAACAATTTTAAACTAATTACACCTACTCTAAGCCCCCTAATAAAATAACAAAGACCCCCAAAATAAAAAAATGCCCTACACTATTCTAAATTACAAAAGTTCAAAGCTCTTTTACCTTACCAGCCCTTAAAAGGGCCCTTTGCGGGGTATGCCCCAAAGAATTCAGCTCTTTTGCCTGTAAAAAAAAACATACAATACCCCCCCCAACATTACAACCCACCACCCACATACCCCTAATCTAACCCAAACCCCCCTTAAATAAACCTAACACTAAGCCCCTGAAGATCTTCCTACCTTGTCTTCACCTCACCGGGTTCACCGATCGGTCCAGAAGAGGGTCCGAAGTCTTGATCCAAGCCCAAGCGGGGGGCTGAAGAGTGACGTCCATCCTCGGGCTGAAGTCTGGATCCAAGCGGCAAATGAAGAAGTCCATCTTCGGGAAGAAATCTTCATCCTATCCGGGCAGAAGAGGACATCCGGACCGGCAAACATCTTCATCCAAGCCGCATCTTCTATGTTGTTCCATCGGATGACGAGCGGCTGATCTTGAAGACCTCCGGCGCGGATCCATCCTCTTCGTTCGACTTCCAACTGAAGAATGAAGGATCCTTTAAGGGACGTCATCCAAGATGGCGTCCCTCGAATTCCGATTGGCTGATAGAATTCTATCAGCCAATCGGAATTAAGGTAGGAAAATTCTGATTGGCTGATGGAATCAGCCAATCAGATTCAAGTTCAATCTGAATGGCTGATCCAATCAGCCAATCAGATTGAGCTTGCATTCTATTGGCTGTTCCGATCAGCTAATAGAATGCAAGCTCAATCTGATTGGCTGATCGGATCAGCCAATCGGATTGAACTTGATTCTGATTGGCTGATTCCATCAGCCAATCAGAATTTTCCTACCTTAATTCTGATTGGCTGATAGAATCCTATCAGCCAATCGGAATTCGAGGGACGCCATCTTGGATGACGTCCCTTAAAGGAACCTTCATTCTTCAGTTGGACGTCGAACGAAGAGGATGTATCCGCGCCGGAGGTCTTCAAGATCAGCCGCTCGTCATCCGATGGAACAACATAGAAGATGCGGCTTGGATGAAGATGTTTGCCGGTCCAGATGTCCTCTTCTGCCCGGATAGGATGAAGATTTCTTCCCGAAGATGGACTTCTTCATTTGCCGCTTGGATCCAGACTTCAGCCCGAGGATGGACGTCACTCTTCAGCCCCCCGCTTGGGCTTGGATCAAGACTTTGGACCCTCTTCTGGACCGATCGGTGAACCCAGTGAGGTGAAGACAAGGTAGGAAGATCTTCAGGGGCTTAGTGTTAGGTTTATTTAAGGGGGGTTTGGGTTAGATTAGGGGTATGTGGGTGGTGGGTTGTAATGTTGGGGGGGGGGTATTGTATGTTTTTTTTTTACAGGCAAAAGAGCTGAATTCTTTTGGTCATGCCCCGCAAAGGGCCCTTTTCAGGGCTGGTAAGGTAAAAGAGCTTTGAACTTTTGTAATTTAGAATAGGGTAGGGCATTTTTTTATTTTGGGGGTCTTTGTTATTTTATTAGGGGGCTTAGAGTAGGTGTAATTAGTTTAAAATTGTTGTAATATTTTTCTAATGTTTGTAAATATTTTTTTATTTTTGTAACTTAGTTCTTTTTTATTTTTTGTACTTTAGTTAGTTTATTTCATTGTATTTATTTGTAGATATTGTATTTAATTAATTTATTGATAGTGTAGTGTTAGGTTTGATTGTAGATAATTGTAGGTATTTTATGTAATTAATTTATTGATAGTGTAGCGTTAGGTTTAATTATAACTTAGGTTAGGATTTATTTTACAGGTAATTTTGTAATTATTTTAACTATTTTAGCTATTAAATAGTTCTTAACTATTTAATAGCTATTGTACCTGGTTAAAATAATTACAAAGTTGCCTGTAAAATAAATATAAATCCTAAAATAGCTATAATATAATTATAATTTATATTGTAGCTATATTAGGGTTTATTTTACAGGTAAGTATTTAGCTTTAAATAGGAATAATTTATTTAATAAGAGTTAATTTATTTTGTTAGATTTAAATTATATTTAATTTAGGGGGGTGTTAGTGTTAGGGTTAGACTTAGCTTTAGGGGTTAATCCATTTATTACAGTAGCAGCGAGATTCGGTCGGCAGATTAGGGGTTAATAATTGAAGTTAGGTGTCGGCGATGTTAGGGAGGGCAGATTAGGGGTTAATACTATTTATTATAGGGTTATTGAGGCGGGAGTGAGGCGGATTAGGGGTTAATAACTTTATTATAGTAGCGGTGCGGTCTGCTCGGCAGATTAGGGGTTAATAAGTGTAGGCAGGTTGAGGGGGGCAGATTAGGGGTTAATAAATATAATATAGGGGTCGGCGGTGTTAGGGGCAGCAGATTAGGGGTACATAAGGATAACGTAGGTGGCGGTCGGCAGATTAGGGGTTAAAAAAATGTAATCGAGTGGCGGCGATGTGGGGGGACCTCGGTTTAGGGGTACATAGGTAGTTTATGGGTGTTAGTGTACTTTAGAGCACAGTAGTTAAGAGCTTTATGAACCGGCGTTAGCCCAGAAAGCTCTTAACTACTGACTTTTTTCTGCGGCTGGAGTTTTGTCGTTAGATTTCTAACGCTCACTTCAGCCACGACTCTAAATACCGGCGTTAGAAAGATCCCATTGAAAAGATAGGATACGCAAATGACGTAAGGGGATCTGCGGTATGGAAAAGTCGCTGCTGGAAAGTGAGCGTTAGACCCTTTAATGACTGGCTCCAAATACAAGAGGGCGGTAAAAACCAGCGTTAGGAGCCTCTAACGCTGGTTTTCACGGCTACCGCCCAACTCTAAATCTAGGCCTATGAAAGAAGAAATCAATGTCTTTGTGATATATGAAGTCATGAAGTAAGTGCACATCGGACTTTCACTTGCAAGCTTTCTTTTTACTTTCAACTTGTAATATGCACGCTATTCCAACCGCATTCAAATTTTACTTTGAGTGCAGTTAACGAGCAAGCAAAACTTTCAGTTACTTTATTTTATAATGTGTGGGTTTTGTGAATTTCCACTGATTGTAGCAGTTAAGTAATATAAGCACTGCTGTGAATAAGTTTGGACATAGCATGTATGAAGTGTGTCCCCTATAAAAAAAAGTATTCAAAACTATTCACAAAAGCGCAATCTAGTTTAAGGGTCTCTTAGAAAAGATACTGAGCAGTAAGGCAGAGTGGTCATGATTTACAATTTATAAAAACATTAAAATCCTGTTAAAATATATTTTAATTGTTTTTAATTCAAACTCATTGGCCCATATGCATCATGGTCTGTCGGACCTGATCCAACAGTGCGGATCATGTCCGACAGACCTCGCTGAATACGGCGAGCAATACGCTCACCGTATTCAGCATTGCACCAGCAGCTCACAAGAGCTGCTGGTGCAACGCCGCCCCCTGCAGACTCGCGGTCAATAGGCCGCCAGCAGGGGGGTGTCAATCAACCCGATTATATTCGATCAGGTTGATTTCCGGCGATGTCTGTCCGCCTGCTCAGAGCAGGCGGACAGGTTATGGAGCAGGCTCGCCAGAAACACAGGGCATCAAGCTCCATTCGGAGCTTGATAGATAGGCCCCATAGTCACCATTTTGTTTACAGCTCACGCAAAAATGCAAATGGAACTTTAACAAACAAAAGAGATGAATCTTATTTAAAATAATCCTTGTGAATGTTGCAAAGTGACCATATAGCAATAGGAAAAGAGTGCACAGTCATCCCCTCCTAACAACCTAAAGATGTATTTATATAGGTAAGCAGTGGTGCAGATATAAAGGGATTGCAGTTGTTAACCGTAAAGTATCAACTAAGCTTTCTCTTTTAATTACCTGATTTTAATAATGCCTGTACTGTTTGAGACACTCATGACAGTGTGAGTTTGACTTACAATCAAATATTAAAAGGGAAATATAAAATCATGCCATTTGTAGAAGTTAAGGTCTTGAAGTGAGAAATATGTCCATCCTGCCATGGTACACAACTGCATTCAAATGCATACTGAGGGCTCGATGATTGAAAGCTCTCTGGGCTGGCGAGATTATTAATGAATGCTCGCCAGTCCTTCTATTTCCCTTGTGGAATGATCTAAAGCCATTTTTTACCCTGAAAACAGGGTGTCTCGCTAAGGGGCGTATACTGCATTTTCATATGAAATGTGCACAACAAAATTTGTATTTTAAACATTATACAAAACAAATAGTTGAATCATTCACACAAAAATAAGCAGGGAAAATTGTATTGTTAAGGTGCATCAAAAATCGTAACAAAATTCTTCACCAAAAATCGTATGTTAACAAAAGCGTAAAATTAGTATCTAATTTACACAGGAATAAATCAAATTAAATATTCACAGCATAAATCGTAATTGTAGTACACTGAATCACACAGAAATTTGAATTTATAAATACAAAATGCAAAGCGTAATTGTTGTTTTTTCGTAAAATGGGCTGAACATGGGCGTTCCATGGGCATATATGACAATGTCTCACTAATCCCAGCGTAATTCTATAAAGATTTTTGCACTGCAGATATCACAGTTTTTTCTCACCAACTAAAAGGTGGCAAGCTTTTGTCAAAACAATACGAATACTTATAACCCCAATAGAAAAACAAATGCATACGAACATATAGGCGAATGTAAGATGCTATAAGCAGAAAGCAGCGTAATGTGAGTTATATTGGCTGCAGGATTTTAATTTTAAAATGCTCCCCCCGCTCTCTGCTAACTTCGCACTAAGGAGCGAAGTTCCCCTATCCAGCGAGCTCCATTACTTTTAATAGGAGCCATCTCGCAACTCGCAGGGACTGCTCCTTTTTTACGATCATTGCACCAGGGCAGCCCTGCGAGTGTCAGTGAGAAAAAGAAGGTATGAGCTGTCGAACAATATATCATCGAGCCCTGAGTGTTGAGGATGTATTATGATGACAATAACTTAATGTGACACATGTAAATGAGCATTTTCTTTGCAGAGGGAACAAAGGGATTACTTGAATATAGTTTTCCTGTAACCTTAAAAGGACAATAAAGCCAACATTTTTTTCATGTATCCTTTTTAGAAAAGCATACCTAGATAGGCTCAGAAGCAACAATGCACTGGGAGTTACCTGCTTATTGGTAGCGGCACATATATATTTGTTGTCATTGGCTTTTATCAGCTAGCTCACAGTAGCGCATTTTAACTCCTTCAACAAAAGATACCAAGAGATTGAAGCAAATTTGATAATAGAAGTAAAATTGAAAGTTGTTTAAAATTATATGCTGTATCTGAATAATGAAAGAAAAAGTTGGATTTTTAATGTTTCTTTAAGAGATGTGAATAGGCTATTGTATATGTCCCTTTCAGGAGACCTCCCAGTATCTGTTTTGAAGAGAGAAAGTCCTTTTCAGGAGCTTTTCGGTTGAAAACGGATTTGCGGCAGTGGGTTTTCAACAAACAGTACAGTATAGCATTGTGATAACTTGAAAAACTCGGCTGCCAATTCGACTGGAAAGAAAAAAAAAATTGGGTGGAGAAAATCGCTGAAAGATTTTAATCAAATCCTATGTGCTTAATCTGTTGGCAGCTGTTAAATGCAAAGTTACATCCAAGCAACAGTGTAACAACAATGCCCCTTT
This sequence comes from Bombina bombina, assembly GCF_027579735.1. Lineage (NCBI taxonomy): Eukaryota > Metazoa > Chordata > Amphibia > Anura > Bombinatoridae > Bombina > Bombina bombina. The sequence goes on from NC_069502.1 coordinate 375,578,505, forward strand.
GAGTATACAATTGCCATAACATCATGCATTTATATTAGAAGTAAAGAAACAAACTAAAGGATTAAAAAAGTGAGTTTAAAAAAGAAAGATCATTTTAAATATACAATGATATTAATTGACACTGCCTTTTTTGTAAAAACGAAGCCTCCAATATATATAAAACTTACATTTTATTCTTCCCTGTGACATCTCCTAAGACAGCCCATAAAAAGGCTGTCCGACATGCTCTGTGAAACGCCCATATATGCCATCAAATTATAATTTTTAAATTATTTATCATCTTTGAAGACTTTTGCCTGGTCTACTGAAGATCTGCAGTATGAAATTAATACACTTGTTTCTCTAGGGGTGATTCTGTAATACGATGCCTCGCTCCATCTACTCATATGTTGCAGATGCTGTGCCTCCAGCTCAGCATTTGGCTTTGAACGAACTGCCATCATGTGACCGCTAGCATAGTGACAACTCCGGCTCTGAAACAACTGTGGTGAGTGATTGCTAGCATAGTGACATAGGCAGAGAGATCCTCGTCTGATTGTGCATGCACTAGACTTAATATATATATTGAGCACAAGCGTAATTATGTAAATGATAGAACTCAGGTTGCCCACCATCATTGGCTAATACAAATTGACCTTACAGTGGGTTTGGAAATACACCCACTTTTGACTGAAGATACTGTGGAAACACTTCGAAATTGAAAACGTAAGGTATGGGAACAATTATTTATTATGTAACACCCTGAGCAATAAAATAATGAATATTTTGCATACCCTATCCCTTTAAGCTGCAAAATCACATTTTTACTTTCACTTTTTTGCATTTGTAAATGTTTGTGAAAATACATGGAAGAGCCTGGTTTAAAATCATGTGGTAAATTAGGTATTTTTGTATTTATTGAAACAGCTAAAATAAAAGACAAACAGCTGCTATATAATGGTTTTGTGTGCAAATTTAAATTGATTGGACAAGAGACATTTCTTATAAAGCACTTATTTAAACCTTAAAAAGTTACTGATGCAATAATAGTAATATTTATAAGAAAAATAACATATTTTTATTTAAATATACCAGCATGCAACTAGCAGATGCAACAGCACATGTTTTAATTCCTTTGGCTTAGTAGATAAGCAAAAAATAAAGTATTGGGCATATAGTTCATTTGTGTCATAACAGTGCAAATTACACTCTAAGGTTCTGTACATTCATTTTAAAACAGTTTACGGACAGCAAATTTGTTGAAAAACTTTGTCCATTAGTAATCTGGATAAATTATTACACTTGATGTTGAGTAGTTTACAAAGGTAATAATTTAAAGCAAATTACTAGCTTTCTACAGTACTCATATACTAGTACGTTTTGTTAGTTGCTTTGCTTAGAAATAATTTACCTGTGTGCATTAGTCATTTGCAGCAAACAAAATGTAGTTGACAAAAGCTGACCTTTTTAATGCCAGGAATGTTTGCTATACCTTGAGAGATTCATAGAACTGTCTATAGTGAAGTAACTGGGTTGAATATAGTATCATTTAATTTGCATCTAATATCTAATGAACAAAGCATAAATTATGCTATAAATGAACTACAACATGTGTATATGATATAAATCTAAAGTATACTCAGAGTATGGACAATAGATCTATTTTTAAAATGTACATTGAACTTGTCAAAAAATAGTCCTGTAAACATCAGAGGCATATTTAGTAACAGGATGTTCTTTTTAACTAAATGCTGGTGCTTATTTAATGTGGGGTGAGAAAAAAATAATGCCTTGACATCAACAATATTACAATATTAATATTAGCACATATATATCAACTAGAACATACAAGCCCATACTATTAACTGGTTTATCTCTAGAGGATATCAGGAACAATCTTGATAATATTACGGTAAATAAAACTCCAGACCCAGATGGAATCCACCCAAGGGATTTATGGGAATTTAGCTCTGTTATAGACAAACCTCTACTCTTAATTTTTCAAGACTTATTATCTTCAGGCATAGTAACCCAGGACTGGTGTAAAGCTGATGTGGTGCCACTCTTTAAAAGGGAAGCGGGGCTGATCCAGGAAGCTATAGACCAGTTAGTCTGACATCAATTTTGGGGAAGATACTTAAAGGGATTAAAAGGGATTATATTGATAAGCATATTCTTGTAAACAAGATTATGGGGTCGATTTATCATACCCCTGGTGGACAATTTTTCTTCTTTCTCTTGCTATCTTCATTTGAAAAACAAGGCATCTAAGCTATTTTTGGTTTAGAACTCTGGACAGCACTTGTTTATTGGTTGGTTAAATTAATCCACCAATCATCAAGAAAAACCCAGGTTGTTCACCAAAAATGGGCCGGCATCTAAACTTACATTCTTGCTTTTCAAATAAAGATACCAAGAGAATGAAGAAAATTTGATAATAGGAGTAAATTACATGCTCTATCTGAATCATGAAAGAAAAAAAATTGGGTTCAGTGTCCCTTTAAGACCACTGCTTCTTAACTCCTGTTTCCAGTGAGCCAGAAGGGTCGCGTGGAATAAGCATCATCCGCTGCTTAATAAATTGGCCTTTATGAGTTCAAATCAGCATGTTTTTATGAGAAATAGATAATGTCAAACTAATCTAATTAGATTCTATGAGAAAGTTTGATACAGTGCCACATGAGAGATTAAGGCACAAAATGAAGGGGCTGGGAATAGCTGAAAATGTTAGCTCATGGATAAGTAACTGTATAAAAGACAGGGAGCAACTAGCAGTAGTAAACAGATCATACTCAGATTGGACAAAGGTAATAAGTGGAGTCCCCATTGATCAGTACTGGGCCTGTTCTTTTTAATATTTTTATTAATGACTTGGAGCAAGGATTAAATAGCAACATCTCTATTTTGCAGATGATACAAAGTTGTGTAAGATCATTAGGTTAGAGCAGGACGAACTTGCTTTACAAGGGGATCTACAAAAATTAGAATGAGCAGGTAAATGGAAAATTTGATTTAATACGAGAAAATGCAAGGTTCTACATTTCAGAAGTACAAATAATCAGGCAATCTATTATTTAAATGGAACTAGACTTAGCAAATCAGAGGAGGAAAGAGATTTGGGAGTAGTAATAGTTAACAAGCTAAAAATGGGCGCACAATGCAGGGCAGCGGCTTCTAAGGCTAATAAGATTCTAGCTTGTATTAAAAGTTGCATTGATTCAAGGGGGGAAAGCATAATTCTGTCACTATATAAATCCCTGGTAAGACTTCACCTTGAGTATAGAGTGCAGTTCTGGGGACCAATCGCAAAAAAAAAAAATTGCAGAGAAGGGCCACGAAATTAATAAAGGGAATGGAGAATTTAATCTATGAGGATAGGTTAGCCAAAATGGGTCTTCTCTAGAAAAGAAAAGGCACTTGAGAGTTGACATGATTACTTTATATAAATATATTCAAGACTCATATACAGAAATGGCAGAAGCTCTGTTTATACCAAGAACATTTTTTGCAACAAGGGTTTACAAATTAAGGCTGGAGAAAAGGAAATGTAATCTCCTGCAACATAAACGTTTCTTCACTTAAAGAGCAATAAAATTGTGTAACTCTTTACCTCATTTTGTAAGTACATTAATGGGACAGTCAACACCAGAATTTTGGTTGTTTACAAAGATAGATAATCGCTTTATTACCCATTCCATTTAATACACTTTTTACCTTTATGATTACTTTGTAGCTAAGTCTCTTTAATACAATTTTTACCTCTATGATTACCTTGTAGCTAAGCCTCTGCAAACTGCCACATTATTTCAGTTCTTTTGACAGACTTGTATTTTACCCAATTAGTGCTCACTCCTAGGTAACTTCACATGTGTGAGCACAAAGTTATCTATATGAAACACATGAACTAATGCCCTCTAGTGGTGAATAACTGTCAAAATACATTCAGATTAGAGGCGGCCTTCAAGGTCTAAGAAATATTATATGAACCTCCTAGGTTTAGCTTTGAACTAAGAATACCAAGAGAGCAAAGCAAAATTGGTGATAAAAGTAAATTGGAAAGTTGTTTAAAATGACATGCCCCAGTTCACTTATACAGTTTCTTTGGCAGAAGAAAACATCAAAGATCTCTTTTATGAAACTCTCAGTGCCAAGAGAGTGTGGAGGGCTTGCATTACCTGACATAAGGCTATATAATCTCTGCTTCCTTGCTCGTATAGTAACAGACTGGATCTCGTCTAATAACTATGTTTTAAATAATGAACTTGAGACTAATGTTTGCAATCTGTATCTTTTATCTGCACTGATCCATTCAGTGCCAAAGGAAATCCCGACAGAAATCAATAGACTCAAAACAATCCTTAATCCACTTAACGCATGGCATAAAATAACGAACCTTCTTTCAATCAATAGTAGAGCCTCCTCCTATTTACCTGTATTAGGAAACCCTAAATTTCAAGCAGGTATACACTCTGCGGTTTTTAGAAAGTGGCATACTGCCGGATTAAATAGGGTATATCAAATAATAGATAAAGAGAGGAGATATATTAAAACATTTCAGGAATTGAAATGGAATTCATCTTGCCCAATAAAGACTTTTTTGCATACTTGCAATTAAGAAACTTTGCTCTGGAGCTAATCAAAGAAGCAGGCTGGAACTGGGGATTGGGTAAATTGGAGGACTGGCTTGTATTAACCAGGAATGGCCATATGTCTATTGCCCCATGTTATCATTTTTCTGGGTATAAACAAAGGATCCTCTGTCCTAACAAAATTGGTATCACACTGGAGTACATTAATTACCCAGAGTAACATTGAATCAAAAACTATTCAATTATCAATTAAAAAAATTGCCCAAGCCACACTTTCTGCTACTTGGCGAGAGGCTCATGTCAAACTTCTTCACGGGGCATATTTCACCCCCGAGAGAGGTTTCAGATGTGCTAATCTAGGATTTAATAAATGTCCTAAATGTTCATACCCTGCAGCTGATTTCTTACATATGGTATGGCATTGTCCAAAAATAAAAAACCTCTGGATTAAGGTGGAATATTGGTTAAAGAATGTACTAAAGATAGCCCCTCTTTCTCTGACACTATATCAGATAATACTTTGCTTAAAGGAAGAGCCTGGTAAACAAAACAGTGAAAAAGTAGTAATCTCTACTATTCTTGCTACCAGATATCTAATCTGTAAAAAATGGAAGAGTCAAGCGTCTCCGAAATTAAAAATTGCATGAAAAAGCAATGTATACTAGAACAAAAAGACACGAATATAGATAATGAGCATGATATTAAAAAGTTATTTAACAACTGGGCAGTATTTTTAAAAATATTCTGTTCTACAGAAATAAATCATATAATCTTCCCTTTTCAACACGCAGAAATAGTTTTACTAGGGAACTGGTAGACTACTGGGAGGGAGGAAGGGGGTAGATAGGAATAAGCTCTTTTCTTTCTTCCCTTTTTTTTTTCTTTTTCTTGTTTGTTTTGCTCCGTGCAGGGGGAGGGGGGAGGGGCAGGGAAAAAAAGAAAAAGAAAACCCCCAAAGCATTGTCAGAGATAAATGATTATGTTGTACCAATACGTTGAATAGTATAAAATATAACTTCATGCATGTATGTTAAATTGAATCAATACAGCATTGTGTAAATTAATTTATGTAAAATTGCCGGACAATACTATGCTTTAATATCTTTTGTTTTTTCACTGTGCATGATAACAAATGTATTACCTTGTCTTTAAACAATGTTTTGGATCACAAATAAACAAATAAAAAAATAAAATAAAAAATGACATGCCCTATTTGAATAATGACAGTTTATTTTAGACTTGATTGTCCCTTTAAGATTTGTATAGGTTGAACTCGATGGACTTCTGTCTTTTTTTAACCTCATCTACTATGTTACTATGTTTTATATATATATATATATATATATATATATATATATATATATATATATATATACTGTATATTGTATGTTTGTGTGTTTATTTAGATTTGAATGATTGAAAAGAAGAAATAGTTTTTATTTGAAGCATTCACCTGAAAACGATAAAGAGCAGATTCTTTAATAAAAAAGCAAAGAAAAGCAAATTCATGTAACATAAAAATTTGTTGACTCACATGAAGTTAAACAAAAACATTGCTCTAAAGGTGGGAAAGGCACCAAATTTACAGGATCCGGCAATGTCCTTGTCACTTGATTGATTTTTTTGTTAGCCAAAATAAATAAATAAAACACTTTCCACCACTTACCTACTGTAAAAATTAAAGCATTAGTGAAATTATTACTTTATGATGAGATAAAATGAAAATAGAAATAAACAGCAAAATGTATCCAGTGGCATTTTAGATTTTTTTACAATATTCTTATGTATACAAAAATGCTTTTTTTAATTGTTATCATTGTTTATACTGTATGATAATTATTCTTGTAATCCAAAATGTCTACATTGGGCTAGATTACGAATGGAGCGCTAACAGTTACACGTGAGCAAAAAAGGTTTATCACGGGGGGTTTCGCTCATATTAGAAGTTGAAAGTAAACACGATTGCTTAAAGGGACACTGAAACCAAATTTTTTCTTTAATGATTCAGATAGAGCATGCAATTTTAAGCAACTTTCTAATTTACTTCTATTATCAATTTTAATTCGTTCTCTTGCTATCTTTATTTGAAAAAGAAGGCATCTCAGTTAAGGAGCCAGCAAATGTTTGCTTCAGTACCATGGACAGCACTTGTTTATTGGTGCTGACCAATCAGCAAGGACAACCCAGGTTGTTCACGAAAAATGGGCCGGCATCTAAACTTACATTCTTGCTTTTCAAATAAACATACCAAGAGAATGAAGAAAATTTGATAATAGGAGTAAATTAGAAAGTTGCTTAAAAATGCATGCTCTATGTGAATCACGAAAGAAAATTTTTGAGTACAGTGTCCCTTTAAGCACAATTCAAGGTAACTCGCGTTGGGTTAGCATGACCCCAGAGCTCTGGTTAACTTTTGCGAAACAAAAGAGTATCACAAAACACATCAAAATTACATTACAAAGTACACTTACTCTCAAAATAACACCGTCTAATACAAATTATTTTAAAAAATATTGCACAAAAAAGTTATAAGGCAGGCAAAGGTCTTTAACATAGAGATACATACATAAATATATTAACCAAAGTCCAAAGGTGGGTGCTTTGTAGCTAAAATTATGAATCCGCACACATGTAAAGTGGTGTAACTACTTAGAAATAATACATAGGTAACTATGTCAGAAGAAAGTTGTATACACCTTTACATTTCAAGAGATATAGCTACATTTCAATGCAAAAAAATAATAAAATGTAACTTTTATAGATATGATTAAAAAAGATTGTCATAATTATTATTCCAACGCATGGATACGATTTCCATTTTACCACACTTAAACTGATGGTAAATCCAAGCGTTTAACAAACGCTAGGATTTACCATCACTGGAATTAAAGTAACAAGTAACAAGTAAAAACGGGTGCTAAACTCACCCTTTCTATGCCGTTGCACAGCGCTTTACTCAGCAACTCTGGCCGCCCACGGCACACTGATCCTCTACCAATCAGGTGCGTTCATACAAAAACCTGTTGACACAAACAGCTATTTGTTCAGAGGTGCAGACGTCACCTCATAGAAGGAGATCAATGTGCCGTTGGTGGCCATTGCTGCTGTTTTTTCCACTGTGCAACTGCACAGAAAGGGTGAGTTTAGCACCCTTTTGTACTTATTTGATCACTTAAAGTCCACTTTATTTTTAGTGATGGTAAATCCTAACATTTGTTATACTCTTGGATTTACCATCACTTTAAAAACCCATTGGGGCATATTTATCAAGCTCCGTATGGAGCTTGAGGGCCTTATTTCCGGGGAGCCTTCAGGCTTGCCCGAAACAGAAGTTATGAAGCAGCGGTCTAAAGGCCGCTGCTCCATAACTTGTCCGCCTGCTCTGAGGCGGCAGACAGAAATCAACCTGATCTAATACAATCGGGTTGATTGACACCCCCTGCTAGCGGCCGCGAATCTGCAGGGGGGGCGGCATTGCACCAGCAGTTCACAAGAACTGCTGGTGCAATGATAAATGCTTATAGCGTATGCAGCGGACATGATAGGCTATTTCGTATCATGTCCGCTCGCACATTGATAAATATACCCCAATGTCTCAGCTCTGTGTGTAAAGCAATGTAATGCGGTGTTAATATTTATGCTATATGATGAATTCTTTAGGTTTAAATTAGTCACATCTATAAATCTAGCATGCCTATACTTGCGACTAAGCTCCTGCAATCAGGGAGCTGGATTTCCAGGGCGCGATCCGATATAGATCGCAGTTTGCGGCGCAAGCGAGGGAACCGGCGTCGCCCGCAGTTTCAGCTCGCAACTCGAGCTATCCCATATAGGTCGCCGTCAGATGCTAACGTGCCGTAAGTCGGATAAACCAGCGATGTCCAGAAATCTGCGTAAGTACAAATTTCTGGCGTCGCCAGTGACTTGCGGCACGTTAGAAACTGCCGGCGCCTATAAAACCTGACTAAAGTCTAAAACACCCGCACTGTCTAACACGCCTCCCTAACATAGCCCGCACTGTCTAACACGCCTCCCTAACATAGCCCGACACGTCTAACCCTCTATCCGCTATCCCCCCTCACTAGCCTAACAATAAAAAAGCTATTAACCCCTAAACCGCCGCTCCCGTACCCCGCCGCCAGCTATATTATATCTATAACCCCCTAAAGTGAGCCCCTAACACCGCCGCCACCTATATTAAAATTATTAACCCCTAATGTAAGCCCCTTACACCGCCGCCATCTCTATTAAAATGATTAACCCCTAATTTAATCTACCTACCCCGCCGCCAGCTATATTATCTATATTAACCCTAAGTATATTATAGTTAATATAGTTATTACATTATATATATTAACTATATTAACCCTAATTATATTAGGGTTAATATAGTTACTATAGTATTTATATTAACTATATTAACTCTATCTAACCCTAACACCCCTAACTAAATTTATATTAAATTAATCTAATTAATTTATAAACTAAAATATTCCTATTTAAATCTAAATACTTACCTATAAAATAAACCCTAAGATAGCTACAATATAATTAATAATTACATTGTAGCTATGTTAGGGTTAATATTTATTTTACAGGTAAATTGTTAATTATTTTAACTAGGTATAATAGATATTAAATAGTTATTAACTATTTAATATCTACCTAGTTAAAATAATTACCCAATTACCTGTAAAATAAATCCTAACCTAAGTTACAAATACACCTACACTATCAATAAATTTAATAAACTACAAACATCTATCTAAAAATACAATTAAATTAACTAAACTAAATTACAAAAAAAAACAAACACTAAATTACAAAAAATAAAAAAAAGATTACAAGATATTTAAGCTAATTACACCTATTCTAAGCCCCCTAATAAAATAATAAACCCCCAAAATAAAAAAAAATTCCCTGCCCTATTCTAAATTAAACACATTTCAAAGCTCTTTACCTTACCAGCCCTTAAAAGGGCCTTTTGTGGGGCATGCCCCAAAGAATTCAGCTCTTTTGCATACAACAAATACAATCCCCCCCCCATTACAACCCACCACCCACATACCCCTATTCTAAAACCACCCAAACCCCCCTTAAAAAAGCCTAACACTACCCCCCTGAAGATCTCCCTACCTTGTCTTCACCACACCGGGCCGAACTCCTGATCCGATCCGGGCGATGTCTTCCTCCAAGCGGCAAAGAAGAATTCTTCCTCCGGCGATGTCTTCCTCCAAGCGGCAAAGAAGAATTCTTCCTCCGGCGACGTCTTCCTCCAAGCGGCAGCAAAGTCTTCATTCTTCCGGCGGCATCTTCAATCTTCTTTCTTCGCTCCGCCACCGCGGAGCATCCATCCTGGCCGACTGCTGTACTTGGAATGAGGTACCTTTAAATGACGTCATCCAAGATGGCGTCCGCCGAATTCCGATTGGCTGATAGGATTCTATCAGCCAATCGGAATTAAGTTAGAAAAATCTGATTGGCTGATTGAAGCAGCCAATCAGATTCAAGTTCAATCCGATTGGCTGATCCAATCAGCCAATCAGATTGAGCTCGCATTCTATTGGCTGTTCCGATCAGCCAATAGAATGCGAGCTCAATCTGATTGGCTGTTCGGATCAGCCAATCGGATTGAACTTGAATCTGATTGGCTGATTCAATCAGCCAATCAGATTTTTCTAACTTAATTCCGATTGGCTGATAGAATCCTATCAGCCAATCGGAATTCGGCGGACGCCATCTTGGATGACGTCATTTAAAGGTACCTCATTCCAAGTACAGCAGTCGGCCAGGATGGATGCTCCGCTGCGGCGGAGTGAAGAAAGAAGATTGAAGATGCCGCCGGAAGAATGAAGACTTTGCTGCCGCTTGGAGGAAGACGTCGCCGGAGGAAGAATTCTTCTTTGCCGCTTGGAGGAAGACATCGCCGGAGGAAGAATTCTTCTTTGCCACTTGGAGGAAGACATCGCCCGGATCGGATCAGGAGTTCGGCCCGGTGTGGTGAAGACAAGGTAGGGAGATCTTCAGGGGGGTAGTGTTAGGCTTTTTTAAGGGGGGTTTGGGTGGTTTTAGAATAGGGGTATGTGGGTGGTGGGTTGTAATGGGGGGGGGGTTGTATTTGTTGTATGCAAAAGAGCTGAATTCTTTGGGGCATGCCCCACAAAAGGCCCTTTTAAGGGCTGGTAAGGTAAAGAGCTTTGAAATTTGTTTAATTTAGAATAGGGCAGGGAATTTTTTTATTTTGGGGGTTTATTATTTTATTAGGGGGCTTAGAATATTAGAATAGGTGTAATTAGCTTAAATATCTTGTAATCTTTTTTTATTTTTTGTAATTTAGTGTTTGGTTTTTTTGTAATTTAGTTTAGTTAATTTAATTGTATTTTTAGATAGATGTTTGTAGTTTATTAAATTTATTGATAGTGTAGGTGTATTTGTAACTTAGGTTAGGATTTATTTTACAGGTAATTGGGTAATTATTTTAACTAGGTAGATATTAAATAGTTAATAACTATTTAATATCTATTATACCTAGTTAAAATAATTAACAATTTACCTGTAAAATAAATATTAACCCTAACATAGCTACAATGTAATTATTAATTATATTGTAGCTATCTTAGGGTTTATTTTATAGGTAAGTATTTAGATTTAAATAGGAATATTTTAGTTTATAAATTAATTAGATTAATTTAATATAAATTTAGTTAGGGGTGTTAGGGTTAGATAGAGTTAATATAGTTAATATAAATACTATAGTAACTATATTAACCCTAATATAATTAGGGTTAATATAGTTAATATATATAATGTAATAACTATATTAACTATAATATACTTAGGGTTAATATAGATAATATAGCTGGCGGCGGGGTAGGTAGATTAAATTAGGGGTTAATCATTTTAATAGAGATGGCGGCGGTGTAAGGGGCTTACATTAGGGGTTAATAATATTAATATAGCTGGCGGCGGTATAGGGGGATTAGATTAGGGGTTAATAATTTTTATATAGGTGGCGGCGGTGTAAGGGGTCAGATTAGGGGATAGATAAGGTAGATGGCGGCGGTTTTAGAGGCTCACAGTAGGGGGTTAGTTTATGTAGATGGCGGCGGGGTCCGGGAGCGGCGGTTTAGGGGGTAATAACTTTATTAGGGATTTCGGGGGGGGATCGCGGTTGACAGGGAGATAGACATTGCGCATGCGTTAGGTGTTAGGTTTATTTTAGCAGATCGCGGTTGACAGGGAGATAGACATTGCGCATGCGTTAGGTGTTAGGTTTATTTTAGCAGCCAGTTTAGGAAGTTACGGGGCTCCAATAGTCAGCGTAAGGCTTCTTACGGCTGCTTTTTGTGGCGAGGTGAAAATGGAGTAAGTTTTCTCCATTTTCGCCACGTAAGTCCTTACGTTGCATATTGGATACCAAACTGCGCGGGTTTGGTATACCTGCCTATGGCCCAAAAAACTGCGGGCGACGGCAGAAATATACGGGCGTAACTTCTAGGTTACGCCGTATATAGGATACAAAACCCGCGCAAATATTGGCGTCGCCGGCTTTTGCGGGCGACGATTTATATCGGATCGACCCCCCATTATCTATCTATAGTGACACCAAACTGCTACTTATTATCTGTGATAAAGTCCATTTAGCTGATAGACAAGCAATTTAAAACATGGAAATGAACTCCATAAGAGGCTCCCCTATCTATCAGGTAAATAGACTTTATCACAGATTATAAGTAGCATTTTGGTATAACTATAGATAGATAATAGCAATCCAGCTCTCAGATTGTAGGAGCTTAGTCGCAAGCATAGGAACGCTTGATACATGGATGTGACTAATTGAAACCTATAGAATTCACCATATAGCATAAATATTAACAACGCATTTACATTACTTTATACACAGAGCTGAGACAATGTGTTTTTAAGTGTAATTTTAATGGAAATTGTATGCATGTGTTGGAATAATAATTATCACAATTTTTTTTAATCATATAAATAAAAGTTAAATTTATCTTTTTTTTTTTGCATTAGACTGTAGCTATAGCTTTCAGAATTTAAAGGTGTGTACAATTTTCTTTAGCCAATCTCTTATAATTTAATTACATACATGCATATTGTCATGGGACCAGGAGGAACCCTCTTACCTTGTCCCTTGGTTCTCCTTTTTCCCTACAAACTTGACTTCCAGGTTACTGACTTTGACTTATATTATTATATATTATGTATACCGCCATCTGCCCTGACTTCGGAATCGTCTGACCAAGCTTTACTTAAGATTATCTATTATAATCTGTGTCTCCTGCTACTGGGTTTCAGGCCTTATAAATTGGAGGATAAAACACTGGTTGTAATTTTATGCGCTTATGTACTGAATAAAACCAATTTTCTTAATGAGCTTAATGTGCTGAGTGGTTACTGGTCTTGTGTTGATTATTATCTATCGTGTGCTCCATCACACACGTCCAAGTACTCCACAGCGTGGCTGGCAAGAAAGGGTATAAAAGAAGAAAATCTAATGACATGGCCTCCTTGTTCAACTGATCTGAACCCCATTGAGAACCTGTGGTCCATCATCAAATGTGAGATTTACAAGGAGGGAAAACAGTACACCTCTCTGAACAGTGTCTGGGAGGCTGTGGTTGCTGCTGCACGCAATGTTGATGGTGAACAGATCAAAACACTGACAGAATCCATGGATGGCAGGCTTTTGAGTGTCCTTGCAAAGAAAGGTGGCTATATTGGTAACTGATTTGTTTTTGTTTTGTTTTTGAATGTCAGAAATTTATATTTGTGAATGTTGAGATGTTATATTGGTTTCACTGGTAAAAATAAATAATTGAAATGGGTATATATTTGTTTTTTGTTAAGTTGCCTAATAATTATGCACAGTAATAGTCACCTGCACACACAGATATCCCCCTAAAATAGCTATAACTAAAAACAAACTAAAAACTACTTCCAAAACTATTCAGCTTTGATATTAATTAGTTTTTTGGGTTCATTGAGAACATGGTTGTTGTTCAATAATAAAATTAATCCTCAAAAATACAACTTGCCTAATAATTCTGCACTCCCTGTATATGGGGAATAAACAGTAGGAGTAAAACATTACGCTAAAAGGAAATATATAAAAAATTCTGTTCTTATTTATTTTGAAGTGACTTTGAAATAAAATTTATAAGATTCTTGCTTTGCTAAGTAACGCAGATTGGATAATTTAAATAAATAAATAAATAAATGATTGTTAACTGTATCAATCATCTTTTCTGAATACATAGACAAGGTTATATTTATAGCGAGTGATCCCATGGATTTTATTTATGGGAATAATATTACTATAAGAAAATGATGGTCCTAAAATTAAACTATTCTATATAGTTCTTATGATATTAAGAATAATTATGTTCTTAATATCATTTTCCTTTATGTTTTTAGCAATTGTCAAAGGATGCCCTGAGAACAAGGTTCAAGGGGGATATAATTTTGTTTTATTTTTGTTTTAGGGATTATATAGAAACTGGGATTATATAGAAACTGATGTGGTAAATTAGACTGGATAAAAAATTTGGATAGATAAAAATTTAAAAATTAATATATCTATACTGATATAAAATAGTATCAAAATTTATAAAGGTTTTTAGAATCCTCACTTTCAAAGGTGTTTTAATCTCTAGACAATTTTTTCTATACCATCATAGTGGTGAACATAGATAATAATCAACACAAGACCAGTAACCACTCAGCACATTAAGCTCATTAAGAAAATTGGTTTTATTCAGTACATAAGCGCATAAAATTACAACCAGTGTTTTGTTTAAACTAAGTATTTCCCCTTTTTTTGCTGCTGAAATGTCTGAACCATTAGTTGCAATGTCAATTGAAATGAGACCAGAAAACTTATCCAATGTCACACTTAAAGATTTTGGAAACAATCCCCATAGGACAAATAGGAATAGAGCTATCGATCTATTAGAAACTGAGGAGGATGTTATACACATTGAGAAAGACCCTGAGGAATTATTTCAAACACTGGAAAAATTATTATATCAAGATGCAAAAGATTTGCAAGACCTAATACTCTTAGAAAATTACATTAAACACAAAGTAGTGCCAAGGGGTCTAAGAGTTTTTAAACAGCCAGCCTTTGACTTAGATGAAGTCGAGTTCACCACTGAGTGGGAGACAGCAAGTTTTGAATGCTCCAACAAATATATTAATAATTTAATTAAATATAGAGAATTAAGATTAAACAAATTAAAGGTAGAAATTGATCAGGTAGTTAATCAAATTCAACCGTTCAAAAATATAGAGAAATGGATAACTCGCAATAAAAGCATTCAATACAGAGTGAGCCAATTAGATAGGGACTTACAAAACAACAAACAGAAAAAGCTCAAAAGAGATATAGAAGATTTCAAAAATAATAAAGTACATACATACAAAAAAGAAAACAAAGTGCAAACTATAGCATCCACCATAGTGGAAAATACGGCTGATTATTCAAAATTAAGGTCACCTAAATCACTAGTTCCACTCAGAGATGAACACAAAAATACAGTATTCCATCCCAGGGAACCATATACAAATAGAAATCAGTATAATAATTATAATAAGCAACATACACAAAGAAAAGCACCTTTTGAGCCACGACAATTTAGGCAGTATAATACTGAGGAAGGTTTCCATTATCAGAATAAGAATTATGATTCTTATGGCTATCATCACAATTATAAAAATAATTACAACAACCATCCCCTACAATGGAGACGCAGAAACAGCCAGAGAGATAATACCAATACAGGTAGTAACAATTACTACAGGCAAGGTTCAAATTTCAATAGATTTGCCCCTCTTGCACATAAGGACAGTTATAGAACAACACCAAATTGGGAAAGGAACGATGCAAGACAAGGTATGAATCATAATAGGATTGATTCCCCCGCATACAATGACAATAGTATAACCATGTTCAATTGGGAAAATAAAAATATATGGATAAACATTTTTTAAGCCCAGATCAGGCCAAAAATCACAATCCACCACAACAGGACAGAACAAAACAGAGGAAAAGATCTTTAGAAAAAGAAGACGGGGAAACAGAGCAGGAAAACTCATACAGGCTAGCAGGAAAAATAAGGAAAGAATAGGAGAGGCCAAAAAAGATATTTTTAATTTAGCTAAAATTGATCTAGATCATAATGACATATCTTTACTGCAAAAAGGATTAAACTTCGCCCCAAAATCAAAACCAAACAAATTTGAGATGTTCGTTGACATCCATAAATATGTCAGAAAATTAACGTTAAAAAGATATTTTTTTAAAAATCCAGAATACAGAGATAGACCAAATAAAGAATACTTAGAAGCAGGAGATTTAGGGACTCTAAATATTTTAAAAAATCTTGAAAATATTGATCATATTTTACCAAATGAAGTTTTTAATGATGATTTTTTAAACATATCAAATTTATCCATTCATGAGAATGAACCAACTATTCAACATTCAAATTTTAAAGCCAAATCAACTTTTAACCCGGTAGGAGCACAGGGAGATTATATATCAACTTTTAATAAATTAATATGTAAAGAGATAGAAGATCAATTTAAAGATGAAAATAGATTTATTACTAAACACAATGATAACCTAAGTATTTTGGAAAGGAAATCCCTTAAAAAGTTAGGTGACAATAGAGAAATTATTATCCGCCCAGCTGATAAGGGCGGGGGGATAGTAATTCAAAAAAGAGAAGATTACCTAAAAGAGGCCATGAACCTTTTAGGGGATGTAGATACCTATGAAATGTTGTCAACAGACCCAACTGAAACTTACAATAAAGAGTTAAATAAATTACTAAGTAAAGCAAAACTGGAAGGGATACTAAATGATGACGAATACAAATATATATATACCCCACAACCAAACATACCAATCATATACCACCTCCCAAAATTACATAAGGATCAACAAAACCCTCCCGGTAGACCAATTATCTCCGGGATTGGGTCTATTACAGATAAACTTTCAAAATATGTAGATTTTTTCCTGCAACCATTGGTAAAATCCACTAGAGCGTATTTAAAAGATACAACCGAAGTAATTACCAAATTTGAAGGGTTAAACTGGGAAGAAGATATGATCTGGCTAACATGCGACGTTGCATCACTATACACATGTATCCCACACTCCAATGGTATCCAGAAAGTGCAGTTAGAATTATCAAATTGGTCCTTTCCTTCTAACCAAATAGAATTTTTAATAGAAAGTATAACATTTATCTTACACAGAAATTATTTTAATTTTGAAAATAAATTTTATGTACAAAAAAGAGGGACGGCAATGGGCACTACATTTGCCCCCTCTTACGCAAATCTGTATGTGAATGCGTTTGAGAACAACTATGTATGGGAAAACAACCCTTTTATTAATAATATTTTAATTTATGCAAGACACATAGATGATATCATCATTCTATGGAAGGGTAACGAAGAAAGAGTTAATGATTTTATGGACCACTTAAATAGTAATGATTTTAATTTAAAATTTACAAAAAACGTATCAAAAGAAAAAATAGAATTCCTAGATTTAATTTGTTTAAAGACCAAGAAGATAAAATTGACGTTAAAAATTATAGGAAAACCACCGATTGCAACAGCTTTATACAAGCAAAAAGTGCGCATAAGAGGAGTTGGATAAATAATGTTCCTAAAAGTCAATTCTCAAGAATTAGGAGAAATTGTACGCATAATTCAGACTACAATATGGAAGCAGATATACTAGAGAAGAAATTTTTAGACAAAGGATATAACCAAGAGGCACTAAACAAAGCAAAAATAGATACAGCTACTAAAGACAGAAAGTCTTTCTTTAGAGAGAAGAATTCGAATGATGATTCAATAGCGATAGGGACAAATCTACATAATAATTTAATCAAATCTCAGTCTATAAACCATAATCCTATAAGATTTATAACCACATTTAATCAAGGTTCAAAAAAATTAGAAGCCATTATTAATAAACACTGGCCCATTTTAAAATCAGATCCTATTTTAGGTCCACAGCTTGAAGAAAAACCTAACTTCACATACAAAAAAGGGAGGAGTTTGAAGAATATACTAGCTCCCAGTAGAATTAAACCCACTCCAAACAACAAAACTAACCCGAAAGCGGACAACTGGCTAACGAACTGGAAGGGTACCATGAAATGTGGAAAAACAAGATGCAACATGTGCAAACACATAAATAAAGCACCCACATTCCATAATAGCCAATCCACAGAAACATACAATATAGATTTTAAAAGCAATTGTGATTCAATATATGTAGTTTACCTATTGGAATGTGGATGCGGCCTATTATATATAGGGCGCACAAAAAGAAAGATAAGACGCAGGACGAATGAGCACCTATATAATATTAAAGAAAAAATGGAAAACCACAGCGTACCAAAACATTTTTTAGATTGCCATAGGAGTAATCCTAGTTCCTTAAAGGTACAAGTAATTGACCAAGTGCCACATACAAAACCAAATAGATTACTTGAACTAAGAAAATTAGAAACCAAGTGGATATATAAGCTTAAAACACTACAACCCTTAGGGCTCAACATTGATATAGATGTGGCGGCCTTCATATAAGACAACACACCTGTTTCTATGTTCCTTTGTCCGCTTAGAATCTCCATAGTGCTAACATTGTCTTTAGTAATGCTCTAGCAAAGTTTTTTCCCATGATTGATTTATTTATTATTTTTTTAATAATCTAAATTTTAACTATTTAATTTTTCAGATAATCATACATTTTTATAAATTTTGATACTATTTTATATCAGTATAGATATATTAATTTTTAAATTTTTATCTATCCTAATTTTTTATCCAGTCTAATTTACCACATCAGTTTCTATATAATCCCAGTTTCTATATAATCCCTAAAACAAAAATAAAACAAAATTATATCCCCCTTGAACCTTGTTCTCAGGGCATCCTTTGACAATTGCTAAAAACATAAAGGAAAATGATATTAAGAACATGATTATTCTTAATATCATAAGAACTATATAGAATAGTTTAATTTTAGGACCATCATTTTCTTATAGTAATATTATTCCCATAAATAAAATCCATGGGATCACTCGCTATAAATATAACCTTGTCTATGTATTCAGAAAAGATGATTGATACAGTTAACAATCATTTATTTATTTATTTATTTATTTATTTAAATTATCCAATCTGCGTTACTTAGCAAAGCAAAGCAAGAATCTTATACATTTTATTTCAAAGTCACTTCAAAATAAATAAGAACAGAATTTTTTATATATTTCCTTTTAGCGTAATGTTTTACTCCTACTGTTTATTCCCCATATATGTTTTAGCTTAGGCATATTATAAAAATCCTCATTAGGGCTATATATTAGTTATACACACAAATATAAACATATGAAAGATCTTTTATAACCTCTAATACAATAATTAGGGAACCTAGAGGTAGTATTTCAAATATACAGTGTACATTCGTAGTTCATTCTCATAATATGTTTCAATATACAATACAATTGTTGTTCGTAACAAATGATAATATTTTCAGTCTGTTCATCCGTTTTTCTGAGTATATTTTGCACACGTGTATTATGTTTGTTTTCTGTATTTAAGATTTAAGATTTAACATGCCCTCTGTATGAAATTTTGCATAAAGCTCAGTGATTGCACGTAATGAAGTAAAAACATACAAACTTCCAAACCCAATCCGGGACTTTTCTACATGCGCACACACCTCCTAGCAATGATTGGACAATAAGCGCACACCTCCAACCCGATTGGTCAACACGCCTTTAAAACAAACAGGCGCCGGTTCCAATCTATCTAGCCTTTGAAAAAGCCCGACCGGAGCTAAACTAAATAAAAGACTTTATGGGAAAGCAGATAAAAAGTACTGTTGGTCACCAGCGTTACTAAGACTTGGGTGACAGGATCCGGAACACCGCCACCCAACTGCTCTTATTGTGAACGGAGAGGAGTAGAACATCTATCCCCCTGGTGCTACAGGAGCTGCGATAACCCCAGGAGCATATGCTCTCAATGCACATTTTGATTTTAATCTAGTAAGTGTTTCTAACTGTGTGTCTTATTTACATAATAAAAACTCTGCACTTGAATTGTGCCCTGGAGGATACATCTTCCAAAGTGACATAATAAGCTAGACTTTATCATGGAGCTCACAGGAGCTAGTGACCCTCAGTTCACAATTACACAACAATTGGCACAGATGACACAAGCTATACAGGAACACCAAGCAGGCATGAGGCCTTACTCCAGCGAAAGAGAGACAGAGAAAGAAGAGATGCTGAAGCCACATTTCTATCTCCTCCCCTGTCAATACCATCTCCACGTCTCCTTGAGACCATTACTGCTGAACCCCTTAGTCGCTATGCCTGAAAAGTTTTCTGGCAAGTGGTCTGAATATCGCACCTTTATTACTTCCTGTGAGCTGCTATTTCCTTAAAGCCACGTACCTATTTATCAGATTTCATGAAAGTACGTACCACAATTTGTTTACTCACTTGACCACCTCAGACATGGGTCCACCAATTAATACATAAGAACAGTCCTGGAAATCATTTGTAACTGCCATGAATCCTCTTTATGATGATCCTCTCCATTTATCTACTGCACGTAATGCTCTCCGTTCCTTATGTCAAGGGCGACATCCTGTGGAAGACTACATTACTGAATTCCGTGAACTAGCACCTGACATCACTTTAAATGATGTGGCTCTCATTGATCAGTTTTGTATTGGTGTCAATAAATATATTTGTAGCACATACATGAATTCTTACTAACCTGGAGGATTTAATTCTCTTAGTATCTCAATTAGATCAATGTTTTCACAAGAGGCCACAAGAAAAGCAGACAAATATACCAACATTGTCTTGATGCCCTGAGTCCTTTGGAGTTCCTGTGCCTGTTACTACTCCTTCAGTGGTTCCTACCGATCAAGATGAACCTATGCAAATTGAATTGGATCGTAGGCCACTATCAGCAATGGAATAAACAGGAAGAAGAACTCTTCAACTATGCCTCTACTGCGCCAAACCTGGGCATGTCTAAAAAGATTGTCCGTCAAGACCCCAGTCTGGTATGTCTCTGTCTTATTTGATCAGTCCTAAACTTCCTTTTTATCCTAACTCTACTCATCTCACTATTCTTGTTTCCCTACAGCTGGGAAATAGATTCATCAAATTTATGGCTATCCTGGACTCTGTTGCAAGCAGTTGTTTTCTGGATCCTACACTCGCCATTCAACTACAAATACCGACCCACCAGAAAGATTATCCTTCATTGCTTCACATGGTTGATGGCAGTACACTCAAAACAGGTTCTGAAACACTAGAATATCTTCCTACACCCATCCATATAGGAGATCAGCACCAAGATAAAATCATATGGGATATTGTACTTTACCCGTTGTTCTCTGTAATTCTAGGGATAACTTGGCTAAAAAGACATAACCCAACAGTGGATTGGATAATGGGCAAATTATCCTTCTCCTCTTCCTTTTGCTCTGGTACTTGTCTACAATCTTCCCATTCCTCTGCTTCTCTAATGAGTACTTCCAATTCATCAAGCCTTCCCTCAAAATATAGGGATTTTTCAGAGAAAAAAGAGATGGCATCCTGTCCAATTGATTTACTGCCTGGAGCTCCTCTTCCTTATGGATGTATTTTTTCGCTGTCTGAATCTGAATCAAATCTTCCTAAAGGGTTTATAAGACCTTCCACTTCACTAGTAGGTGCTGGTATATTTTTTGTGGGAAAAAAGGATGGAGGACTCCGGCCCTGTGTTTATTACCAAGTTCTTAATACTATTACCATGAAAAACAAAGACCCTTAATACCAGAATTGCTGGATAGAGTAAAAGATGCCAAGTTCTTTACAAAAATAGACCTCAAGGAAGCTTATAATCTTATTAGAGTTAAGGAAGAGCATGAATGGAAGACAGGTTTCTGTTCACGTTTTGGACATAACGAATATACCGTTTTGCCCTTTGGGTTGTGTAATGCCCCGGCCACCGTCCAACACTTCATTAGCAATGTATTTCAAGACCTATTGGATACCTTCCTTGTTTTTTATTTGGATGATATCCATATTTTTTCAAGTCACATACTGAGCATAAACATCATGTGAAAAAAATACTGACATGGTTAAGACAACATCATTTATATGGGAAACTAGAGAAAAATATTTTTGAGATTAACACCATTGAATTCCTGGGCTATATACTGGTCCAACAGTTTATGGAATTTGCAAATTTTTACATACGATTTATAAGGAATACTTCTGGAGGACTTGCGGGCAGCAGCCATGCTTGGATGCAAAATCTTGAGCTGCTCAAGTTATCCTGCTAAATCAAGCTGATATATCAATTTTTTATCTCTATCTGGACTATAACTAGATTACATTTTGATCTACAGAGGATTTCCTTTTCAAAAGATACTCTTCTTTTCAGGATTGCTGCCTGTTCTCATAATCCGGTGACTTTCTTTGATGTATAGGCCTCAATTCAAACCCCCCAGTGATTTCCTACTTGGACTTCACTGCTGAACATCACCATATGGGCACTGAACAATAACAATTTCATGAACAGGCATAAAGTCTGCCACAGAGATTTAAAATGGAGACTCCTACATGCTTCTTAAAAGAACTAAGCTGCTTGCTATATGGCTATCAAGATGTATTTGAGGAAAAGACAAATGGCATCTGACCTTATCATCAAGTGTACTCCTGAGAGGTCTCTCCAACAGGAACCTATTTACTTAGAAGGGGAGAGTGATGAAGCTTCATATCTTCAGAGCCCGCTACCCGCTACTGGTCAATCTCAGAGAGAACGTATTCCCATTAATGCAGTTACTGACCCTGAAGCAAAGGACAACAGTGCTCAGCATCAGAGTAGTGCAAACACCGGAGAAAACCTCTCAGCAACTAGGGAGCCTAACGGCTGCTCTACCATCATGGGAGGATCTGCTCTTACAGCGAGTCCAGAAACTAAAATTCCAGCACTTCTTGGGATCGCAACTGGCGTCCCTGCTAGCCTAAAAAGGATTAAATGGCTTCCAACACTTACCTTGGCTGATTTGATTAGATGTGTATGTCTTTATGTCAGCCATGTGTCACAAACCTATACTGCGCTTTTCTGTGCTTTCTTTCCCAGGTGAAAGGGAATTTTTTGCTGTTTCACAACAATGTTTTACTTGTTTAGTTGTTTAATATGAGCTACGGGTTACATTATACTGCTTTATACTTGTTAGAATGTTAGCCCCCTGTTTTTATAAAGAGACCACAGAAAAATACTACACTTGGTCGGGGAGTTCAGCCCCCTGATATTTTTGGTAATACAATTATACGGCATTGTAATAGGATTCTATCTAGGGTTATAGGGAGGGGGGGGAAAGGTAGAAGAAAGGGAAAAGTCAGAGAACACTCAGCAGAGATCTTAGGAAAAATCGTAATCAAGTATTATTTAATTAAATTGTGCGGTATTTGTAAAAGATAAACTGCTTTGGTAGCCTCTGAAGTGATATTCAGAGTACTAGGAACTAGGAAACACCAGCGGAAGAGAAAAGAAATGAAAAGAAAAGAAGAGGGGAGAAGCCACTGAACCACAGATAAGTCAAAGGGACACAGATCCACATACCACACAAAGAAAAAAAAACAAAAAAACACAACACACTCCCACAGGGAGGACAAACGCATAAACATCAAATAAACTAGACAGACAAAATGAACAGAGAGGGGAAAAAAAAGGGGGGGGGAATTTCCAGACCGGAACACATAGGACTCACATTAAACACAGCAAAGCCATGGAGAGAGAAAATGCAATATATTAAGAGGCATATGGCATCAATGGATTGACAAAATGGAAAGTGGGATAATGATAAGCATGGAAATAAGTAACATTTTATCTGCAAGTAACTCAACGTACATAACACAATCTCGTTTAAACAATATATGCAAATTAGCAGTAAATACGAGTACATATAATCTGGCACATAAATACATTTTAGCATAATATCAGTCAAACAGTAATTGTGCGTTAGCAACACTTTATTGGTATACGAACGTGACCTACAAAAATGTGTGGTCCAATATTCCAAATGAGAAAAACTATCATGTCTAGGTGGCTCTGGGGTTAGAGTAGTCTAGACAGTAGTTTATGGAACTAAAGGAATAGCTAACATTTCTCGTAACGTCTCCCAGTTCAGGTGTGACCCGGGATATGGTCAATAAGTGGGGGAGGCTCTGTAAGAGACATAAACAACACAGAGCATGATAGTAAAAATATGGGGACAATGTGTCAGATTATGGGAAAGACACTATCATTATATATATAGTGTTGAAGGTCATCTAAGATTGAAGGGTCCTTTTGCCCATACCCGCTAATAGCTACAGGGTTAAGGCAATAGGGGTATAAGCATTCTACTAACTCCTAGAGGGAATTACTCTAGAAAGGGTCCCCTCTAGCATCAAACTATCACTGCATAAATCTAGGGTCAAGTTTAATATACATAAAGAAAAGAGGACCGGAGCTGCGGGAGAAGAAAAAAAAAAAACACACACACACATGTATAAATAAATATACATCATCTTGGCATAGCATTAATACAATACATTTGGGAATAACAATTGAAAGCATCTTACGTTTTATTAGGGTACCTGAAATGTAAAGAGTAGTTTGTAGACATGTTACCCTCATAATCACTATTTATTCAACCATCAGCATTTTCCTGAACTGAACTAGTATCATCTGAACCATTAGAGATCCCTCATGAAGATGGGACCCAGTGTGGGTCTGATGGATCCAGCGAAGCCTGTGAAGGGCTATGTGTTGGTACTTGTGAGTCCCATAGTTTCATGAGTCTTTGACTCTGATCTAGGGTAGTGATGGTATGTTGCTGATTGTCTTTGTGAACTATGAGCTTAGTTGGATGGCCCCAGCAATACTTGATGTTGTGGATCCTCAGAAACTTAGTAAAGTCTCCAAATGATTTTCATTGCTGGAGCGTACAGTAAGAAAGATCAGCAAACACGCTGATGTCCTGGAACTCAGCTGGAAGGCTTAGAAAGAGATGCTCTCACCAGCCTCTCTTTATAAGTGTAAAAATGCAACCTCACAATGACATCTCTAGGTTTGTAAGATGACAAGCTTCTGGGGCGTAAGGCTCTGTGAGCCCTATCAATAAGGCCTTCATTGGAATTGGAAGGACGGGCCAAACATTCAAAGTACTCCATTAGAAATGGCATTATATCACCAGGAGCCACATTTTCCTGGATTCCCCGCAACCTCAGGTTGTTACGGCGGGAGCGATCTTCCATGTCCGCCATTTTATCCTCCAAGGTGGTTAACTGTTCCGCTAGATTTTGAGCATATGATAACATATTAGCCTGGTCTACTGCCATATCCTCCTGCTTCCTTTCCACTGTATCCAGTCGTTCTGAAGTAGAGGTGAGGTCTCTCCGCAATTCGGCTACAGAGGCAGTGATATGAGTTTGGAAGGAAGAGTGGTGCGCCGCCAATAAGGGCGGCATCTTGAAGTGCTTGGAAGATTATGGCAACAGTATCCATTTCAGATTGGGACATGGCTAGATCTCCTTAATGGTCCTCTAGTGTGGGGGGAGACACAGTGTTAAAGTGGTCTGCCACTGTCCTTTTAGGCCCCATAGTTGACAATTTGGGCCGTTTCTTGTTAAGATGTGCCATGGAAACAGGATCTTCTCTAGACACCAGGACTCCAAGTAAAAGATATACGACAAGTACCAGTCAGTTGGTAAATTTAGATGGGCCGATATGAATTATGCACACACAAAAGCAAAAACAAAAAAGGACTCAGTGGCCCATGGCTTCCCCCCCCCCCCCCCTGGCATCAGCACAACTAGCACCCCATTTATTGAGAAAATAAAGTCAGGTAACTCAAGGATTCCCCACTACGGGAAAGGGGCCTAGGGTTAGCACGGCACAATGAGGGAAGAGGAATCAGGAGAGACTTCCTAGGTTTGTGTATATCTCAGCTTCTTTATAGTTATATGCTGAACATGGGCAACTCTTGCTTGTAGATCTCTCTGGTGTAGATCACAGAGGTCTCTCTCCCAGGGATGTGCTCCTTCTGAGCTATGTAGGGGGAAGGAAGTTGGATATGACCCGTGGGCAAATGTGCCAACGGGAAAGGAAGAAGAGAGACTTGTCAGCTAAGTGTAGGAGATTGGAGAAGCAGCGTTAGATAAATGCCTAAAAATGCTTGGCTTTTTTGTATAGAAGGTTAGCTGCCATTAGCTGAAATTTACAGTACTTGAAGCCACTTGTGCATATGCATTATACCTTAGGTGTTTAATGGCCCACACAAAGGTGTTTAGTCAATGGCCTTAATGATGATAAGGCCCAAGTTAAAGATTTATAACTCCCACTCTGCCATTATTTAACTGACAATATGTGACGTCAGCTTCTTAACAAAGTGTCCTGTTCTAATACAATAGCCACTGGAGCACTTATATAAGGGAGGTGTGATATGGGGAAAGGATCACCCCTTGTGTATTAGCGTTACTGTAAAATCGTTACCTCCTGCCTCATGTATGTAGATCTGGATGACTTCTAGAACCGGGAGCATCCCGACTGGAGAACCGGCCAGCTGTAGCAAGTACCAAATCCGGAGCGAAACCCCGGCCCTCTGGCTTGGCAATCAATGAGATACCGCTCCCCCTGTTTTCAAAAGGAAGAAGATGGGCTAAGATGGCTACTGTTCGCGCCAATCCGCCAGACCAGATGCTCCATGAGTCTCTCCACAGGTCTCAGCATACAACCACTGGCAGCCACAGGAGAGCTCCCACAAGCCAAACACCAGTGTCGAGGGATCAGCAGGAGGTTGAGTGCCGAAACAATAGTAAAGTTGGTAAGTCCGTATTTCTCTGCCTGCCGGAGGTTACAGGCGGCGTTAGCTGCTGTGAGTGTGGCGAAACTTCCCCTCTGTTCAGGGCTCAGGACTATCTGTTGTACAGTTGTAAGCACTCCAAATCTGTCTGGGCTGTTAGAAGGTATCAAGACTGCCGATATTCTTACCCGTTGTAGTGTGCGACCTCAATGTCCAAAACACCGTACTCCAGAGAGTGGTCAAAGTTAGGCACATTTAGCTGTAGAATGCCCATATGGACTAGTAGGTCGATGCTAAAGGTGTTCACCTATGAAATAAGGTAATACTACTAGGTTTCCGCAAGAATTTAAGCAAATTATTGGTATTTTAAGATGATATTCTTGCTGAGCTTTCTTTTTGTGCTGCCGCTCAAGTTGGCAGTCAACTCCACCCCACATGTTAGTTGTTTTTTTTTAATGTGTAATTTAGTTTTTTTAATTGGTAGTTATTTTATTTTTAGTATAATAGTTTAGTATAATAGTTGTGTTTAAACTTAGGTTTTTTTAATTTCACAAGTAAGTTTTTATTTATTTTAAGATAGGGATATTGTAATTTTAATATAAAGTTAGGGGGTTGTTAGGTTTAGGGGTTGATAGTTTAATTTAGTTTTTTGCAATGTGGGGGCCCTGGGGGGCTGGGGGTTTAGGGGTTTATAACTTTTATTAGTGGTGGCGATGTCGGGAGCGGCATATTAGGGGTTAATAACTTTATGTCGGGGTCAGCGATGTCGGGGGCAGCAGATTAGGTGTGTTTAGACTTGGGGTTTGTGTTAGGGTGTTAGGTTTAAACGTAATTTTCTTTTTCCCCATAGACATTAATGGGGCTGTGTTATGGCAATCGCCATTCTGCACTTCAGGTGTTAGTTTTTTTTTTCTAACGCCTTCTCCCCATTGATGTCTATGGGGAAAGCGTGCACAAGCACATATTTTCAGTCCTTGGATTTTGTGCGGTATGGAGCTTAACGCCACCATATCGCACGCACAAGGAGGCTTTTCAGAAACTTGCAATGGCAGCGCTATGGGGGGTAAAATAACGCAACTTTTGTTTGTTTGTCTATAGCGCAAAACTCGTAATCTAGGCGATTGTGAATGAGACCTAAAAAGGGGGCTTATTCCTACAAGCTTTATGACCTTGGTTAGTTTTCAACACTTAAGCTATACTTAGAGCCTTTTAATTTTATTTAGACCTGGCATCCACTGTTATTCACACATGCTCCTATTGCTTCAAATAAGGTTTCTACTTCATGACCAATAGAAGAATATGCCCTCTATTGATGTTGTAAGGGGTACCATAATACTGCCCCTCCCTGATAGATATGTAGTTGTCGAAGTTTAGTTTGATCTCTTTATTGTCACAAGTTTTAGCTATCAGATGCTTGTTGGTTGCTGAGATATATATAGTAAATTTAATAGCTTTTAGACCAATTTTATATCAGACGCCCCTTTAATAAATTATCTCTGTCAGCCTAACTATCCTTCCTTGATGAGCGATATCTCCTAAATAACTAGGATTAGCCAACTATAAAAATAAAATATAAGCAATACCCGCTATACGCTGTACACATAGGGCGAGATTACATAGCGGCGGCGCCCGCAAAATCCGGGGACTATCCAGTTTTGCTATCACATATACGGTGCCGCATATAAATGCGTCGCGTATATTTCAACCGTTACCCACTACTTTTTCTCCGATAAGCTAACATAGAACCGCGTCGCAAATCGGTATCACATATTCAGTGCAAGGACTTACACTGCAAAAATGGAGAAATTGTACTCTATTTTCACCTCGCCACACTTAAACCTAGATTATGAGCTTTGCGTTGCGACTTGTAATGCTGAAAATATGACATTTTCAGCGTTAAAACAGCACCGCATCCATTACAAGTCTTGTCGGTATAGGTGTACCGCACACCTTTTAGCCTGTAACGCAACGTCAGTACCGCACATGTAAAAATTAAGTTTTTTCAATGGACTCCCATAGAGCCGGTATTACGAGTTTTGCAGTGAGGCTAAAAACGACACCCTATAACGACAAGATCCGTACCGCCATCTAAAATCAGCAGTTATGAGTTTTACGCTACAAAGCTGTAGCATAAAATTCATAACTAAAAGTTTTAAAAAAGTACACTAACACCCATAAACTACCTATTAACCCCTAAACCGAGGCCCTCCCGCATCACAAACAATATAATAAACTCATTAACCCCTAATCTTCCGCTCCCGAAATTGCCGCCACTAACAAAATGCATTAATAACTATCCCGCTTCTCACCGACATTGTTGCCACTATAATAAACTTATTAACTCCTTAACCGCCAGCCTCCCACATCACAAAGACTTTTTAAATATTATTAAACCCTAATCTGCCGTCCGTCTACACCACCGCTATAATAAACCTATTAGCCCCTAAACCGCAAGTCCCACAATGAAATAAACTAAAATAAACTATTAACTATTTTACTGTTGGGGGGTTGTTTGTATATTTTTTTTTACAGGCAAAAGAGCTAATTTCATTGGGGCTTTGGCAGTTTAGTGTAGGCTAGGGGTTTTTTATTTTGGGGGGTGGGGCTTTTTTATTTTAATAGGGCTATTAGATTAGGTGTAATTAGTTTAAATATTTGATAATTTCTTTTTTATTTTGTGTAATTTAGTGTTTATTTAATTTTGTAATTTAGTTAATTGCATTTAATTAATGTAATTTATTTAATTTTAATGTAATGTTAGGTTTTAGTGTAAGGTAGCTTAGGTTTTATTTCACAGCTAAGTTTGTATTTATTTTAACTAGGTAGCTAGTAAATAGTTAATAGCTATTTAGTAACTAGTCTACCTAGTTAAAATAAATACAAACTTAGCTGTGAAATAAAAATAAAACCTAAGCTAGCTACAATGTAACTATTAGTTATATTGTAGCTAGCTTAGGGTTTATTTTATAGGTAAGTATTTAGTTTTAAATAGGAATTATTTAGTTAATGATAGTAATTTTTATTTAGATTTATTTTAATTATATTAAAGTTAGGGGTGTTAGGGTTAGCGTTAGACTTAGGTTTAGGGGTTAATATATTTATTTAGTGTTAGTGATGTGGGAGGCCAAAGGTTTAGGGGTTAATAACTTTAGTGGTGGCCGCGACGTTGGGGGCGGCATATTAGGGGTTGATAAATGTATGTAGGTGGCGGCGACGTTGGGGGCGGCAGATTAGGGGGTTATTAAATTTATGTAGGTGGCAGCGACATTGGGGGCAGCAGATTAGGAGTTAATAAGTGTAGGAAGGTGGCAGCGATGTCGGGGGTGGCAGATTAAGGGTGTTTAGACTCGGGGTTTATGTTAGGCTGTTAGGTGTAAACATACATTTTCTTTCCCCATAGGAATCAATGGGGCTGCATTATAGATCTTTACGCTCCTTTATTGCAGCTGCCATATTGACTGCTAACGCCGGGTTTTTGCAAACCTGTAATCGCAGCGTTATTAAAGGTGAGTGGTGGAAATGACTTGCAAGTTATTACCGAGCCGCTCATAATGCAAAGCTCGTAATCTGGACGTAATTTAATTATTAAGCCTCCTAACCTAACAGTATACAAAATAGATTGAAGGAGCGCCTCAAAATGAGGCTTAAATATACTCAGAAGAAGTCAAGTGACAAAAAGTGACAATGTGACAAAGTATTAAATATGATGTGAGTAGAGTATATGAATAAAAATATATTAATATATAATTGTTTGTCAATATATACTCATTTAATGCTTAAAAAACAAATTGATGCAAATGAGTGCAAATAAATAAGTGATCCGAATAACGAATAGTGATTAAATCACAATAAAGGAATTACAGCTAAAATACTAATGTGGAGCGGATAAAACAACAAAGGATATAAAATACATCGAAAAAAAATACATAAAATAATCTAGACAAGTCCCGACAAAAAGTGCACCAGTGTTAAAGGTATGGGATGGATCCCAAGTGATAAATATTTTTACAAGATCCCAATGCAGTGAGTCCAAGTAGGTATCCGCAGTTTGAAGAAAGTGGCGGATCCGATGCGTCTGGATAAAAAAGTCTATACAGAAACTGAGTACGATCCAGAGACAATAAAAAACCTGTGAAGGAAAAGAGAAGAAAACGGCACAAACCAAAAAAATAAATAGAGATAATAGGAAATGCGCTCACCAAAGAGAACTCGGGCTGGTATGTCGTTAGCAGAAAACAGTCTACGCGTTTCAGCCTACCACGAGGCCTTTATCAAGTCAAGTCTTTTGTCAGGACTTGTCTAGATTGACCAATCTTGCTATATCTGTTCTTAGCATTGAAGTTGTATGTATCTGTTTTTACAGGGAGTGCAGAATTATTAGGCAAGTTGTATTTTTGAGGATTAATTTTATTATTGAACAACAACCATGTTCTCAATGAACCCAAAAAACTCATTAATATCAAAGCTGAATAGTTTTGGAAGTAGTTTTTAGTTTGTTTTTAGTTATAGCTATTTTAGGGGGATATCTGTGTGTGCAGGTGACTATTACTGTGCATAATTATTAGGCAACTTAACAAAAAACAAATATATACCCATTTTAATTATTTATTTTTACCAGTGAAACCAATATAACATCTCAACATTCACAAATATACATTTCTGACATTCAAAAACAAATCAAAAACAAATCAGTGACCAATATAGCCACCTTTCTTTGCAAGGACACTCAAAAGCCTGCCATCCATGGATTCTGTCAGTGTTTTGATATGTTCACCATCAACATTGCGTGCAGCAGCAACCACAGCCTCCCAGACACTGTTCAGAGAGGTGTACTGTTTTCCCTCCTTGTAAATCTCACATTTGATGATGGACCACAGGTTCTCAATGGGGTTCAGATCAGGTGAACAAGGAGGCCATGTCATTAGATTTTCTTCTTTTATACCCTTTCTTGCCAGCCACACTGTGGAGTACTTGGACGCGTGTGATGGAGCATTGTCCTGCATGAAAATCATGTTTTTCTTGAAGGATGCAGACTTCTTCCTGTACCACTGCTTGAAGAAGGTGTCTTCCAGAAACTGTCAGTAGGACTGGGAGTTGAGCTTGACTCCATCCTCAACCCAAAAAGGCCCCACAAGCTCATCTTTGATGATACCAGCCCAAACCAGTAGTCCACCTCCACCTTGCTGGCGTCTGAGTCGGACTGGAGCTCTCTGCCCTTTACCAATCCAGCCACGGGCCCATCCATCTGGCCCATCAAGACTCACTCTCATTTCATCAGTCCATAAAACCTTAGAAAAATCAGTCTTGAGATATTTCTTGGCCCAGTCTTGACGTTTCAGCTTGTGTGTCTTGTTCAGTGGTGGTCGTCTTTCAGCCTTTCTTACCTTGGCCATGTCTCTGAGTATTGCACACCTTGTGCTTTTGGGCACTCCAGTGATGTTGCAGCTCTGAAATATGGCCAAACTGGTGGCAAGTGGCATCTTGGCAGCTGCACGCTTGACTTTTCTCAGTTCATGGGCAGTTATTTTGCACCTTGGTTTTTCCACACGCTTCTTGCGACCCTGTTGACTATTTTGAATGAAACGCTTGATTGTTCGATGATCACGCTTCAGAAGCTTTGCAATTTTAAGAGTGCTACATCCCTCTGCAAGATATCTCACTATTTTTTACTTTTCTGAGGCTGTCAAGTCCTTCTTTTGACCCATTTTGCCAAAGGAAAGGAAGTTGCCTAATAATTATGCACACCTGATATAGGGTGTTGATGTCATTAGACCACACGCCTTCTCATTACAGAGATGCACATCACCTAATATGCTTAATTGGTAGTAGGCTTTCGAGCCTATACAGCTTGGAGTAAGACAACATGCATAAAGAGGATGATGTGGTCAAAATACTAATTTGCCTAATAATTCTGCACTCCCTGTATTTTATGTATTTTTATTCTATGTATTTTATATCCTTTGTTGTTTTATCCGCTCCACATTAGTATTTTATCTGTAATTACTTTATTGTGATTTAATCACCATTGTCACTTGACACTTAGCTTCTTCTGAGTATACTTAAGTCTCATTTTGATGCGCTCCTTCAATCTATTTTGTATACTGTTATGTAGAACAAGACTGTTAGGCTGTTGTTCATATTACAAGTGAGCGTGTATGCTTTCCCTCCTTGGCGCTGTCCTCTATTTCCCTTTTAAAATCTGTATCCTTTCCTCCCAACCTAATGCCCCCAAAATTAACCCCAATTACATTAAATTAAAATATACTAAATTATAATTCAAATAAAAACCTAACATTACTTTAAAAATAAAAAACTAAGTTTAAATGAATTTTAAATTACAAAAAATAAAAATTTCTACAATCACATAAAACACAATCCCTATGAAAAAAACACCTCCTTATTTAAACTAAACTACCAATAGCCCTTAAAATTGCCTTTTGTAGGGCATTACCCTAAGTTAAACAGCTCCTTTACCTCTAAAAAATACTAATTGCCCCCTTAACAGTAAAACCCCACACCCACCAAACCCCACCAAAATAAAATAAACACTAAAACACTTAAACTACCCATTGCCCCTTAAATTGCCAATCAGCCAATAGGATTGAGCTTGCATTCTATTGGCTGATTGGAACAGCCAATAGAATGCGAGCTCAATCCTATTGGCTGATTGGATCAGCCAATAGGATTGAAGCTCAATCCTATTGGCTAATTGCATCAGCCAATAGGATTTTTTAAACTTTAATTCCGATTGGCTGATAGAATTCTATCAGCCGATCGGAATTCAAGGGACGCCATCTTGGATGACGTCATTTAAAGGAGAATTCATTCTTGAAGAGCCGTGGAAAGAAGAGGATGCTCCGCGTCGGATGTCTTTAAGATGGAACCGCTCCGCGTCGGAAGGATGATTGGGTGGGTTTTATTTTTAGCTTAGGGTTTGGGCAGAAAAAGAGCTAAATGCCCTTTTAAGGGCAATGCCCATACAAATGCCTTTTTCAGGGCAATAAGGAACTTAGTTTTTTTTTTTTTTTAGATTTTATTTTGTGGGGGGTTGGTTGTGTGGGTGGTGGGTTTTACTGTTGGGGGATTGTTTATATTATTTTTTTTACAAGCAAAAGAGTTGATTTCTTTGGGGCAATGCCCCGCAAAAGGCCTTTTTAAGAGCCATTGGTAGTTTATTGCAGGCTAGGGTTTTTTTTATTTTTTTGGGGGGGGGTTATTTTCATAGGGCTATTAGATTAAATATTTGATCATTTATTTTTTATTTTGTGTAATTTAGTGGGGTTTTCTTTGTAATTTAGCTAATTGTATTTAATTAATGTAATTTATTTAATTGTAGTATAAGGTTAGGTTTTAGTGAAACACAGGTTAAGCTTTATTTTATAGGTAAATTTGTATTTTTTTAACTAGGTAGCTAGTAAATAGTTAATAACTATTTACTAACTAATCTACCTAGTTAAAATAAATACAAACTTGCCTGTGAAATAAAAATAAAACCTAAGCTAGCTACAATGTAACTATTAGTTATATTGTAGCTAGCTTAGGTTTTATTTTACAGGTATTTAGTTTGAAATAGGTATTATTTAGTTAATGATAGTAATTTTTATTTAGATTTATTTTAATTATATTAAAGTTAGTGGGTGTTAGGGTTAGACTTAGGGTTAGGTTTAGGGGTGAATAACTTTAGTATAGTGGCAGCGATGTTAGGGACAGCAGATTAAGGGTTAATAACAGTAATGTAGGTTGCGGCGATGTTAGCGACAGCAGATTAGGGGTTAATGATATTTAACTAGTGTTTATGATGCAGCGGTTTAGGGGTTAATATGTTTATTATAGTGGCGGCGATGACGGGAGCGACAGATTAGGGGTTAATAATTTTATTTTAGTCTTTGCGATGCGGGAGGGCCTCGGTTTAGGGGTTAATAGATAGTTTATGGTTGTTAGTGTACTTTTTAGAACTTTAGTTATGACTTTTATGTTACGGCTTTGTAACATAAAAGCCATAACTACTGACTTTCAGTTTACTGTACGGATATTGTAGTTATGGGCTATACCGCTCACTATTTGGCTGAACAGGCAAACTCGTAATACTGGTGCTATGGAAGTCCCATTGAAAAAGGACTTTTTGAAAGCTGCGGTAGTTATGTTGCGTTACGGCCAAAAAAGTGTGTGGTACACCTATATCTGCAAAACTCGTAATAGCAGTGGTAGTGAAAAAGAGCCATAACGCTGCTTTTTTACTCATACCACAAAACTCGTAATCTGGCCGTATGAAAGTCGTGACTTAACAATATACTTTAAAAAAATGATATTAATAACTCCAGTTAGTGACAATCACAAGAGTGTGACTATGACTTAGAATCACATTTTAAAAATGGAAAATAAAAATATGCTATTTCCTGAAGTGACTTTAGAAGTATATTCATCATAACAAGATAGATATGGCATCCATATGGTTACTGAGTATTGAAAATGTATTTTGATGACAATAGGTTAATGTGACACATGTAAATGAGTATTTTTCTTTGCAGAATGAACAAAGGGGTTACATGAATAGACATTTCTTGTAATATTAAAGGGACGCTGAACCCAGTTTTCTTATTTCAGGATTCAGATAGAGCATGCACTTTTAAGCAACTTTCTAATTTACTCCAATTATCAATTTTTATTCGTTCTCTTACTATCTTTATTAGAAAAAGAAGGCATCTAAGCTAAGGAGCCAGAAAATTTTTGGTTCAGACCCTGGACAGCACGTGTTTATTTATGGGTGAATCAATCCACCAATCAGCAAGAACAACCCAGGTTGTTCACCAAAAATGGTCCGGCTTGTAAACTTACATTCTTGCTTTTCAAATAAAGATACCAAGAGAATGAAGAAAATTTAATAATAGGAGTAAATTAGAAAGTTGCTTAAAATTGCATGCTCTATCTGAATCACAAAAGAAAAAAATTGGGTTCAGTGTCCCTTTAAGAGGTGTTAATGGGTTATTGGATATGGAGACCTCTCAGTCTCTAAGCACGAAAAGTTATTTTCTTTCCTAAGATATCAAGAGTCCACAACGTCATTCAATTACTAGTGGGAATATCACACCTGGCCAGCAGGAGGAGGCAAAGACCACCACAGCAATGCTGTTAAGTGTCACTCCCCTACCCATATTCCCCAGTCATTCTCTTTGCCTCTGTCAATGGAGGAGGTAAAGTTTGGTGTCTGAAGTGACAATGTATTTAAAAAAAATCTACAATTTGGGGATTTTTTTATTTAGTATTATGGACATGGAAGACTCTCTGTGTCTTTTGACAAATGCTTGTTATGCCAAGAGGCACAAATTGTTTTGCCTATGCAATTATGTGCTGCATGCTTAGCTAGAACACTTCAATTTAAAGATAAATTGCTGCCGAATGAGCCCAATGTCTCTCAGGAAGATGCTGTTCAGGCAATGCCACAGCTTTCTCCTCAAACGTCCCAAGCCTCTATGGCGTCAAATACTGTGCAATGCAGTTCCTCTCAGCCTCCTGGAGGAGTTTATTTGCCTGCAGATTTTTCTGCACAGGTATCTTCTGCTGTATCTGCAGCATTATCTGCTTTTCCTATGTTGTGAAAACGCAAAAGGAAAATTAGACATTCAGATAGTAAGGTTTCTGTTCTACCTACTCTACTCAGGTTGCCCTCACTCATTAGTCTGATGAGGAGGATATGTCAGTAGCCTCTGAGGGTGAAATCTCAGATTCGTACAGTATTATTCCTTCATCTGATACTGAAGAAGTAAACTTCAGATTTAGGGGTCAATTTATCAAGGCCTGAAGGACCGCTGCTCCATAACTTGTCTGCCCGCTCTGAGGTGGCCGACAGAAATCAACCCGATCGAATACGATCGGGTTGATTGACACCCCTGCTAGCGATTGGCCGTGACCCTGCAGGGGGCGGTATTGCACCAGCAGAACAGCTGGTGCAATGATAAATACCAAAATGTATGCTGTCGGCATTTATCGATATACAGCGGACATGATACGCTACATCGAATCATGTCTGCTTGCACATTAATACCCCTTAAGCTTGAACACCTTTGTGTAATGTTAAAGGAGGTATTGGCTACTTTGGATGACTCTGATACTTCTGTCGATGTCAACCCTAAGAAGTCTAGTAAACTTAATACATACTATGATGTTCCTTCCTCTGTGGAAGTTTTTCCTGCCCCAGATCGTGTGACGGAAATTATTTCACAGGAATGGGAGAAGCCAGGGATTACTTCCTCCCAGTCTCCTGTATTTAAAAAGATGTTTCCTGTTGCTGACTCCATTAAAGATTCTTGGTGCACGGTGCCTAAAGTAGAAGGGGCTATTTCTACTCTGGCTAAGAGAACTACGATCCCTATAGAGAATAACAGCTCCTTTAAGGATCCCATGGACAAAAAGTTGGAAGCTTATTTGAAGAATATGTATGTTCATCAAGGTCTTCAATGGCAACCTGCAGTTTGTATTGCCACAGTAGAAAGTGCGGCATCTTATTGGTGCGACGCCTTGTCTGAATCAATTTTAGTAGAGACTCCGTTGGAGGAGATACAAGATAGGATTAAGGCTCTCAAACTAGACAATTCCTTTATTTCTGATGCTAACATGCAACTTATTAGACTGGTAGCCAAGATGTCTGGCTTCACTGTCCTAGCCTGCCGGGCATTGTGGCTAAAATCTTGGTCAGCTGATGTTACCTCTAAGTCCAAGCTTCTGGCGCTTCCTTACAGGGGTAAGACCTTGTTTGGACCTGGTCTGCAGAAATAATTTCTGATATTACGGGTGGAAAAGGGTCTTTTCTACCACAAGACAAGAAGAACAGACTCAAAGTAAGTAATTTTCGTTCCTTTTGTAACTTCAAAGGTCAAAAGTCTTTCTCTCCCTCTTCAAGCAGGAGCAGTCCAAGTCTTCTTGGAAGCCAATCAGTCTTGGAATAAGGGGAAGCAATCAAAGAAACCCTCAGCTGAGTCTAAGTCAGACCACAGTCCGCGGTCGGATCAAGTGGGGGGCAGACTTTCCCTGTTTTGTCAAGCATGGAGATGAGACGTCCCAGATCCTTGGGCTGTGGACATAGTATCTCAGGGTTACAAAATTGAATTCAAAAGTTTCCCTCCCAGGGGCAGATTCCACCTCTCAAGATTATCTGCAGACCAGGTAAAAAGAGAGGCCTTCTTGAACTGCATTCAGGACCTTTCCTCCCTTGGAGTGATTGTTCCAGTTCCAGTAAGGGAACAGGTTCTAGGATTCTATTCAAATCTGTTTGTGGTGCCCAAACAAGAGAGAACATTTCGACCTATTTTAGACCTAAAGTGCCTCAACAAGTTTCTCCAGGTACCATTCGTTCCATTCTTCCTTTGGTCCAAGAGGGTCAGTTCATGATGACCATAGACCTGAATGACATGTATCTTCATGTTCCCATCCACAGGGATCATAACTATTTCCTAAGATTTGCTTTTCTAGACAAACACTTTCAGTTTGTGGCTCTTCCGTTTGGCTTTGCCACAGCTCCCAGAATATTCTCAAAGGTTCTGGGGGCTCTCTTGGCAGTGATCAAGTCTCTGGGAATTGCAGTGGCACCCTACCTGGATGACATATTGGTTCAGGCGCCATCTTTTTAACAAGCAAACTCTCATACAGAGATTGTGTTGTCTTTTCTACGTTCCCACCATTGGAAAGTAAATCTGGAAAAGAGTTCCCTTGTTCCAGCTACAAGGGTGGTTTTCTTAGGGACCAGAATTCTCTCCTCTTGCCTCTCTCTACAGTCTAC
Source organism: Bombina bombina (assembly GCF_027579735.1). Lineage (NCBI taxonomy): Eukaryota > Metazoa > Chordata > Amphibia > Anura > Bombinatoridae > Bombina > Bombina bombina. Next base: position 375,616,762 of record NC_069502.1, read on the forward strand.
TGTTCGGCCATCAGTTGCTCAATGTATGGAGGTAATTGGTCTGATGGTCGCTTCAATGGACATCATTCCCTTTGCTCTATTCTATTTAAGAGCTCTGCAATTATGCATGCTCAGACAATGGAACGGAGACCATTCAGATCTGTTTCAGAGGCTAGATCTAGACCAGTCAACAAGAGACTATCTCCAGTGTGGCTTTCTCAGGACCATCTGTCTCAGGGCACATGCTTCCAGAGACCTTCCTGGGTGATTGTGACCATGAACGCCAGCCTGCTAGGCTAGGGAGCAGTCTGGGACTCGTTAAAGGTACAGGGACTATGGATTTGGGAGGAGTCTGCTTTCTCCATAAACATCTTGGAATTGAGAGTGATTTACAATACTCTGATGGCGTGGCCTCAATTGTCCTTAGCCCAGTTTATTAACTTTCAGTCAGACAACATCACCTCAGTGGCTTACATCAACCACCAGGGAGGAACTCAGAGTTCCTATGCCATGAAGGAGGTGGCACAGATTATTCAGTGGGCAGAAGCTCACAATTGTTGTCTATCTGCCATCCACATTCCTGGAGTGGATGACTGGCAAGCGGATTTCCTAAACAGACAGACATTTCATCCCTGGAGTGGGTTCTCCATCCATAGGTGTTCTCCAGGTTAACCCTCAAATAGGGGGTGCTGGAGTTGGATCTGATGGAGTCTTGGCAGAACGTCAAGCTTCCAAGGTATGGTTCAAGGTCAAGAGATCCTCAGGCCACTCTGATAGATGCTCTAGCGGTTCCTTGGGATTTCAGTCTAGCATACCTGTTTCCTCCATTTGCGCTCCTTCCACAAATTATTGCTTGTATCAAACAGGAGAGAGCATTGGTAATTTTAATAGCTCCTGCATGGCCTCGTAGGATCTGGTATGCAGACCTAGTGAAGATGTCATCTCGGCCACCTTGGAGGTTTCCTCTAAGGAAGGATCTTCTAACTCAGGGTCCATTCCTCCATCCAAATCTCATTTCTCTGAAGCTGACTGCTTGGAGATGGAACTCTTAGTTCTGTCTAAGCATGGATTTTCTGAGTCAGTCATTGAGACCATGATCCAGGCTCGCAAGCCTGTTACTCAAAAAATTTACCATAAGGTATGGCGTAAATACCTGGAGTAGGGACAGGATTCCTAGAATTTTGTCTTTTCTCCAGGAAGGTCTGGAGAAAGGGATGTCAGTCAGTTCTCTGAAAGGTCAGATTTTTGCATTATCTATTTTGTTACACAAGAATCTGGCGGATGTGCCAGATGTTCAATCTTTTTGTCAGGCCCTGGTCAGAATCAGGCCTGTGATTAAACCTGTTGCTCCTTCTTGGAGCCTTAATCTTGTTCTTAAAGTTTTGCACCAGTTTGAGCCAATGCATTTGATAGATATTAAGTTGCTATCTTGGAAGGTTTTGTTTCTTATTGCTATCTCTTCTGCTCAGAGAGTTTCAGAACTCTCAGCTTTGCAGTGTGATTGGGACATTTTAATGGCCGCTATCCGACCGGTCCACAAAAACTCCTTAAACTCCCAGCTTCCTAACAACTTCTTAAATTCCGGAAGACGTTCTGAAAAGTTTTTGGCGATGATTGTATCTCTATTTGGGCTGAGATATATGCCCAGATGTTTGATATATAAGTGGGCGACCAATGGAAATTGTATTTTTTTTTTTCAAGTATAATAATTCTGGAACTGGGATATTTACATGTAGTACCTCAGTTTTAGCATAGTTTAATTTATAGAAGTTATACTGTGAAAACTTCTCGATTACCTTGAAGACAGCTGACATCAAAATAGAGGGTAAAGTAAGCAGGAGCATGATGTCATCCGCAAAGAGAGCTATTTTGTGGCAGAACTTCGAAAACTGAATTCCAGAGATATCTTCATTAATTCTTATGGCCTGAGCTAAAGGATCAATGGTCAGAACAAACAAAAGCGGAGACAGGGGGCATCACTGCCTATTACTATTTAAGATGTTAAACGAAACCGATTTGAAGCCCGGTCCACAGACTATAGCATGGGGGCTAGAATAAAGGGCTTGCATGGCCCTGATAAAGTGAGGGGGGAGGCCAAAAACATTAAGTACCTCCCAGAGATAATCCCACCTGACCCTGTCAAACGCCTTCTCGGCATCAAGTGACAGGACCAGGAAAGGAGTCCCCCTTTTTTCTACTTCGAATAGTATTGAAGTAAGTCTTCGGGTATTGTCTGGACCTTCTCTATTTGGGATGAAGCCTACTTGATCTGGATGAATAATTTTGCCTAACACACTTGAAAGTCTATTCGCGAGTATTTTAGAATACATTTTAATATCTGTATCAATCAATGAGATCGGTCTGTAACTTTGACACAATTGAGGGTCCTTACCAGGTTTCAGAATTGTTACTATTTCAGCTGCAAGAAATTCCTTAAGACAGGTCCCAGAAGACATAAACATATTAAATGTTCGGGTTAGAATAGGGTAGAGGAGTTTGCCAAAAGTTTTGTAGAACTGTCCTGTGAAGCCATCTGGACCCGGAGCTTTATCCCTTTTTAATTGCCCAATTGCCTGTTTCACCTCCTCCACCGAGATACTGGAGCCCAGTTTACCCGAAGACTCCACATCCAGGCTCGGAAGCCTGAGACTCGCCAAAAAGCTTTGTATCTCCGAAACAGGAAGAGCACCAGGAGAAGATTCCTCCTGTATATTATAGAGACTAGAATAGTACTCCTTAAATGACTCACCAATATCTTTGGGGGCTATAGCCAACCTACCCTTATACATGATTGATGAAATGGTCCTTTGAGCTTGTCTGCATCTAAGTTTGGCTGCCAGCACCGAGTTGGCCTTGTTACTGTGATAGTAAAACTTTTGCTTGAATTAACTAAGGGTCTTTTGGACCTTGTTCAATTCTAGGGCGAGAAGTTCACCTTTTATCTCCTCCAAAATTCTAGCTCCTACCAGTGTATGGATTCTTTTTTGCTCATTAAGTTGGAACCTATAAAGGCAAGTTAGTTCCGCCAAGGTTTTACCTGTCTCTTTTTTAGAGCGGGCAGTTTTTTTGATCAAGGAACCTCTGATATATGCTTTCAATGAAGCCCACACCATTTGAACCTCTGTCTGACCGTTATCGTTAATCTGTAAACAAATTTGATACTTTTGCTACTTTTTCCAAATCTTAAAAACTTGATACTTTTGCCTCGGCTGAGGCCTCTTTTGGGAGAAAGTTTCTTCAAGTGGTGGTGCCTTCTGTTTAGGTCTGCCTTTCTTGATCTCCCTTCCTGTTTATTCTGTGTCCTCTAGCTTGGGTATTGGCTTCCACTAGTAATTGAATGATGTTGTGGACTCTCCATATCTTAGGAAAGAAAACAAATATAATACTTACCTGATACATTTATTTATTTCCGGATATGGAGAGTCCACGACCCCACCCTTTATTAAGACAGTTATTTCTTACTAAACCTCAGGCACCTCTACACCTTTGTGTTAATCTTTTTCCATTTCCCTTCGGTCGAATGACTTGGGATTATAGGTAGGGGAGTGACACTTAACAGCTTTGCTGTGGTGCTCCTTGACTCCTCCTGCTGGCTAGGAGTTATATTCCCACTTGTAATTGAATGACGTAGTGGACCCTCCATATCCGGAAAGAAATACATTTATCAGGTAAGCATAAATTTTGTTTATTAGAGCTTTTCCTTTGAAAACTTGGCTGTGACAGTGGGTTTTTAACAAACAAACTGATATAGCATTGCTATCACTTTAGACGTGGATACTAATTTGGTGAAAAAGCAAAAAATGTTTTCAGGAGCAAATTGTTGATAAATTGTAATTGAGGCCATAATCTGAAGTGTGAAGTAAATTAAAGAAACACTGAACCCAATTTTTTTTCTTTTGTGATTCAGATAGAGCATGCAATTTTAAGCAACTTTCTAATTTACTCCTTTTATCAATTTTTCTTCATTCTCTTGGTATGTTTATTTGAAATGCAAGAATGTAAGTTTAGATGCCGGCCCATTTTTGGTGAACAACCTGGGTTGTCCTTGCTGATTGGACAGCACCAATAAACAAGTGCTGTCTATGGTTCTGAACCCAAAAATTGCTGGCTCCTTAGCTTAGATGCCTTCTTTTTCAAATAAAGATAGAAAGAGAATGAAGAAAACTTGATAATAGGAGTAAATTAGAAAGTTGCTTAAAATTGCATGTTCTATCTGAATCAGGAAAGAAAAAAATTGGGTTCAGTGTCCCTTTAAAATACAAAACACAAAGTGTAATTTCAACAAAAGTTATCAATCATGTGCTATATTGTATTCTGCTTGTCTTCTTAAAGACTCGCCCTCTTTTGATTTTGACATAGTAATTTACTAATGTGCTCTCATCCATCTAATTCATTCCATACTATCTAATATTACTATTTTATGCTGCAAAGCTTATATTTTACTTTAATTGTATTTATCGCTGCCTTTTAATAAATATATCTGTTAACTGTTGGCCTAAGGTTTAGAGAATTTATATCCTAACAGGAAGAGCAGTGGATCTCCCACACCACTGAAAAAATCTTTGTCAGCGCGGGTGTATATCTGAATTCTAATAAGACTTTAGGAAATTCATCAGAATAATTAAGTTCCCTAAATGCTATTTACAACAACCTCCAGATGTCATCGTAATGATATTTTACTAGCACAAAAAAACTAACATTGTTCAAGTAAGCAACAAGATTATGAACAAACAAGAAAAGATTCAATTTCAGCAGCATTATTATGTGTAACTGGACAATGATAAAGCAGTATGCCTCTGGTAATACATTTAAATTGTAGTAATCAAGAAAAACAAAATATAACTCATCGAGTTATGTGCTGCTTCAATTTCAGAAAAGCAGTAATCAATGATGTGATATCATTACAAAAAGCATAAATCCATGGTACATTAGAATAATTTTTACAGTAGGAATAAAAATTGCATTTATTTTAGATCAAGGATGCTTAAGCTGATATAAAAATGTCAAAACTATGCTTTCTATATTTCTAAATAGAGTTTTGAGGGAAGCATTGCACAAAATAGTTTTATTTAAATTAGTTAAATGCCTTTTTTTAAATGTCTTACCTTGGTATAGTTTGCTCCCTCATTTTTCAACTTGAAGGGACAGAAACAATGTTACATGCCAGCTGCAGAACTATTTCTAGCTCATAAAAGCTCAATGCCTTAGTGCCCTTTCCTGCAGATTTTTCAGTATGTTACAATGATTTAAAATGTGACAAAAAGAGAAGTAGACTAAAAACTTTAGGAACAAGAGATGTTTTTTAAAAATGTCCTGACATATCTTTCATTGAACTGTACTATTTAAAAAAAAAATAATTGTGTTCACTACAATACCCTGATAATCAACAGGAAGCACCGCTATGCTTCATTTGCACCACAGGGGTGCTCCACTAAATGTGAGTGTAAAACATCTTTTATACCATCCCACAAGAGTACATACAGTGCTAGGCCATTTCCTGTTCCTTTATATCTTCCACAGACAACTGATTTTTGGATCCTGGCCTTGGTTCCCACCACAGACAGCTGCCTGGACCTAGTCATTCCACGACTCCACAGGAGTTATTGATATAATATATTCTTACTCCGTTAATGGGACTTACATCTTGTGTTTATCTCTATTGTTCTATTATTGCTCCTTTATAGATATTTTAGTTTTTTGTGTTCAAGATACTTTTGTATCACAGTTTCCCATATAGCTATTATAGCCATAGAGCTAAATTTGTAAAGTGTTTATATATATTTATATATTACTTTGTATCAGATTTATCATACCACAGTATACTATACAATTGTCCTACATAATCTACAATTGAGACCTGAAATATTGATTTTTTTGGTTCAAGGGCGCCCCCTATCTAACTTTTACATTTAGTATATTGCAATATATATATCAATATCAATAAGCCCACAAAGATTTTGCATGCCTTCGCTCCATGTCAGGGAGTGTTTGATCATAAGGCCCTAAATGCAAGTTTTTTCTGAAACTTTTTCCTTAAATTTAAGAATTCACAGAAGAGGAGATTAAAAAATTGGAAGAATACAAAAAAGACCTTTATTAATAAAGCCACTCATCTAGATTACAAGTTGTGCGTTCGTTTTTTAATGCTGAAAAATGGTAATTTCACCGTTAAAACAGCACTGCAGCCATTACAAGTCTAGTTGGTATAGCTGTACCACAAGTCTTTTAACCTGTAACAGAATTCATGGGATTTCCATAGCGCTGCCATTACAAGTTTTGCTGTGAGGCTAAAAAACCTGCGTTACAGCCTAAAATGACAAGATCCGTACCGCCATCTAAAAGCAGAAGTTATGAGTTTTACGCTTCAAATCTGTTACATAAAACTCATAACTAAACTGTTACAAAGTACACTAAACACCCATTAACTACCTATTAACCCCTAAACCGAGGTCCTCCCGCATCGCAAACACTATATTAAAGTTATAAACCCCTAATCTGCCACTTCCGATATCGCCGCCACTAAAATAAATTATTAACCCCTATTCCGCAGCTCCCCGACATCATCACCACTATTATAAATGTATTAACCCCTAAACCACCACCCTCCCGCATAGCAAACAATATTTAAATATTATTAACTCCTAATCTGCTGTCCCACCACATCGCCCCCACAATACTAAAGTTATTAAACCCTACACCGCAGCCAATATAATAAACCTATTAACCCCTAAACCGAAAGCCTCCACAACAAAATATACTGAAATAAACTATTAACCCCTATACCCAAAGCCCCCCACATCACAATAAACTAAATTAAACTATTAACCCCTAAACCTAACGCCCCCCCAACTTTAGATTAAAATTACAATTTCCCTAACTTAAATTAAATTAAAACTTACCTGTCAAATTAAAATAACTAAGTTTAAACTAACAATTAAACTAATATAATTATTAAACTAAAATTACACTAACTACCAATTAAATTAAACTAAAATAAACATAAAAAATTCTAATACTACTCTAAAAATTAAAAAAAATAAAAAAAGACTAAATTATTAAAAAATAAAAAAGAATTACACCTAATCTAATAGCCCTATTAAAATAAAAAAGCCCACCCAAAATAAAAAAAAAACCCTAGCCTACAATAAACTCCCAATGGCCCTTAAAAATGCCTTTTGTAGGGCATTGTCCTAAATTAAACAGCTCTGTTACCTGTAAAAAAATACAAAAACTCCCCCAACAGTAAAACCCACCACCCAACCAACCCCCCCCAAAAAAACCTAACTCTAACAAAAACCTAAGCTACCCATTGCCCTGAATGTATGAGCATTGCCCTTAAAGGGCAAGTAAACCTAGAAAATAGTGTTATATAATTCTGCACATAGTGCAGAATTATATAGCATTATATTAGTGCTAGCTTTATATAACATAATGTTGCCTGTGAATTTTTATTAAAAAAGAGTGTTTTTCAGACCCGCCCTCTGTGCTCTACTGAGCGGGTCTGGTTTTCCATCTGAGTGCATCTGGGCAGCTGTCTAGTTACCGCCCGGCCCGACCGCGCCATTACACTCAATGTAGCTCGCTCCCACTGTCAGACAGAGCAGGAGCCCTTTTTTTTTAATGGTAGGTTTTTTCATTTTTTGTAATGTTAGGTTTTAGTGTAAGTAGCTTAGGTTTTATTTCACAGGTAAGTTTGAATTTATTTATTTATTTTTTTCTATTTTTTTTTTTTTTTAAGTTTTAAAAACTTTTATTGAGATAGAAATTGTAGTCTGACACAAAAAGTCAATAAACATATAAATATGGGTGGCTCACAGGCCCCCAAACTCAAACAGATGAAAAAGTGCAAATAGTTAATATATGTCATACATAAGAATAATATTATCCAGAATTTTAGATAATAGGGAAAGATGGATAAGGTAGGAGAGGGGAGAATGGGGTGAGGTAGGGGGGAAAGAAAAGAGTCAAGGTAGGGAAGGTTAATAACGTCTAGCAAATAAGTTTTAGGTGCTGACCAAAGCATTGGGTGTCCAAGTGGTATCATATCTTGCTCCCCAGTCTGCCCAGATAAGTTCAAAAAGATCTGACTTATTTAACGTGTAGAATATGTTTTTCTCCATTGTGTAGATATATGCCATTGAGTTTAGAATCATGGGCCAACTTGGAGGAGAGGTGTTTTTACAGGATATGGCAATTTCTGCCTTGATTGCAGTAAGGAGATAAATACATATGTAAGCTTGATGCTTGGGGAGGGTTTGGGTCCCCATATGAATGAGGGCACTGGCGGGGTCTTAGGGAGGGTTATGCCTAATCAATGTCTGATTTTATCCCAGATCGCGAGGCATTCACAAATGATGTGGGTTAGTAATGTTAAGGATTCTGCGAGAGTGGGGGGGAATCCAAATTAGATCTGGTAGGTGGATATGGTGCTGCAAGGAGGCCTGCTCTATAACTTTACATCTGCTAGGGGATTTTGTTGCCCCCCATTGTGAAATATGCGTTAACATTGCCGATCATAATAACGGATAAAAGAGGGGAAGGCTATCCCTCCTTGGTGAAGAGGGCTTTGTAGGATTTTGTGAGCAACTCTAGGTGGTTTGTGTTGCCATATGTATTTAGTAAATTAATTTTGGAATTGGTGAAGTAGATGGCTGGGGATTCTAACAGGGAGGCACCTAAAAAGGTATGTTATTTTAGGTAAGAAAGACATTTTGAGGGCTGTTAGTCTCCCTATCTAGGAAATGTGTGTGTTTTCCCACCGCTCCTTTAGGGTACGTAACTCGGACAACAGGGGGAGAAAGTTGTCTTTGATTATCTGCAATATGTTATGTAAGATCTTAACTCCTAGGTGCATGACAAATTTATTAACCAGATTTATATTATGTTGGGATTTGAGGTGTTGAACTATATTTTGAGGGATACCCCATAAGAAAATTTCAGTTTTAGATAAATTCAATTTATAGAAGGACATATTCCCAAAGGAGTCAAGAATATCCTTAAGTTTAGGAAATAAGGACATTGGGTGTGACGAGAAAATTGTGACATTGTCAGCAAAAAGAGCTATTTTATGATTTGTACCGTGTAGAGTAATTCTATCTATTTGTTTGTCCAATCTAATTTTTTCTGCTAGGGGTTCAATTGCAAAAGCAAACAACAGGGGTGAGAGGGGACAGCCCTGTCTAGTTTCATTGGAGATTGAGAATGGGGGTGAATGATAGCCTAAACCTTTGACTGTCACTGTAGGAGTAGAGTATAATGCCTGAACTGCTATTAGGGTTTCCTCTGGGAATCCGAAGGTTTTAAGGACTTCCCATAGGTAACTCCAGTGGACTTGAATGCTTTCTCAGCATCTAGAGAGATGACAGAGAAAGGTTTGTTAAGTCTGGTAGATTCAATAAGGATATTAAGTAGTCGCCTGGTGTTATCAGGGCCTTCGTGATTGTGTACAAACCCCAATTGATCTAAGTTAATAAGATGGGGAAACAGTAGGGATTTGCGATTAGCTAATAATTTGGCATATATTTTAACATCTAAGTTTATAAGAGACATTGGCCTATAAGTGGAACAAAGGGATGGATCTTTTAGAGGCTTCGGGATGGTTACAATCGTAGCTTCCAAGAATTCTCTGGAGAATCTGCCTTCCTCCTTGGCTAGGTTAAAAAACCTAAGAAGCAACGGTGAAAGTTCATTAATATATGTTTTGTAGAAAAACGCAGGATACCCATCAGGGCTCGGGGTTTTTAAAAGCTTTCATATTTTTAATAATACTTTTTCTAATTTCTCTAAGTGGGAAATGGGCTGTAAGGGATTCATGGTGCTCCTCTAGGAGAGTTGGCAATTTCAGGGTATCTAGGAACGCTCAAATTCCCGAGAAGGTAGCTGTAGTATGTGCTGTAGTATGTACTATTGTATGTACTATAGTTTTTTCTATATTATATAGTTCCGAATAAAATTCTGAAAAACATCGGCCTATTTGTGAAGGTAGTTGGGAAGTCTGGTTCCCAGAATATATTTGGTGTATTTGGGTGGTACTTGTCCTGTGTCTTAATTTATTGGCTAAGAGAGTGTCAGCTTTGTTACTTTTGTGGTAGATGAGTTGTTTCAGTTTTAGAAGGTTAGATTGGGTGCGTTTTAGTTCAAGTTTGCAAATATACGGCTAGATTACGAGTTTTTGTCGGTAAGGCTGTGGTGGCTAATGAGCCTTTATTTCTTACCGCTCACATAAGCCAACGCTGGTATTACAGGTATTCTTCAAGCCGGCATTAGCCTCAGAAAAGTGAGCTTTGAGCAAAATTTAGCTCCACATCTCACTGTAATACCAGCGCTGCTTACGGTAGCGGTAAGCTGGCAAAACGTGCTCGTGCATGATTTCCCCGTAGGAAACAATGGGGCTGAGCTGGCTGAAAAAAAAACTAACACCTGCAATAAAGCAGCGTTCAGCTCCTAACGCAGCCCCATTTTTTCCTATGGGTAAATGAAAGTTATGTCTACACCTAAGACCCTAACATGAACCCCGAGTCTAAGCACCCCTAATCTTACACTTATTAACCCCTAATCTGCCGCCCCCGACATCGTCGCCACCTACATTATATTATTAACCCCTAATCTGCCGCTCCGGACACAAACGCCACCTACATTATACTTATGAACCCCTAATCTACTGCCTTCAACATCGCCGAACCCTACATTATATTTATTAACCCCTAATCTGCCACCCCAATGTCGCCGCAACTATATTAAATTTATTAACCCCTAATCTGCCGCCGCCAACGTCGCCGCCACTATAATACATTTATTAACCCCTAAACCTAAGTCTAACCCTAACACCCCCTAACTTAAATATAATTTAAATACATCTAAATAAATGTACTACAATTAACCCCTTAATGACAACTGACGTACCAGGTACGTCATGCATTAACAAGCAGTTAATGACAATAGATGTACCTGGTACATCAGTTGTCTAACAGAGTGCTGGAAGCGATTGCGATCGCTTCCAGCAGCTCTGAGGGTATTGCAGTGGTGCCTCAATATGGAGGCATCCTGCAATACCCCTTTACAAGCCTCCGATGCAGAGAAAGCCACTCTGTGGCCCTCTCTGCACGGGAGCATCATTGGTGGGTGGTTGGTTTGCAAAGCAGGGAGGCGGGTCATGGGTGGGCGGCCTGCAATGGGCCTGTGATGTGGAGGGGGGCGGGATCGGAGACGGGAGTGTCAGGGGGCGCACACTACAGATAAATTGAATTAAAAATTGGGAGAAAAGGGGGGGGGGTTATTTATAAAACAGTTGTAGGGTTTTGGGAGTGGGGGGGAAGCTACACTACAGAAAATGGCAAACAAATAATAAAAGCAAATTTTTTTTACTAAATTTTGTACTGGAAGACAGCTGCCAGTACCCAAGATGGCACCCATTAAGCTAGAGGGGGAGGATTAGAGAACTGTTTGATGGGGGATCCGTGAGGTTGGGGGCTAAGGGGGGATTCTACACAGCAGCATATGTAAGTATGCTATAAAAAATTAAAAAAAATATACCTTTTATTTTAGTACTGGCAGACTTTCTGCCAGTACTTAAAGGGATACTAACCCCATGTTTTTTCTTTCATGATTCAGATAGAGCATGCAATTTTAAGCAACTTTCTAATTTACTCCTATTATCAATTTTTCTTTGTTCTCATGTTATCTTGATTTGAAAAAGCAGTAATAAAAGGTTAGGAGTGGGCCCATTTTTTATTTCAGCACCTTGGTAGAGCTGCTGATTGGTTTGCTACATTTAGTCACAAATCAGCAAGTGCTACCCATGTACTGAACAAAAAATGGTCTGGCTCTAAAGCCTACAGTACTGCTTTTTCAAATCAAGATAGCATGAGAACAAAGAAAAATTGATAATACGAGTAAATTAGAAAGGTGCTTAAAATCTCATGCTCTATCTGAATCATGAAAGAAAAAAATTGGGTTTAGTATCCCTTTAAGATGGCGGGAACAATTGTGGGGTGGGGGAGGGAAGAGAGCTGTTTGGGAGGGATCAGGGGGTCTGATGTTTCAGGTGGGAGGCTGATCTCTACACTAAAGATAAAATTAACCCTGCAAGCTCCCTTCAAGGTACCTAATTAACCCCTTTACTGCTAGCCATAATACACGTATGATGAGCAGTGGCATTTAGCGGCCTTCTAATTATCAAAAAGCAACGCTAAAGCCATATAAGTCTGCTATTTCTGAACAAAGGAGATCCCAGAGAACCATTTACAACCATTTATGCCATAATTGCACAAGTTGTTTGTAAATAATTTCAGTGTGAAACCTAAAATTTTAAAAATGTAAAGTTTTTTTTTTATTTGAACGTATTTGGCGGTGAAATGGTGGCATGAAATATACCAAAATGGGCCTAGATCAATACTTTGGGTTGTTTACTACACTACACTAAAGCTAAAATGACCCCCAAAAGCTCCCTACATGCTCCCTAATTAACCCCTTCACTGTTGGGCATAATACACGTATGTGCGCAGTGGCATTTAGCGGCCTTCTAATTGCCAAAAAGCAAAGCCAAAGCCATATAAGTCTGCTATTTCTGAACAAAGGGGATCCGCAAGAAGCATTTACAACCATTTATGCCATAAGTGCACATGCTGTTTGTAAATAATTTTAGTGAGAAACCGAAAGTTTGTGAAAAAATTTGTAAAAAAGTGAACGATTTTTTGTATTTGATTGCATTTGGCGGTGAAATGGTGTCATGAAATATAACAAAATGGGCCTAGATCAATACTTTGGGATGTCTTCTAAAATATATATATATATATATATATATATATATATATATATATATATATATATATATATATATATATATATATATATATATATATATGTCAAGGGATATTCAGGGATTCCTGAAAGATATCAGTGTCCCAATGTAACTAGCGCTATTTTTGAAAAAAAGTGGTTTGGAAATAGTAATGTGTTACTTGTATTTATGGCCCTATAACTTGCAAAAAAAAAAAATATGTAAACATTGGGTATTTCTAAACTCAGGACAAAATTTAGAAACTATTTAGCATGGGTGTTTTTTGGTGGTTGCAGATTTGTAACAGATTTTGGGGCTAAAAGTTAGAAAAAGTGTTTTTTTTCCATGTTTTCCTCATATTTTATTATTTTTTATAATAAATTATAAGATATGATGAAAATAATGGTATCTATAGAAAGTCCATTTAATGGCGAGAAAAACAGTATATAACATGTGTGGGTAAAGTAAATGAGTAAGAGGAAAATTACAGCTAAACACAAACACTGCAAAAATGTAAAAATAGCCTTTGTCCCAAACGGACAGAAAATGGAAAAGTACTGTTGTCATTAAGGGGTTAAATAAATTATTCCTATTTAAAACTAAATACTTACCGATAAAATAAACCCTAAGCTAGCTACTATATAACTAATAGTTACATTGTAGCTAGCTTGGGATTTATATTTATTTTACAGGTAACTTTGTATTTATTTTAACTAGGTATAATAGTTATTAAATAGTTATTAACTATTTAATAACTTCCTAGTTAAAATAAATACAAATTTATCTGTAAAATAAATCCTAACCTAAATTACAATTACACCTAACACTATACTATCATTAAATTGATTACATAAATTACCTACAATTAACTACAATTAAATTAAATAAACTAAAGTACAAAAAACCCCACTAAATTACAGAAAATAAAAAAAGAATTACCATTTTTTAAACTAATTACACCTAATCTAATCCCCCTAATAAAATAAAAAAGCCCCCCAAAATAATAAAATTCCCTACCCTATACTAAATTACAAATAGCCCTTAAAAAGGCCTTTTGCGGGGCATTGCCCCAAAGTAATCAGCTCTTTTACCTGTAAAAAAAAATACAATACCCCCCAACATTAAAACCACCACCCACACACCCAACCCTACTCTAAAACCCACCCAATCCCCCCTTAAAAAACCTAACACTACCCCCTTGAAGATCACCCTACCTTGAGCCGTCTTCACCCAGTCGGGCACAAGTGGAGGGGCAGAAGTCTTCATCCTATACGGGCAGAAGAGGTCCTCCAGATGGCCAGAAGTCTTCATTCATGCGGCATCTTTTATCTTCTTCCATCCGGAGCGGAGCGGGTCCATCTTGAAGACATCCGACGCAGAGCATCCTCTTCCATCCGACGGCGACTGAAGAATGAAGGTTCCTTTAAGTGACGTCATCTAAGATGGCGTCCCTTCAATTCCGATTGGCTGATAGAATCCTATCAGCCAATCAGAATTAATGTAGGAAAAATCCTATTGGCTGATGCAATCAGCCAATAGGATTGATCTTGCGTTCTATTGGCTGTTCCAATCAGCCAATAGAATGCAAACTCAATCCTATTGGCTGATTGGATCAGCCAATAGGATTGAACGTCAATCCTATTGGCTGATTGCATCAGCCAATAGGATTTTTCCTACCTTAATTCCGATTGGCTGATAGGATTCTATCAGCCAATCGGAATTGAAGGGACGCCATCTTGGATGATGTCACTTAAAGGAACCTTCATTCTTCAGTCGTCGTCGGATGGAAGATGATGCTCCGCGTCGGATGACTTCAAGATGGACCCGCTCCGCTCCGGATGGAAGAAGATAGGAGATGCCGTCTGGATGAAGACTTCTGCCAGTCTGGATGTCCTTTTCTGGCCGGATCGGATGAAGACTTCTGCCCCTCTGGATTTCCACTTGTGCCCAGCTGGGTGAAGATGGCTCAAGGTAGGGTGATCTTGGATAGTTTTAGGTTTTATAAGGGGGGATTGGGTGGGTTTTAGAGTAGGGTTGGGTGTGTGGGTGGTGGGTTTTAATGTTGGGGGGGTATTGTATTTTTTTTTACAGGTAAAAGAGCTCATTACTTTAGGGCAATGCCCAACAAAAGGCCCTTTTAAGGGCTATTTGTAATTTAGTATAGGGTAGGGAATTTTATTATTTTGGGGGGCTTTTTTATTTTATTAGGGGGATTAGATTAGGTGTAATTAGTTTAAAAAAATTGTAATTCTTTTTTTATTTTCTGTAATTTAGTGTTTGCCTTTTTTGTACTTTTGTAGTTTATTTAATTTAATTGTAGGTAATTTATTTAATTAATTTAATGATAGTGTAGTGTTAGGTGTAATTGTAATTTAGGTTAGGATTTATTTTACAGGTAAATTTGTACTTATTTTAACTAGGAAGTTATTAAATAGTTAATAACTATTTAATAACTATTCTACCTAATTAAAATAAATACAAAGTTGCCTGTAAAATAAAAATAAATCCTAAAATAGCTACAATGTAATTATTAGTTATATTATAGCTAGCTTAGGGTTTATTTTATCGGTAAGTATTTAGTTTTAAATAGGATTAATTTATTTAATAGTAGTAAATTTATTTTGTTTTATTTAAATTATATTTAAGTTGGGGGGTTAGACAGGGTTAGACTTAGGTTTAGGGGCGACATTGGGGGCGGCAGATTAGGGGTTAATAAATGTAGATAGGTGTTGGCGATGTTAGGGACGGCAGATTAGGGGTTAATAAAATTTAAATAGTGTTTGCGAAGCGGGAGTGCAGTACGTTAGGGGTTAATAAATTTATTAAAGTGGCGGCGATGTCCGGTCGGCAGATTAGAGGTTAAACATTTTAGTTAAGTGTTTCCGATGTGGGGGGGGGCTCGGTTTAGGGGTTAATAGGTAGTTTATAGGTGTTAGTGTACTTTTTAGCACTTTAGATAAGAGTTTTATGTTCCTGCATTAGCCCATAAAACTCTTAACTACTGACTTTTAAATTCGGTAGGAGTCTTGCCAGGAGAGGGTCCACCGTTCACTTTTTCAGGTGATCGTAATACCGGCGTTAGGAAAATCCCATTAAAAAGATAGGATACGGGGATAGGGGATTTGCGGTAATCCAAAATCGCGAAAAAAAAGTGAGCGGTAGACCCTCTCCTGCCTGACTCGTAATACCAGCGGACATTACAAAACAGCGTAAGCAGCGATTACGCAAGACTCGTAATCTAGGCGACTGTTTCTAAGGTTCGTAATTTGGTCTGTGGTGGAGGTTGAGGGTGCCGTATGGTTAGCGAGTTCTAGGTGTCATAACTCGATATGGGATTGAGCAAGGGATAGACCAGATTGTTTTTTCAAATAGGCTTGCCTCCTGATAATGAGACCCCTGAGCGTGGCCTTAGTGACTCCCCAAAGCGTGTCATCATGAACCAGCTTGTTATCATTTGTCTGGGAGTAAAACATAATATTCTTTCTAAGTTCCTCTCTAAAAGGAACATTCGAGAGGACATGTTGAAGGAGGCACCAGGAGGATTTTCTGTCAAATGTAGGTCAACAATGACAAAGAAATGGTCTGACCAGGGGCACAACGATATTTTAGCACTTTTGACTAAGTCCAGAGTTTCCGCAGAGCAAAAAATATGATACAGCGGTTTGCGATGTTGGGGTTGGCGGATTTAGGGGTTAATAATTTAGTTATTACTTGTAGTGTGGGTTTGATGGAGGATATAGGGGTTAATAGTTTAATTAGGCATATTGCATTGTGGGGGGTTGTTGGTTAAGGAGTTAATACATTTATTATTAGTTGTGAGAGGGGGGATTGCGGACATAGGGGTTTTATGTGTCACTGTCAGGCTTATTTTTCGGAGGCGTGTTACACTTTTACAGGAGAGTAGATTTTTTTTTTATTTTCTTAGGCACCGGCAGTTTCTAAAGTGCTAGTAAATCACTAGCGACTCCAGAAATTTGTATTTACGCTCATTTCTGGACATCGCTAGTTTATCAGACTTACGGCACTTATGAACTGCTGGCTGGGTTTATTGGATATCCCCATGTGCGAGGTGAAATTATGGGCGGCATGGGTTGCAGCGCTTGCGCTGAAGCCTGCGCCGTATATGTAATCTCGCCCAGGGCCTATTGCAATTTTTATAAAAACTGAGAGATTGATATTCACTTATTAAATATTAATACAAATAACTGTATTGTTATACCTAAAAGAAGCTGCAGCCTACCCATTTTTGCAAACCTTGTTTTGACTGTATATGTTTAATTATACTATACAATGCAATACTTTTTCTGTATTGGTTGCACTGGCTTAGATTATATGTATGCTAAATGCTTCTTTGACAGCAAGATGAAAAAATAATTAGAGCTTTTATAAGTAATTCAGTAAATGCTTTCTTATCTAGCACTTCACATTTTTAGATTTAGAATTGGGGAAATGAATGAGCTGAGTTTTTTTTAAATCAAATTAATTGAGTGTTCACGCATTTATTTTCAGCATTAAGAGGTTATAAAATAGTGTTTCTATAATCTTGCTTAATCTGTGACTAAGAGATTTGTTAGATGAAAAACGTCAGGGCATCCCTTTTATAAGCACCTGTAGTTTAGTGCCACTTGTTCATTTTTTATATATATTTTGTCAATAAAGTATTTATTTTCAATTCCCCTAATGACAGCATTTTTGGGGAGTGTGAATAATGCTTTGTTCTTAAATTATTTACAAGCATCCCGACACAATAGAGACTCTTTTCAGACCAGTATTTCATTTGAATAGTTTTGTTTTTATTATTTATTTATGATTATTTTTGTGTTACCAATAAATTACAGATTTTGGGGTAGATTTATCAAACCCCCGGGCAGACATTATTTACTATAGCCCTGCATTGCTAAATGCAGACAGCATACCAACTGTATATGTCAACTGCTGTTAGAGGAGTTAAAACATTATATATATATATATATACAGTGGATATAAAAAGTCTACACACCCCTCTTAAAATGTCAGGTTTCTGTGATGTAAAAAATTGAGACAAAGATAAATCATTTCAGAATTTTTTCCACCTTTAGTGTGACCTATAAACTGTACAACTCAATTGAAAAACAAACTGAAATCTTTTAGGTAAAGGGAAATAAAAATAAAAAAATAAAATAATATGGTTGCATAAGTGTGAACACCCTTAAACTAATACTTTATTGAAGCACCTTTTGATTTTATTACAGCACTCAGTCTTTTTGGGTGTGAGTTTTTCAGCATGGCACATCTTGACTTGGCAAGATTTGCCCACTCTTCTTTGCAAAAACACTCCAAATCTCTCAGATTGCGAGGGCATCTCCTGTGCACAGCCCTCTTCAGATAACCCCACAGATTTTGAATTGGATTCAGGTCTGGGCTCTGGCTGGGCCATCCCAAAACTTTAATCTTTTTCTGGTGAAGCCATTCCTTTGTTGATTTGGATCTATGCTTTGGGTCGTTGTCATGCTGAAAGATGAAGTTCCTCTTCATGTTCAGCTTTCTAGCAGAAGCCTGAAGGTTTTGTGCCAATATTGACTGGTATTTGAAACTGTTCATTATTCCCTCTACCTTGACTAAGCCCCCAGTTCCAGCTGAAGAAAAACAGCCCCAAAGCATGATGCTGCTACATGCTTCACTGTGGGTATGGTGTTCTTTTGGTGATGTGCAGTGTTGTTTTTGCGCCAAACATATCTTTTAGAATTATTGCCAAAAAGTTCAACTTTAGTTTCATCAGACCAGAACACGTTTTGCAACATGCTTTTGGGAAACTTCAGATGTGTCTTTGCAAAATTTAGCCGGGCTTGGATGTTTTTTTTTTTTGTAAGAAAAGGCTTCCATCTTGCCACTCTACCCCATAGCCCAGACATATGAAGAATACGGGCGATTGTTGTCACATGTACCACACAGCCATTACTTGCCAGATATTCCTGCAGCTCCTTTAATGTTGCTATAGGCCTCTTGGCAGCCTCCCAGACCAGTTTTCTTCTCGTCTTTTCATCAATTTTGGAGAGACATCCAGTTCTTGGTAATGTCACTGTTGCACCATATTTTCTTCACTTGATGATGACTGTCTTCACTGTGTTTCATGGTATATCTAATGCCTTGGAAATTCTTTTGTACCCTTCTGACTGATACCTTTTAACAATGAGATCCCTCTGATGCTTTGGAAGCTCTCTTTGGACCATGTCTTTTGCTGTAGGATGCGACTAACAAAATGTCAGGAAACACCTACTAGAACAGCTGAACTTTATTTGGGGTTAATCAGAGGCACTTTAAATGATGACAGGTGTGTACTGACTCTATTACTATTTAACATGATTTTGAATGTGATTGCTTAATTCTGAACACAGCTACATCCCCAGTTATAAAAGGGTGTTCACACTTATGCAACCATATTATTTTATTTTTTTATTTTTATTTCCCTTTACCTAAAAGATTTCAGTTTGTTTTTCAATTGAGTTGTAGAGTTTATAGGTCACATTAAAGGTAGAAAATGTTCTGAAATGATTTATCTTTGTCTCATTTTTTTACATCATGGAAACCTGACATTTTAACAGGGGTGTGTAGACTTTTTATATCCACTGTATATATATATATATATATATATAGGTAAACAAAAGACTTGCACTCTCTCGATTTTTCAAACGCCAATTTTACACTGTAAAATTGGCGTTTGAAAAATCCAGAGAGTGCAAGTCTTTTGTTTACCTGTATTGTACTTCACTAGCACCCTGGTAGCTGGACTTAAGTGAGAGTGCACTCCCCTGCTATTTTATATATATATATATATATATATATATATATATATATATATATATATATATATATATATATATACAGTATTTTAAAATTGTATTTATTAAGGTTACAAAAAATGGTGTCTGTTTTTTTTTCTAAACTCTATAGCCAAGGACCGGTTACCCTTATATAATTTAGGTCCATTGGGTAGATTTGTATAAGTTTTATTTGCATGTAAGGGTTCTCATGAGCCTTTACTCAAATGAATGTACATTTATTCCCACCAGGTGATCTCTATTACCACAATTATCACCTGGCAACTAAAACTTATATATGGGCTTTATTTTAAGGGGCTTTTTTTATTTATAGGCCCCTAGTCTAATAACCCCTAAACCGCCACAAAGCCCACTGCAAAGCTCCCACTACACTATTAAGTTTCAGAAACGCTAGGATTTACCATCACTTTAAGGGAGCTGAGACTGAGTGGTTTGAATTTTTAACACTTCATCCAGCTCCTTTTAACTTTTAAATTCTGCCTGTGGTCTCCAGTGCTGGTCCTCAGATGCACAAACGATGCCAGCCACTTGGCCACCTCGTATGTGGGGGTAGGTGCATGGGGGGCACAATGAGCTCCGAAAGCACCTCGCCCCAAATTACAACTTATGTTCATCATCAGCACTAAAGACATAGGG
Organism: Bombina bombina; assembly: GCF_027579735.1. Lineage (NCBI taxonomy): Eukaryota > Metazoa > Chordata > Amphibia > Anura > Bombinatoridae > Bombina > Bombina bombina. Next base: position 375,636,973 of record NC_069502.1, read on the forward strand.
GGATATTTATCAAGCCGTCAGCCACAAATACACTGGAATTCCGCAGCGTAATTGTTGCAAGCTTGATCCAACCTAGTTATCAAAGCCTACCGACCGGCAAAAGTTGACATTTGTGACATAACATACGATCCGCCAGTCTCAATCCGACGCAGATCAATGCTTACGTCATTACAGATGTTCTGAATACACAATTGGCTCTATTTCACACCTTTTCCCATTTATCAAATTTCTAACAGGTATGCTTGTGGCTATTCCGGCCCACCGTAACTGGTTTTCATTTCGCCACCCTGGAGGCCGCAGATACCATAGAAATCATTGGAAGTCTAAAAGCATTGAAAGCTTATGTTCGATGCCTCCAGATATCCCATTGATTTATATGGTTGAAAACAAGTTACGTTTACACCTAACACCCTAACATAAGCCCCAAGCCTAAACAACCCTAATCTGCCACCCCCGACATCGCCCCACCACCTACATAATGTTATTAACCCCTATTCCGCCACTCCCAGACCCAGCAAAAACCTAAATAAAGTTATTAACCCCTATTACGCGGCTCCCGGACCCTGCCGCAACCTAAATAAAGTTATTAACCCCTATCCCGCTGCTCCCAGACCCCGCCGCCACTAAATAAATGTATTAACCCCTAAACCTCTGGCCTCCCACATCACTACCAGTAACTAAACCTATTAACCCCTAAACTGCCAGCCCCCCACATCGCCATAAACTAAATTAAGCTATTAACCCCTAAACCTAACAAGCCGCTAACTTTAAATTAAATTTACAACATCCCTATCTTAAAATAAATTTAAACTTACCTGTAGATGAAAATAAAACAAAAATAGTACAATATAAAAAAGAAATATATATATGTATGTATATATATATATATATATATATATATATATATACACACAGTATCGATGTGGGATGTATAACTATTTGTAGGGAGAGAGGGTATGTATTCTAAAGGGTTAAGTGAATGGAAGGATATGCTGATCAGTGTTTGCAGCTGTCAGTTTTGGAGAATGAAAGTTGTGTGAGAGACTATCTCAAAGTTCACAAATTAAAGAGATAAGAGAGGCATCCATTGAGGAAAATAAAACAATTAAACAAGCAAGATATATGGTCCATCAATGTGCTCCAATATGCATTTAAAATAAAGAATAAAAAGAATAGCCAATACATATTACCACACACACATTAGTAATAACAGGGAAGAAATATAGACCTAGATTTGGAGTTTGGCGTTAGCCGTGAAAACCAGCGTTAGAGGCTCCTAACGCTGGTTTTAGGCTACCGCCGGTATTTGGAGTCACTCAAAATAGGGTCTAACTCTCACTTTTCAGCCGCGACTTTTCCATACCGCAGATCCCCTTACGTCAATTGCGTATCCTATCTTTTCAATGGGATCTTTCTAACTCCGGTATTTAGAGTCGTTTCTGAAGTGAGCGTTAGACATCTAACGACAAAACTCCAGCCGCAGGAAAAAAGTCAGTAGTTAAGAGCTTTCTGGGCTAACGCCGGTTTCTAAAGCTCTTAACTACTGTACTCTAAAGTACACTAACACCCATAAACTACCTATGTACCCCTAAACCGAGGTCCCCCCACATCGCCGACACTCGAATACATTTTTTTAACCCCTAATCTGCCGACCGCCACCTACATTATCCTTATGTACCCCTAATCTGCTCCCCCTAACACCGCCGACCCCTGTATTATATTTATTAACCCCTAATCTGCCCCCCTCAACGTCGCCTCCACCTGCCTACACTTATTAACCCCTAATCTGCCGACCGCAAAGCGCCGCCCCCTACGTTATCCTTATGTACCCCTAATCTGCTGCCCCTAACACCGCCGACCCCTATATTATATTTATTATCCCCTAATCTGCCCCCCTCAACGTCGCCTCCACCTGCCTACACTTATTAACCCCTAATCTGCCAACCGGACCTGAGCGCTACTATAATAAAGTTATTAACCCCTAATCTGCCTCACTAACCCTATAATAAATAGTATTAACCCTTAATCTGCCCTCCCTAACATCGCCGACACCTAACTTCAATTATTAACCCCTAATCTGCCGACTGGAGCTCACCGCTACTCTAATAAATGTATTAACCCCTAAAGCTAAGTCTAACCCTAACACTAACACCCCCCTAAGTTAAATATAATTTACATCTAACAAAATTAATTAACTCTTATTAAATAAATTATTCCTATTTAAAGATAAATACTTACCTGTAAAATAAATCCTAATATAGCTACAATATAAATTATAATTATATTATAGCTATTTTAGGATTTATATTTATTTTACAGGTAACTTTATATTTATTTTAACCAGGTACAATAGCTATTAAATAGTTAAGAACTATTTAATAGCTAAAATAGTTAAAATAATTACAAAAATACCTGTAAAATAAATACTAACCTATGTTACAATTAAACCTAACACTGCACTATCAATAAATTAATTAAATAAACTACCTAAAATTACCTACAATTAACCTAACACTACACTATCAATAAATTAATTAAATACAATTCCTACAAATAAATACAATTAAATAAACTAGCTAAAGTACAAAAAATAAAAAAGAACTAAGTTACAAAAAATAAAAAAATATTTACAAACATAAGAAAAATATTACAACAATTTTAAACTAATTACACCTACTCTAAGACCCCTAATAAAATAACAAAGCCCCCCAAAATAAAAAAATGCCCTACCCTATTCTAAATTACTAAAGTTCAAAGCTCTTTAACCTTACCAGCCCTGAACAGGGCCCTTTGCGGGGCATGCCCCAAAGAATTCAGCTCTTTTGCCTGTAAAAAAAAAATACAATCCCCCCCCAACATTACAACCCACCACCCACATACCCCTAATCTAACCCAAACCCCCCTTAAATAAACCTAACACTAAGCCCCTGAAGATCTTCATATCTTATCTTCACCCTGCCAGGTTCACCGATCCGTCCTGAAGAGCTCCTCCGATGTCCTGATCCAAGCCCAAGCGGGGGGCTGAAGAGGTCCATGATCCGGCTGAAGTCTTCATCCAAGCGAGAGCTGAAGAGGTCCATGATCCGGATGAAGTCTTCTATCAACTGCATCTTCAATCTTCTTTCTTCCGGATCCATCTTGCAGACCTCCGACGCGGAACATCCTCTTCTCCCGACGCCTACTAGCCAAATGACGGTTCCTTTAAGGGACGTCATCCAAGATGGCGTCCCTCGAATTCTGATTGGCTGATAGGATTCTATCAGCCAATCGGAATTAAGGTAGGAATATTCTGATTGGCTGATGGAATCAGCCAATCAGAATCATGTTCAAGCCGATTGGCTGATCCAATCAGCCAATCAGATTGAGCTTGCATTCTATTGGCTGATCGGAACAGCCAATAGAATGCGAGCTCAATCTGATTGGCTGATTGGATCAGCCAATCGGATTGAACTTGATTCTGATTGGCTGATTCCATCAGCCAATCAAAATATTCCTACCTTAATTCCGATTGGCTGATAGAATCCTATCAGCCAATCGGAATTCGAGGGACGCCATCTTGGATGACGTCCCTTAAAGGAACCGTCATTCGGCTAGTAGGCGTCGGGAGAAGAGGATGTTCCGCGTCGGAGGTCTGCAAGATGGATCCGGAAGAAAGAAGATTGAAGATGCAGTTGATAGAAGACTTCATCCGGATCATGGACCTCTTCAGCTCCCGCTTGGATGAAGACTTCATCCGGATCATGGACCTCTTCAGCTCCCGCTTGGATGAAGACTTCAGCCGGATCATGGACCTCTTCAGCCCCCCGCTTGGGCTTGGATCAGGACATCGGAGGAGCTCTTCAGGACGGATTGGTGAACCTGGCAGGGTGAAGATAAGGTAGGAAAATCTTCGGGGGCTTAGTGTTAGGTTTATTTAAGGGGGGTTTGGGTTAGATTAGGGGTATGTGGGTGGTGGGTTGTAATGTTGGGGGGGGGATTGTATGTTTTTTTTTACAGGCAAAAGAGCTGAACTTCTTGGGGCATGCCCCGCAAAGGGCCCTGTTCAGGGCTGGTAAGGTTAAAGAGCTTTGAACTTTAGTAATTTAGAATAGGGTAGGGCATTTTTTTATTTTGGGGGGCTTTGTTATTTTATTAGGGGGCTTAGAGTAGGTGTAATTAGTTTAAAATTGTTGTAATATTTTTCTTATGTTTGTAAATATTTTTTTATTTTTTGTAACTTAGTTCTTTTTTATTTTTTGTACTTTAGCTAGTTTATTTAATTGTATTTATTTGTAGGAATTGTATTTAATTAATTTATTGATAGTGTAGTGTTAGGTTAATTGTAGGTAATTGTAGGTAGTTTATTTAATTAATTTATTGATAGTGTAGTGTTAGGTTTAATTGTAACTTAGGTTAGTATTTATTTTACAGGTAATTTTGTAATTATTTTAACTATTTTAGCTATTAAATAGTTCTTAACTATTTAATAGCTATTGTACCTGGTTAAAATAAATACAAAGTTAACTGTAAAATAAATATAAATCCTAAAATAGCTATAATATAATTATAATTTATATTGTAGCTATATTAGGATTTATTTTACAGGTAAGTATTTATCTTTAAATAGGAATAATTTATTTAATAAGAGTTAATTAATTTCGTTAGATGTAAATTATATTTAACTTAGGGGGGTGTTAGTGTTAGGGTTAGACTTAGCTTTAGGGGTTAATACATTTATTAGAATAGCGGTGAGCTCCAGTCGGCAGATTAGGGGTTAATAATTGAAGTTAGGTGTCGGCGATGTTAGGGAGGGCAGATTAGGGGTTAATACTATTTATTATAGGGTTAGTGAGGCGGATTAGGGGTTAATAACTTTATTATAGTAGCGCTCAGGTCCGGTCGGCAGATTAGGGGTTAATAAGTGTAGGCAGGTGGAGGCGACGTTGTGGGGGGCAGATTAGGGGTTAATAAATATAATATAGGGGTCGGCGATGTTAGGGCAGCAGATTAGGGGTACATAGGGATAATTTAAGTAGCGGCGGTTTACGGAGTGGCAGATTAGGGGTTAATAATAATATGCTGCGGTCAGCGAAAGCGGGGGCGGCAGATTAGGGGTTAATAAGTGTAAGGTTAGGGGTGTTTAGACTCGGGGTACATGTTAGAGTGTTAAGTGCAGACGTAGGAAGGGTTACCGCATAGCAAACAATGGGGCTGCGTTAGGAGCTGAACGCGGCTTTTTTGCAGGTGTTTGGTTTTTTTTCAGCTCAAACAGCTCCATTGTTTCCTATGGGGGAATCGTGCACGAGCACGTTTTTGAGGCTGGCCGCTTGCGTAAACAACTCTGGTATCGAGAGTTGAAGCTGCGTTAAAAATGCTCTAAGCTCCTTTTTTGGAGCCTAACGTAGCCATTCTGTGGACTCTCAATATCAGAGTTATTTTTATGGTGCGGCCAGAAAAAAGCCGGCGTTAGTTTTTCGGGTCGTTACCGACAAAACTCCAAATCTAGCCGATAATGAGATAACTATCTTCCAAAGGCTACCTTTAGCAGAGGGCTGTGTCAGCTGAGGTTGGTCTGTGAATGTTCTTTAAAGACTGTGGCAAGTATACTTTAAAATTCAGCTTTAGCAGAGGGCTGTGTCAGCTGAGGTTGGTCTGTGAATGTTCTTTAAAGACTGTGGCAAGTATACTTTAAAATTCAGCTTTAGCAGAGGGCTGTGTCAGCTGAGGCTGATTTAAAGAAAGATTTTGGGGGAAAATGAAACTACAACAAATTTAAAATGAGTATTAAGACTTTATAAATAGTGCTATTCAGGTGAAGGAGCTTAAATTAGTAATACAATGTTTGACTTTAAATAAGGCCCCTGGCCCAGACTCTCCAGACTCTCATAAGAACGCTGCTCCTTAACACGTCCCCCACATCTGACGTGGCAGACAGCAATCAGCCCAATTGCTTGTGCAATGATAAATGCAGACAGTATATGCTGTTGGTATTTATCGATGTCGGGCGGACATGATCCGCTATAGTGGATCATGTCCGTCCGACAAATGATAAATCGGCCCCCATACCTCTTTCTCTCAGGGCAGTGTACATATATAATAGAAACTGTGTGGCTACACAGAATTAAAAATACACAAAGCTAAGATGGAAATGGTCAGATAAAGATAATGATGAGTGGAATCTATTATTGAATTCTTGGAATAAAGTTTTTAAAGTTACAACAGAAAACCTTAGATAACATTTTAATATTTTGTATCAGATCCATGTTACTCTGCTATTTATGTAACATTTTCAGCTCAGACTTAAATAAAATATCATGCCCTAAATGTAGATTTCCCAAGGCTGAGGTGCATCATTGTTTCTGGCTTTGTCCGGTAGTGCAGAGATTCTGGAAGAAAGTTAGCTATTGGATATTTGCTCTAAAAAAGAAAAATAACTTTGTTAACTTTACAGTAAAGGACATTTTATAGGAATATAGGGGTATGCTTTATTAATCAATACAGTAATTCTTCTTGCCAGGGGGCTACTGCTAAAATATTGGAACTAAGGAACTAAAATTTAAAGAATTTAAAAAAAACATATGTTAAAGCAGATATATGTAGAGCAAACTGACACACACTTTTGCTTTGCAAATAAAGCTAAAAAAATGTGTTAATAAATTGGAGTTGGTGATTAGTTCATTATTGCAAAGACAAATCTTTTACCCATTTAAGAATCCCACTTCTATGTTAGAGGCTAACCCTAGAGGAGAATGGCATGTTATTCTTACTAATCAAGAAACTTAGATGATATTGTGGTTTTGAGGGAATGAGAAAATTATTTTTGTTTAGTTTTTTTGTACTACTGTACCTAGTATTTAGCTGCCTATTTATGATATGACCTTTTTTGATTATTGATGTCTGCATTCTTACATAACTGTGTTATGGCAGAGTTTTTGTATACTATGGTTTTTGTTTTGTTTTTTTATGCTTTTGTATTTGAATTGTACGTGCTATGTGTCTATGTACTTGTATTGTTACCCATGTTTACTAAATTGAAAAACTTTAAATAAAAAGTAAGGTATCCGATAAGATGGTCAGATATCCAGCCACACTGAATCAATTTATAAGTTCTATACACTGAATCAGTTTGTAATTCAGCCATACATATGTGTTATCCGTGATTGCCTATAACCGGTACAGATTTTCAATCCGTGTTGTAGACCAATTTGTTTCCTCTCTACTTTCCCTTTATATGTATATCAGGGAGGAGGGGGAGCTATCTAGCTGAAAAGAGCAGACTGGTGGATGTATATAGAATTCAAGTTTATTACAATCCCCAATGTGAGGGGCAAAAATCCACACTAGTGTCACACTGAAAAGATTGTTTGAATCTGATAAAAACACTTCACAACACACTTGTTATAAAACAAAATAAAATAAAACTTGCTGTATCTGATCTGCATAAAAGAAACTGCTACTGCAGTGTATACTCTAGGCTTTGGGCTTGTCAGCAGAAGATGAACCGCAACTTGCCTGTTTGCCTATAGTGCTACACATCATGTAAGTGCCGGGGGGCGGAGCCCGGCGCGTTTTGTGACGCTATTGGTCACTTCTTCAGAGGTGGGGCCGCCCCCCCTACATCTCCAGAATTTATACCCGTAGGTCCTCCGTTGTGTGCACAGCATCAACCATTTTGAGTGCTGGCAACTAGTCTTACACTCTGGGCTGTTTTACTTCAGTAGATTATTTCTCCGCCGATTATTTTACAATGCTTATGCAAATACTAATTACACCTAATCTTGCTCTAATGTTTTATTAGTGCAACTTAATTCCATTTCTTTACCCATTATAATTAAAAATATTAAAAATATTTCATATCTATATGTATAAAAATGTATAAAAACGGAGGAGTATAGTTGTAAAATCATAAATATCTCAAGTTCATATAAATAACATACCAATTTATACATAACACCTTAAACTATATCCTTGAAATAAAATTCATCCATTTCTCAAATTTAAAAATGAGATCTGATTTGATATCTCTATGTTCTCTAGATTAAATGAACTGTATATTCCATAGATTAATTTGCATCTGTAATTTAAAGAATGTATTAGAGAACATATTATTAGATCTATTTCTAAGGTTTTTATATATGATAAACTCATATTTTGACATGTATATTTGCCTATATTAATGAAGGCTATATGTGCCTATATAACTTGCAGTATGCCGGAAAATAATTTAGCCTAATGCATGTATTTATCTCCCAGAAACAATGTTTTTCCCCTTAATGTCAGTATATAAATATATATATAGTATATAAATATATATATATGAACATAGGAATTGAATGTATTTCTATTTAAAACACATTAAAACATATTTTTACATCTCTCTCTTTCCCCCTCTATCTCTCTCTCTCTCTCGCTCTCGCTCTCTCAATCTCTCTCTCTATATCTATCTATCTATCTATCTATCTATCTATCTATCTATCTATCTATCTATCTATCTATCTATCTATCTATCTATCTATACACAGCAGCCTTACCTCAGGCTTTCAGGCTCTTCAGCTGCAGTCATTGTACCTCTCAGCAATTACAAAAGATTATGGGGGATATGTATCAAGCTGTCAACTATGTTGCATTCGCCGGCATCAATATGCTCGCCTAAGATCGCGGACGCGTATCTCAATACGCTCCCCTAATTTATGACAAAAGCCGGCAAAAAGATGCGCACCAAGTATGGGGCGATGAGCATCGGACTGTTGTTAACTAGCAGTCATCGACCTCGCATCTATTCTGCCTTTTCCCAACTTTATTTATACCCTGTCACTAAACTCCGCCACAATACTAAAATGTTTAACCCCTATCCCGCCACTCCCCGACATCGCCACAACCTAAATAAAGTTATTAACCCCTATCCCGCCACTCCCGGAAATCGTAGCAACCTAAATAAAGTTATTAACCCCTATCCCGCTGCTCCCCCACACCACCGCCACTAAATAAACATATTAACCCCTAAACCTCTGGCCTCCCACATCACTACCACTAACTAAATATATTAGCCCCTAAACCGTCAGCCCCCCACATCGCCAAAAACTAAATTAAGCTATTAACCCCTAAACCTAACAACCCCCTAACTTTAAATTAAAATTACAAGATCCCTACCTTAATATAAATTAAAACTTACCTGCAGAGTTAAAATAAACTATTTTAAACTATTAATTAACCTACCCTAACTATAATACTACAATTAAATTAAAATACCAATTAAATAAACTAAATTACATATTAAAGAAACCTAACCCTACTCAAATTATTTAAATATACAATTTAACATTATTAAAAGTACTAAATTACAGAAAACAAACAAACACTAAGTTACAAAAAAAACCCACTAAATTACGAAAAATAAAAAAACAAATTATCAAAAATAAAAAAGAACACCTAATCTAATAGCCCTATCAAAATAAAAAAGCCCCCCAAAATAAAATAAAAACCCTAGCCTACAATAAACTACCAATGGCCCTTAAAAGGGCCTTTTGTGGGGCATTGCCCCAAATATAACAGCTCTTTTACATTGCAAAAAAATTCAAACACCCCCCCAACAGTTAAACCCACCCAACCAACCAACATCTTCTATCTTGATCCATCCGGCGCAGAGCGGGTCCATCCTGAAGACATCCGGCATGGAGCAACCTCTTCATATGGTCGCTGCTGTAAACTGGAACTTCAATGCAAGTGACACTATCCAAGATGGCGTCCCTTGCATTCCTATTGGCCAATAGGATTACAGCTGCTAAAATCATATTGGCTGGTCCAATCAGCCAATAGGATTGAGCTCTCATTATATTGGCTGTTTCAATCAGCCAATAGGATTGAGCTCTCATCTTATTGGCTGTTCCAATCAGCCAATAGGATTGAGCTCTCATCCTATTGGCTGTTCCAATCAGCCAATAGGATGAGAGCTCAATCCTTTGGGTGATTGGAACAGTCAATAGGATTTTAGCAACTCTAATCCTATTGGCTGATTGAAATCTTTCAGCCAATAGGAAGTACCAGTTTACGGCGGCGACCGTATGAAGAGGATGCTCCGCGCTGGATGTCTTCAGGATGGACCCGCTCCATGCCAAATGGTTGAAGATAGAAGATGCCATCTGGGTGAAGACTTCTTTCTGCCTGGATGAGGACTTCTCCGGCTGGATAAAGATGCAAGAGGCTGCCTGGATGAAGACTTCTTGCTGTGTGGATGAGGACTTCTACGGCTGGATGGATCCTTCAAGCGGGACTTCAAGAACTGTAAGTGGATCGTCAGGGGTTAGTGTTAGGTTTTTTTAAGGTTTTTTTGGGTGGGTTATATTTTTAAAATAGGGTCTGGGCATGCAAAAGAGCAAAATGCCCATACAAATGCTCTTTTCAAGGCAATAGGGAGCTTAGGTTATTTTAGATAGGTTTTTATTTGGGAGGGTTGGTTGGTTGGTTGGTTGGTTGGTTGGTTGGTGGGTTTTACTGTTGGGGGGTGTTTGTATTTTTTTGCAATGTATAAGAGCTGTTATCTTTGGGGCAATGTCCCACAAAAGGCTCTTTTAAGGGCCATTGGTAGTTTATTGTAGGCTAGGTTTTTTTTTATTTTGGGGGGGCTTTTTTATTTTAATAGGGCTATTAGACTAGGTGTAATTCTTTTTCATTTTTGATCATTTGGTTTTTTATTTTTCATAATTTAGTGTTTTGTTTTTGTAACTTAGTGTTTGTTTTTTCTGTAATTTAGTACTTTTAATAATGTTTAAATGTATATTTAAATAATTTGAGTAACGTTAAGGTTTCCCTAATATGTAATTTAGTTTATTTAATTGGTATTTTAATTTTATTGTAGTATAATAGTTAGGGTAGGTTAATTAATAGTTTAAACTAGTTTATTTTAATTCTACAGGTAAGTTTTAATTTAAATTAAGATAGGGATCTTGTAATTTTAATTTAAAGTTAAGGGGTTGTTAGGTTTAGGGGTTAATAGCTTAATTTAGTTTTTGGCGATGTGGGGCTGACGGTTTAGTTAGTGGTAGTGATGTTGGAGGCCAGAGGTTTAGGGGTTAATACAATTATTTAGTGGCGGCAGTGTTGGGGAGCGGCGGAATAGGGGTTAATACATTTTATTTAGGTTGCGGCAATATAGGGGGCGGCAGATTAGGGGTGTTTAGACTCAGGGTTTATGTTAGGGTGTTAGGTGTAAACGTTACTTGTTTTCTACCATAGAAATCAATAGGTTATATTTCTTTGTCTTGCAGCATCGAATATAAGCTTTCGCTGCTTTCAGACTCCCATTGATTTCTATGGCATCCGCAGCCTCCAGTGTGGCGGATTGAAAACCAGGTACGCTGGGTTGCAAAAGACACGAGCATACAGTACCTGTTAAAAGTTTGCTAACTTTGAAAAAGTGTCAGATAGAGCTGAATGTGTATTCAGAACATCTGTAATGACGTAAGCATCGATCTGCGTTGGGTTGAGATTGCCGGTTCGTATGTTACATCACGAATTACAACATTTGCCAGTCTGTAGGCTTTGATAACTAGGTACGATCTATCTCACAATAATTACGATGCGGAATTCTGGTGTATTTGCGGTTGACATTTTGATAGATAGTCCTCTAAGTGTTGGCTTCCAGGATGAGTTGCCTGCTTTTTCTCCAGTCTCATTTTCTCTCATTTTCTTTTCACCACAGTCTCTGTACCGGTGATCAATACTCGCATCGAGAAAATAGTATAACTATAAAAAAAATTAACTGAGTGCAGCTTCATGTGAGAGTGTGCGCAGTGAGTAAAAATGGTTGTTAGTTGATGCAATAACATGGTGTTATTTATTATGTGTTCCCTCACTCTGGTGTTTACAGCAGGGTCCTGTGACATGTTCATAATCATAATCTACAACAATATCTAGATTATTTTCAATGGCTAAATTATGAAGCATACAACACAAAGTTATTATGTCTGCAGTCTTTGTCGGTTGATATTTCAATGCTCCTCCAGTTTTATCTATACAACGGAATCTACTCTTAAGAAGTCCAAATGTACGTTAAATAGCTGATCTTGCTTTTGAGTGTGAGTCATTGAACTTCATTTCTTTTCTGTTTGCTGGTTTGGAGACAGGTCTGATTAACCATTTGTAACATGGGTATCCTGCATCTCCTGTTGGATGTATGATTTATGGTTAGTATTACAAATAATTAATGGTATGTATTAGACAATTAAACATCTTAGTACATAACTTACCAAGTATCAAATCATTTCCACAAATTCCTGCATTCATATCTTCATAAAGGAGTGATTGCTTCACAATATAAGAATCATGTGCACTCCCTGGAAAAGCTGACAACAGAGAAATAGTTTTGTATTTGTGGTCACATACTACTTGAGTGTTTAGAGAGTGCCACCCCTTTCTGTTAAAATATGTTTCTGGATGATTAATTGGTTCACAAATTTGTATGTGTGTGCAGTCAATACATCCTAGAGTATTTGGTATTCCATCATGTTCATAGAAATATACCTTAATTATATTTTTCTCATTTTCAGTAATTGGAAATTTAATAAATCTGTCGATATTCTTCTTGCAAACATTAATAACCTGGTTAAGAAATCTGGAAAAAGCACTTTCTGACACACCTGTAATTGAACTGGTGGTATGTTGGAAAGAACCTGTTCCAAAAAAATGAAGTGTGGTCAGTAATTTAACAATTCCTTGTATTGCTCTATGTCTCCTTGTTCTATGATCCAAATCAACTTTAAATAATTCATAAAGGGTAATTTTTCAAATTACGTCAAAATATTTATAGTCTAGCAATTGCTTATTCCGACGCTCTTTGATCACGTCATTTTTCATCATTGTGCATTTTGTAATAAAGTTTTACAATGAAAAGATACGCAATCATCCTTCACTATTTCAATATAAACTTCATAAATTTATTTGTGAATACTCGTAACTGCAATCGTTACGTAATTCGACATTATAAAAGTAATGGCTCAAAAATTTTCTATGCTCCTTTCCTGAGGAAACTTAAAATTCGATTTTCATTTTCCAAAGCGACACAAGTGTATATAAATTCAGAAAATATTACCAACAATGGTAAGTACATATAATCCACCATATTATATTTATATATATTTATTATATATATTTATTGTATATATTATTTTATATTTCCTTTTATTTTTTTAAAGAAATATGACACATTTAATGCTAATGATATTTTATAAAATATTTTTTAAATATTTTATTCATAGGTTCCACCAACTGGAGTATCATCCCAAAATAGTGAGTCTGGTAGAAACCCTACATTCACAGAAGAGGAAAATCTTGTATTAGCACAGCAAATGCAAATGTATTATGATAAACTGTTTGCATCCATGTCTGCAAAAACTTCTAATTTTGAAAAGAATTCAATATGGGGAAAAAGTGCAAAATCTGTATAAGCTGTAGGTGTTAGGCCCAAATCAGTGTCCAAATGCAAAAAAGATACTCTGATTTAAAAAATAAAGTTAAAGCAAAAATGGGAAAAGAAAAAACTGAAAGAAAGAAAACAGGCGGTGGAACATATGTACCAATCACATACTCTGAATCTGAAAACATAATTAGAGAATTAATCCCAGCTGCAATGGTTTCTGGAGTTCCTGGACTTACTAATATTGGTGTAAGAACAGGTAATTTTGAATATGTTTATGGATAATATAATTCAATATATGTATGCGAAATAAGAAATATAACCAAAAATAAAAAAACATTTATTTTTTAGTTGCAGAAGAACAAAATGAAAGCTCACAAGAAAATATTGAGACACCATCATTGGATCTTAATGAATCTAATATTAATGAAAATGAAATGTTTGATAGTTTAGAATGTAATATAATTAATAAAGAAATGTTTTGAAAGTGAACTACCACCCAACAATATATCATCTCAAAATTAAATACCAATAAATGTAGTGTTGGATTTATCACAAGCCACATTTTCAAATAGTAACATAGAACAGGAGGAGGAAAACAACATTAGCAATGAAGCTGAACATACAATTATTTATTTACAAAATAAAAATAATTCATTACCATCAGAAAATGAGAACAATCCTGAGGACAATGAATTTTATAAGGATGTTGTTGAATTTAGTTATAAATTAATACAACCTAATGATTTATTACGCGACAGACTTGAGATTATGAATAACACCATGCTTGAATTTAAGGAAGAAATAGTTCAACAAAATCATGCTATAAAAAATTTAAATGATTCTGTTGAAAAAAGTAATATACATTTGGAACACATTAGTGAGTCCTTAAAAGCAATAGCTCAGTCAATGATTTTTCTACGTCAAAAAAATGATTGTACTAATACTCCTTTAAATTTAAATGTTAGTTCTTCATAAAATGCTGAAAATTTAAATTAATTTGCAATAGAATCAACCAATTTAGGTAATTCAGATATTGATAAAATAAATTCTGATGTTATAATTTCTGATGGAAAAAGAAAAGGAAATCAGAATTATGATGGTAATCTTCCAGCTAGTAAAAAACCAATAAGAAAACATAGAAAAAGAAAATAAATGTAATATGTATATTATTATTCTTTGAGTTAAACATAGCAATTTTAAATAAATGAAGATAAAATACTCATTGTAAAATATTTGTAAGATTGTTTTGTTTTAGAAATTTTAAAGGGACAGTGCACACAAATATGCAGACAACTATGTGTATTATAAACTAAGTATGAATATAATTTTATAATGATATAAACATCCATGTTCATTAATTATATAATCATACTTGTGAACACCCCCCACTTAAATCATAAATCAAATGTACATGTCCCTTAAATACATGTGAGAAAAATATGTAATGTGTTGTATGGTTTAAAACTCAAGAAAATAAAGAGACCAATCGCAAACATTATTTTTAATAACTTTCAAACTAAAAACAAATAAAACAAACATAAGAAATTAATGTGGATGATAAAATGGTCCACCACGTGTTTTAACCCCAGAATAAAATGCCCTTCCCTCCCACTTTCTTTCTCTGTACATCATAGCACGTTGTTCTTTTTGGTTTTCAATAATTCTGGTTAAAAGGTTAACACCTAGATTACGAGTTTTGTCGGTAAAGACCTGCGGTGCTAACGAGCCTTTTTTTTTCAAGCGCACCCTTAAGCCAACGCTGGTATTACGAGTTTTCTGAATGGCTGCGTTAGCCTCAGAAAAGTGATTGTTGAGCCAAATTTAGCTCCACTTCAACCCGCAATACCAGCATTGCTTACAGTAGCGGAAAGCTGGAAAAACGTGCTTGTGCACGATTTCCCCATAGGATACAATGGGGCTGAGCTGGCTGAAAAAAAACCTAACACCTGCAAAAAAGCAGCTTTCAACTCCTAACGAAGCCCCATTGTTTCCTACAGGGAAACACTTTCTAAGTCTACACCCTAACATGAACCCCGAGTCTAAACACCCCTAACCTTACACTTATTAACCCCTAATCTGCTGCCCCCGCTATCGCTGACACCTGCATTATACTATTAACACCTAATCTGCCGCTCCGGACACCGCCGCAACCTACATTATAGCTATGAACCCCTAATCTGCTGCCCCTAACATCACTGACACCTATATTATATTTATTAACCCCTAATCTGTCCCCCCCAATGTTGCCGCCACCTACCTACACTTATTAACCCCTAATCTGCTGACCGGACATCGCCGCCACTATAATAAATGTATTAACCCCTAAACCGCAGCACTCCCGCCTCGCAAACACTATAATACATTTTATTAATCCCTAATCTGCCCTCCCTAACATCGCCGCCACCTACCTACAATTATTAACCCCTAATCTGCCGCCCCAATGTCACTGCTACTATAATAAAGTTATTAACCCCTAAACCTAAGTCTAATCCTAACCCTAACACCCCCCTAAGTTAAATATAATTAAAATAAAACGAACTAAAATTAAATTAAATAAATTAATCCTATTTAAAACTAAATACTTACCTATAAAATAAACCCTAATATAGCTACAATATAACTAATAGTTACATTATAGCTATTTTAGGATTAATATTTATTTTACAGGCAGCTTTGTATTTATTTTAACTAGGTACAATAGCTATTAAATAGTTAATAACTATTTAATAGCTACCTAGTTAAAATAATTACAAAATTACCTGTAAAATAAATCCTAACCTAAGTTACAAATACACCTAACACTACACTATCAATAAATTAATAAAATAAATTACCTGCAATGATCTAAACTAAAATACAATTAAATAAACTAAACTATAATACAAAAAAACAAACACTAAATTACAAAAAATAAAAAAAATTACAAGAATTTTAATCTAATTACCCCTAATCTAAGCCCCCTAATAAAATAAAAAAGCCCCCCAAAATAATAAAATTCCCTACCCTAAACTAAATTACAAAGTAATCAGCTCTTTTACCAGCCCTTAAAAGGGCTTTTTGTGGGGCATTGCCCCAAAGTAATCAGCTCTTTTACCTGTAAAATAAAATACAATCCTCCCCCCCAACATTACAACCCACCACCCACACACCCCTACTCTAAAACCCACCCAATCCCCCCTTAAAAAACCTAACACTACTCCCCTGAAGATCACCCTACCTTGATACGTCTTCACCCAGCCGGCCACCGATGGGACAGAAGAGGACATCCGGAGCGGCAGAAGTCTTCATCCTATCCGGGCAGAAGAGGACATCCGGATCTATCTTCATCCTTCCGGAGCGGAGCCATATTCTATCCAGCCGACGCGGAGCCATCCTCTTCTTCCGATGTCCTAAGGCAGAATGAAGGTTCCTTTAAATGACGTCATCCAAGATGGCGTCCCTCGAATTCCGATTGGCTGATTGGATGAGCCAATAGAATGCAAGGTCATTGCATCAACCAATCGGATTTTTCCTACCTTAATTCCGATTGGCTGATAGAATCCTATCAGCCAATCGGAATTCGAGGGACACCATCTTGGATGACGTCATTTAAAGGAACCTTCATTCTGCCTTAGGACATCGGAAGAAGAGGATGGCTCCGCTGGATCAGCTGGATAGAAGATGGCTCCGCTCCGGAAGGATGAAGATAGAAGATGCCGCCTGGATGAAGATGTCTGCCGGTCCGGATGTCCTCTTCTGCCTGGATAGGATGAAGACTTCTGCTGCTCCGGATGTCCTCTTCTGTCCCATCGGTGGCCGACTGGCTGAAGACGTCTCAAGGTAGGGTGATCTTCAGGGGGGTAGTGTTAGGTTTTTTTAAGGGGGGATCTGGTGGGTTTTAGAGTAGGGATGTGTGGGTGGTGAGTTGCAATGTTGGGGGGGGGGATTGTATTTTATTTTACAGGTAAAAGAGCTGATCACTTTGGGGCAATGCCCCACAAAAAGCCCTTTTAAGGACTGGTAAAAGAGCTGATTACTTTGTAACTTAGTTTAGGGTAGGGAATTTTATTATTTTGGGGGGCTTTTTATTTTATTAGGGGGCTTAGATTAGGTGTAATTAGATTAAAATTCTTGTAATTTTTTTTATTTTTTGTAATTTAGTGTTTGTTTTTTTTGTATTATAGTTTAGTTTATTTAATTGTATTTTAGTTTAGATCATTGTAGGTAATTTATTTAATTAATTTATTGATAGTGTAGTGTTAGGTGTATTTGTAACTTAGGTTAGAATTTATTTTACAGGTAATTTTGTAGTTATTTTAACTAGATAGCTATTAAATAGTTATTAACTATTAAATAGCTATTGTACCTAGTTAAAATAAATACAAAGTTGCCTGTAAAATAAATATTAATCCTAAAATAGCTATAATGTAACTATTAGTTATATTGTAGCTATATTAGGGTTTATTTTATAGGTAAGTATTTAGTTTTAAATAGGATTAATTTATTTAATTATAGTAATTTAAGTTCGTTTTATTTTAATTATATTTAACTTAGGGGGGGTGTTAGGGTTAGGGTTAGACTTAGGTTTAGGGGTTAATAACTTTATTATATTAGTGGCGACGTTGGGGGCGGGAGATTAGGGGTTAATAAGTGTAGGTAGGTGTCGGCGATGTTAGGGAGGGCAGATTAGGGGTTAATACAATTTATTATAGTGTTTGCGAGGCGGGAGTGCGCTGGTTTAGGGGTTAATACATTTATTATAGTGGCGGCAATGTCCGGTTGGCAGATTAGGGGTTAATAAGTGTAGTTAGGTTGCGGCAACATTGGGAGGGCAGATTAGGGGTTAATATATATAATATAGGTTGCGGCAATGTTGGGGGCAGCAGATTAGGGGTTCATAGGGATAATGTAAGTGGCGACAATGTCTGGTCGGCAGATTAGGGGTTAAATAATTTTATTATAGTGTTTGCGATGTGGGGGGGGGCCTCGGTTTAGGGGTTAATAGGTAGTTTATGGGTGTTAGTGTAATTTGTAGCACTGTAGTTAAGAGCTTTATGTTCCGGCGTTAGCCCATAAAACTCTTAACTACTGACTTTTTAATACGATTGGAGTCTTGGAGGTAGAGGCTCTACCGCTCACTTCTTCCAAGACTCGTATTACCAGCGTTAGGCAAATCCCATAGAAAAGACAGGATGCGCAATTGATGTAAGGGGAGTTTCGGTAGCCTTGAGTCGCGGAAGAAAAGTGAGTGGTACACCTGTACCTGGCAGACTCGTAATACCAGCGTTAGATAAAAAGCAGCGTTAGGACCCCTTAACGCTGCTTTTTAAGGCTAACGCAGACTCTTAATCTCGCCGTAAGTCTTTTGGTTTTTTGGTTGTGAACTTTATTTTTTCAAAAATGGTGAAACATTGAGTCTTTCAAAACTGTGATATTAGTTTTTATATTTTCAAGAAAATAACAAATTTTCTCAAATGTATTCTCTTCCCGTTTTCCTGTTAGAAATAAAAAAAAGTATCATATTAAAATACATTTAAAATTTAATTGCAATAAGCACAAATTTAAAATATTGTTTGGATAAATAAAATAATAAAAAATGAATTGATAGTTTATGTGTTAAAAATAAAAAAACTGTGTGACAACAATGTTATTTTTTTTAAACTTTTCAAAATAAAATATATATGCACACACATAAGTGACATTCTTTATTAACAAGTAAATTAAGGTGTAAATTAATACATACCTTGTTCATGTGATTGAAGATCTTCTGCATTGTCAGCATCAACCACATTCCCACTAATTGCATTTTCATTTTCAGCAATACAAAAACAATATTTGTTATAAACAAAATTATATATTATTTTCTATATTACAAGTAGTAAAAATGAAATATTGCGCACCCATTAATGTATAACAAATCCCTTTTATGGATGCATAATTAATTGTCATCAAAGTAAAATATATATATATACAGTATATATATATATATATATATATATATAAAAAAAAATATATATATATATATATATATATATATATATATAATTACAATGCTTAAAGGGACACTGAACCCACTGATAGATCATGCAATTTTAAGCAACTTTCTAATTTACTACTATTATAATTTTTTATTTGTTCTCTTGCTATCTTTATTGGAAAAAGAAGGCATCTAAGCTAAGGAGCCAGCAAATATTTGGGACAGCACTTGTTTATTGGTGTGTGAACCCAGGTTGATCATCAAAAATGTGACAACATCTAAACTTACATTATTGCTTTTAGAATAAAGATAGCAAGAGAATGTAGAGAATTTAATAATAGAAGTAAACTAGAAAGTTGATTAAAATTGCATGCTGTATCTGATTCACGAAAAAAAGAATGTGGCTTCATTGTCCCTTTAAATTGATGTTTTAATTTACATGCTAAATGATTATAAAATAAAATAAAAATATACATATACAGTATATATATATATATATATATATATATATATATATATATATATATATATATATATATATATATATATATATATATATATATATATATATATATATATATATATATATACCAGTAATGATAAATTCCAATTCTTAAATGTCTTCAATTTCGAATTGGTCACTTTCACGTGCTGCCTCAGTGGTTTCAGCAAGTAATGCTGGTGATGTGGTTACTTCTTGCACTAAATTAAAATAAACTTTATGTAATATTTTTTTAAGGAACATGATATGTTAACTAAATTAAAAAAAATTCATCCATATCCTCAGTATTCTTTTGCTGTGCAACATCACTTTCTGGGCTTATAGAGACATCTACATGTTCTTCACACAAGGGAGAAGTTTGGGAAGATGATGCTGATGTAGACTGTTGCTCAATGTCAACATTAGGGTTTATAGACATTAAAAGTTTAAAAAATATTCTTTCATATTTTAAAAATCGCCTCCTCCTTTTATTCTTTCTAAGAACTTTCCTTTTAATGTCTGCAACCCTTTTGCGAAATTGAGCCCCAGTCTTTATATGTGTGGCATTTAAATTGACCATTTCAGCAATATCTTCCCAGATTGCATCCCTTGTCTTTAAACTAGTGTCACGCCTCTGTGGTCCAAAAAGCATGGCTCCAAAGCAGATACAAGGATTTCATTCTCCACAACTGAAAACTTCTCAGCAACCATTTTCACAAATCTCATCAACTGCCTCATAGAATTAAAATATGCTATAAATTAATGGGACAGTATACTGTAAAATAGTTTTTCCCTTAATTAGCTTTTTAAGCTTTATTTGTGTATATTAAAGCTCTGATTTTGTGTTTTGAAGCCACAACCTAATAAAATGGGTTGAGCTTGTATGTATAATCAGATCTCATTACTGTATCACATTGTGTACATACCTGATTCTTTATCTTATATCTGTCCATAAAACAGAGAGTACCAGTAATTGGAGAGAACAATGGAAAATCAACATTTTATTACCTTATCTCTGCTATATCCCACTGGGAGTGTAATTTCTTCTGCTGGCTGCGTTTACAAAGCTTATCTATAGCTTGGACCTGCGGCCACAAACTTTCAGAATAGGTGGGGATACCACATGCTAAATCAACTATTTAAAATGTCAATATAAGGGTAAATGAGCTACTTGTAAACAATTTAATACACTCCAGCAGGTAAAGTGGATCATTGGAAACAAATTAAAGGGGAGAAATTTTTTGAGTAAACTGTCCCTTTAAGGAAATATACATGTAACCAACGTAAAATGTAAAATACTCTATGATTGGAGAATATTAAGGAAGTACTCATAAATATGCGTATATAAATGTATTGCAAGGTATTATGGTAACAGAAATAATATAACAGTAAATATAACAGTAAATATAATTGGTTAACAAATATTGCACATTGGACATTTTTTTAAAACATATAAGCAATTTCGTAATAATTGAACTACAAATGAGTGAAAATATTAAATAAATAAAGAGCTAAAAAAGGTTATTGTACGATTTCAATAAAAAGAATAACAAAATATAACCAGAACAGTAAAAGCAAAATTCATTGCGAAGGAGAGTTTCATTGCAAAGAAGAGGGCGTAAGATGGGCGTTCCATGGGCGTAACCTGAATAAATCTGAGATATTTTACGATGATATAAAAACATACGCTATACGAATTGCACATTTAAAACACATACATGTCTCGCCACCCATCCTTTGGCGAGTTAACATGATAACATTATTTACAATATTTATTTAATTTTAAAAAATATAACGATATAACGTAATTAGACAATATACTTTAACTGTAGTTTTACATTTTGAAATATGCAAACCCAAACTGAATTAAAGCGAATCATTTAAATTATGACGCGACACAATGATATTTCGAAACCCATTTAGAAGTTTGTGAAATGATATAAGGAGGTGAAGCCTATAGTTTACTATGGACAGCTTATCGCGTAACGTATTATTTACAATGGACTGCCCACTTTATACGAACATTACGCAAGGCATGAAATTTGCGAGATAGGCAAGTCAAAAATACACATTTCTTGCCGCCAATGACGAGCTTTCTATCATCGAGCCCTAAGTGATGATAGGCCCAAGCCTAATGATGGTTCAGGGCCCAGGTACGGCTTCAGAACAGACAATGTGCATACAACAATTGCATTTTTTAAAGATTTTTTTTTTTAAATTAAATTTGACACAATTGGATAGTTACAGCCATGCACATGACACTCTCGTATTACACAAAATACAGTTCCTTTGTTTTAAGGTATTGCAGCCAGCCACAGCTGTTACAAGAAGGTAGGTACCATGTGAGTTCTCCAAAGCTTTTGGAAATTTCCATTTGTTGAACTTTTTTTGTTATTTTTTCAGCTGGCATCTAATACTACTTTTTGAAGTCTGAACAGCAGTACAGAGATGGAATGTGTGGTGTATGATTTCCCAGCATTTTCCTGGCCGATAGCAGGATACCCCAGAGTCAGATGCAAGACAACACAGACCACACAGACCACACAGACCACACATGACTCTCTCTATTTCCTATATCGACACAGGTGAAAAGATTAAGAATAGTAGACTGGACACAAGCTGTATAAAACCTTAGTGACATATTTTGTATTTATGTTGTAGTGCCAGTCCTGAATTGATTCTGCCTTGAAATCTAATGCAGAGCATCCTAGCATTCAGTACATTGAATTTCTAGAAGGTCATCTGCTCTACGAGCTTTGGGGCGAGCTGTGACCGATGAGGGTTGAGGATGGTGCTAGTGATAGAGAAAATTCTCTCACTTTGGACCAGGGCTGTCTTTAATATTGACTGGACCTTAGGCAAACATTTTCTTGCCCCCCCCCATGCAATTTCACTCTCTAGCTCAACAACAAAAACAAAAAAATCAATTTATTTATATATATATATATATATATATATATATTATTTTTTTCTTAATTATTTAATTATTTAAAAAAAAAATTGCAATATGTGAAACTGGACCTAAGCAGTACTAATAAGTAAATACATATATAAATTCCTCCACTGTGGAATAATTTAACATGATTTTGAATGTGATTCTGGTGTAAGGTTAGCTGGTTAAAGAGATTTAGGGCAGCCAACAGGAGCAAAGCAAGGTAAAGACTGAGGAGGAAGCATGGAGGTGCAGACAAATATAAGTTTACTGACTGGAACAGCAGAACTACTATGGGAAGCTGTAAAATCTGAGACGGAGATAAAAACAAACTATAAAAATAAACCTTACCTTAATGTGTGAAGTATCAGCATGACACTATACATTAGCCACAGCAGCACATGTCACTTTTTTACTAGGAACAAGTACCCTCTCACCCTGCACTAGACAATGCTGCATGGGGATGGGTGTGTGTGCACTCACTTATTCTTCCCACTGACACCTTTTTACAAAGCACTGTACCCCTAACAGTTAGTTAGTTGCTCCTAGGGTCACAGCAGAAAGAGCAGGGCTAAGGGGACCAGTAGACTGGATTCTGTCTGCCCAAGGCTGCATGGATACAGTGTGAGATGAGTCACACAGCCTCAAGACTGAAGAGAGCAGTGTGTGTAGCTGCACAGATTCTCAAATCCTAATGTGCCTGCTGCTCCAGCTTTCTGCTACATGCGCCTACAGTCAGCCCTACCCTGAACAATCCCCACCACCAGAGCAGTTACCTGGTAACAGTGGTAAACCCAGCAGGACCTTTTCTGATACAGTGGGATTGGCTGGATGCTGAGTTAGGGCTTAGCATTCAGTGCATCACAGTGCACATCTAAAACAGCACATGGCACTAGCTTGGCATGTCAGTTGACACTGGCACGGTCTGGCACAGTTTCTCACAAATAAATATAAGCAGAGAACTTTTGACTGTGACAGTATTAGGACTGACTGTGTGTGTGTCCCATGTCACATGACATCAGCAGTCTGGCCCTGCTTTGGACACTGGTAGGTGTACACGAAAACAGCTCCTGGGCACCTAAAGAGAAGGCATGCCAGACAGTAGACTTCTGATCCTCCCAGTATACTAATAGATCAGAAGTAAAAGTTGATGGAAGTTCAGTGAGGTAGGCTTTCACCATCTCAGAAGTGCTAGTACTCTCTCTTGTAGGGCTATGGGTGGTTCCTGAACAAATTCCTGATGACCTCTGCCCAGAACAGTGTTGCTCTGGTCTGTTGGATCTCACCACATTTGAAAGGATGAGCAACAGAAGAAGAGGAAGTAGAAAGTTGTGTAGCAATGCTGCTGCTGCCGCAAGGAGCTTCCTCATGATCTGGCTCTCCTCCCTCTCTCAACATACTTTACCCCTTTTTCTTTGAAACTCTTGCACCCTTTGCACAATCTTCTCCCTCCAAAATGCAAGACTTTTAATATGGTTTGCTAGTGTGCACTTCACCCTTGGATTGCACAGAGTAGCGATCATGTACTGTTAGCTGTTGTCTAGAAAATCACGCAAGATGGTTTTCGATTCCTTCAGCTTCTTCCTCAAAGAGCCTATCACAACATAGGGTCTGTCATTGGGTAGAGCCTCATGGCCATCAATGAAGCGGTCAAGTTTCCTGATAAGAGGCCTGATAATCAAAACCTCCTCGGCAGGGAGAGAAATCACAAAAAATCTTTGGGATTTTTTTTAGACCTTGTAATGTAATGTAGAAGTCTCTGTTTCACATAAAGAACACTACATAGCAACATAAACATTTCTCAGGATAAAATGTCTGTTTCTAATTTTTTTTAAGGGCCTCGCCCTACCAACAAGACTTCTTACAATATCTCGTCTGAGTGGCGAGGTTTTGAATATCAGGCTCCATGTGAGTAAAGAATTTGACCTGAGGATTGCCCCTACCTGCCCGATTGTCATCAATTACTCTCTTCTCAGAGGACACGATACCCCAAAGTTCTGTGCTTAAGACATGGAGTGTAGTACCCGCTGCTGTTCCAGGATCAGCTCCAGCATGTCCAAAGTTGAATTCAACCCTATCGCCACATCTTAGCAAAGGCAGTGCTGGGACAGATCTGCCCTCTTGTTTCTCCCTCAGCATCTTCCTAGCCAACACACTGTGGAGAAAGTCTCCAGCAATCTTAAAACACCACTTAATGATCTTGGCTAGCCTACCATGACCCTCGGTTGGGAGAGAGGCTCTCACAACAAAATGTAGGATATGTGCCAAACAGCACACACCAACAAATTTGCCTTTTTAATATGTCTTAACCATGTTAGGTTCTCCGTCTGTAACCCCATGTTAACATTGGTCCAAGCTGAGGTATGCTGGTGATCCACAGCATGGAGAAGGAAGGAACAATAGCCCAGGTCCATTTGCCTTCCAGCACCACTGTCACCCACCAGCAACAGTGGTTTCCTCCCTCCAGAGGTGTTGGGTTGCCACCAGTACTCTGTCAAGGATAGGAAGAATGCTGTGCACTGGTTACAATCCATAGGTCTGAAGTAAAGTGCACGCTCTGCCAGCAGCCTTTGACAGCTCTTCTTTTCAGAAATGATTAATTCAGGGGATAATCTTGTGTCAATAGAGGAAACATGGGAAACTGTGGATCCTAAAAATAAATAGAAGAATAGAAATGTTAATTGGAGGGTTAAGAATAATTCTAACTCTCACTCTAACAATGGTGATTTTATGGATTATGCACAGAGAAGATAATTTATGCACAGGAAAGAGATCTTTTGAGATGGTGGATTGTAATGAGATAAAGAAACTAAGATCTAGGGCGATAGACAATATTTTTCAGCTCAAGTGTCTACCCTATAATTAAGTTTGGTACTCACTATCACAGAGAACCATTGGGCAATATTTTGGGAATTCATGGACATTTGTTGTGGAATATTTTTGGACACAATAAAAGGCACTATCACATTGGAAGATATTATTTCCTATTACACACTCACTTTTTTATTTTTAATTTTTAAAATATACCACAGAATATTTTAGTGTCTGCATTATCTAGTTCCTCCTAGTGTAAGGCAAAAGGAAGGTCCTTACATATTTAGCAAGAGGTGGGACTAAGACTGGCATCTACCTACCTTCTCTTCCTCATGCCTACTGCTGCTGCTGCTAGTAACCATTTCAGCCTCAAGACTGTCAGCTGCCCTGATTATCTCTTGTCCACAGGGAGTACTTTCTTGGAACAAGATAGGACTGTTGCTAACTGTGGCACTGAAGGCGGTGGTGGAGGAAGTGGAGGAGGACAGATCTTGTCATTTGGTCCTAGTAGCAATTCTGGTGGTACTTGCACTGCTACATTTAAGTGGTCAGTCACAAATAATAATTTGTTATTATTAATTAATTAATTTTTTATAATTATTATTAATATTTTTTAACATTATATCATATTTAATATTTCCATAACCTGCTTTAAGAGGACTACTTCTCCATGTGTGCTAACCCGACAATGCATTAGACCTAAAGCACAAAACCCGAAACACGTTACGGATATTTTAAATTCCTATGTTCCTCCCATAGAAAGAAAATCATTTTTCTTACTAAATATATATTTCTATATATACTGTATATCTGATAATGTTAATGTAAAATTGATCTCTATACGTACAGTATATATCTATAGGAATAGATATATAGGAATTACTACATATATATATATATATATATATATATATATATATATATATATATATATATATATATATATATATATATATATATATATATATATATATATATATACAGTTTCTCACAAAAGTGAGTACACCCCTCACATTTTTGTAAATATTTTATTATATCTTTTCATGTGACAACACTGAAGAAATTACACTTTGCTACAATGTAAAGTAGTGAGTGTACAGCCTGTATAACAGTGTAAATTTGCTGTCCCATCAAAATACCTCAACACACAGCCATTAATGTCTAAACCGTTGGCAACAAAAGTGAGTACACCCCTAAGTGGAAATGTCCAAATTGGAACCAATTAGCCATTTTTAACAGATGTGTTAAATTTGGTGTTATCGCTCTCACACTCACTCATACTGGTGGATGTACCATTAATTGCAAAGACAAGAAGAAATCTTGCAAGAAAGGGGATAGGCCTGTCAGGCTCTAAGCATATATTTTAAACAACCCACTGGTTTAGATTATCAGCACAAGATAGTAATTCATGGAAAAGAGCAATGCTCTATGTCAGGGAGTAACTAGAACCCCATATATCCAATTTTGAACTTAGAATGAAGTTAAAATTGTCTCAGAAAACCATTCATACTGACAAAATCTTTATTAAGAGACAAAGGATAAAGTCCAGCAGGACTCAGACAAACATTCACACATACACTGGTTAAAAATAGCTCAAGCTCGTTTCTTAATTAAAGAGAATGCAGTGTATGGCGTGTGAAATAGAAATAGTATTTAAATAGTAATCTCTGCAAGTAGAATTCTTAAGGATATCTAATATGAGCAAATGTTGAAAGATTCCTAAAAATTGTAATGTGCAGAATAACTGTTCTACAGTAAATGGTGGACCTTTGGATGGTGTGTACAAGGAATATAGCTAGGATATATATATGTAGCTTATTCAATATTTAGCATTCAGGGTGTCATAAGGTTCAGTAGTTTGTGCACTTATGGGGAGCACAGGGTAGCGCTTAATATCACTAAGATGAATTGATTGTATTGCAATATAACTGAAGGCTTGAATTCAGCAATGTTGTTCAGAGATAATATAGATGCTATGTGCAAAAAATGGTGGACACCAAATAGTATTCGATTATCTCAGAGATCGATTAAATAAATTGCAATATGACTGGGAGCTTTCAGCAATGTTGCTCAGAGAGAAAATATATTTTAGGTCTGACCTAAGCGATATTTTGTGACCCAATATTCTCAATGGTTTAACTGGTATGTGCGTGCTCACTAATGGTTACATTTGTATATTTTGATACATATTAGCACAGCTGAAAATATAAATCAATATCTAATGTCTCCCAGTTACAAAACATATATATGCTAGGCTGCACTGTTGTTGTAACTTTGGTTAATACCAGGTTACCATAACATGTATATATAGGTATTTAGGTAATGTACCACAGGTTTTATAACCTATATATTAGTATCATAGATTTTGGTTAACCTATTCCTTTAGTTTTGATATTAACGTGAGCCTAGCACAAATATCAAGTTGCCACCTTAGTTGCCAAACATATATGGGTTAATGTATTGTTGAATATCAGTTATACAAATTTAGCAAAGTAAGGAAACTCTCATAACCCCTGGCTGAAGTAAGCCTCTTCTATAGCGGAGGCTGAAATTAATATTACTTCTAGCTAATAACACTCAAACGTTCATATCTTGATCTACAAAAGTCTCTACTATATCGGAGACTGTATTACTGTTAGTCTGCTCCAATTTCACACACGCATATATTCAATAAGTATTAGAAAGTATATTAGCGAGCGAGCGGCTAAAAGCAGTGAGGTACTATGACCTCGTGAACAATGCCCCTGACGCGCGTTTCACATAACGCTTCTTCAGAAGAAGCTTCTTCTGAAGAAGCGTTATGTGAAACGCGCGTCAGGGGCATTGTTCACGAGGTCATAGTACCTCACTGCTTTTAGCCGCTCGCTCGCTAATATACTTTCTAATACTTATTGAATATATGCGTGTGTGAAATTGGAGCAGACTAACAGTAATACAGTCTCCGATATAGTAGAGACTTTTGTAGATCAAGATATGAACGTTTGAGTGTTATTAGCTAGAAGTAATATTAATTTCAGCCTCCGCTATAGAAGAGGCTTACTTCAGCCAGGGGTTATGAGAGTTTCCTTACTTTGCTAAATTTGTATAACTGATATTCAACAATACATTAACCCATATATGTTTGGCAACTAAGGTGGCAACTTGATATTTGTGCTAGGCTCACGTTAATATCAAAACTAAAGGAATAGGTTAACCAAAATCTATGATACTAATATATAGGTTATAAAACCTGTGGTACATTACCTAAATACCTATATATACATGTTATGGTAACCTGGTATTAACCAAAGTTACAACAACAGTGCAGCCTAGCATATATATGTTTTGTAACTGGGAGACATTAGATATTGATTTATATTTTCAGCTGTGCTAATATGTATCAAAATATACAAATGTAACCATTAGTGAGCACGCACATACCAGTTAAACCATTGAGAATATTGGGTCACAAAATATCGCTTAGGTCAGACCTAAAATATATTTTCTCTCTGAGCAACATTGCTGAAAGCTCCCAGTCATATTGCAATTTATTTAATCGATCTCTGAGATAATCGAATACTATTTGGTGTCCACCATTTTTTGCACATAGCATCTATATTATCTCTGAACAACATTGCTGAATTCAAGCCTTCAGTTATATTGCAATACAATCAATTCATCTTAGTGATATTAAGCGCTACCCTGTGCTCCCCATAAGTGCACAAACTACTGAACCTTATGACACCCTGAATGCTAAATATTGAATAAGCTACATATATATATCCTAGCTATATTCCTTGTACACACCATCCAAAGGTCCACCATTTACTGTAGAACAGTTATTCTGCACATTACAATTTTTAGGAATCTTTCAACATTTGCTCATATTAGATATCCTTAAGAATTCTACTTGCAGAGATTACTATTTAAATACTATTTCTATTTCACACGCCATACACTGCATTCTCTTTAATTAAGAAACGAGCTTGAGCTATTTTTAACCAGTGTATGTGTGAATGTTTGTCTGAGTCCTGCTGGACTTTATCCTTTGTCTCTTAATAAAGATTTTGTCAGTATGAATGGTTTTCTGAGACAATTTTAACTTCATTCTAAGTTCAAAATTGGATATATGGGGTTCTAGTTACTCCCTGACATAGAGCATTGCTCTTTTCCATGAATTACTATCTTGTGCTGATAATCTAAACCAGTGGGTTGTTTAAAATATATGCTTAGAGCCTGACAGGCCTATCCCCTTTCTTGCAAGATTTCTTCTTGTCTTTGCAATTAATGGTACATCCATATGTATCTTTCCTGTCTCTCTCTTAAAATTATAGGGCTAATATACTTATAAGTCTTTATCATATAATTTCTCCCTACAATTTTTTATCTAGTCTTAACCCACTAGCCCTCAGCCCCCCTTTTTCTACGTAATCACTCATACTGGTCACTGGAAGTTCAACATGGCACCTCTCTGAGGATCTGAAAAAAAAGAATAATTTCTCTACATAAAGATGGCGTAGGCTATAATAAAATTGCCAAGACCCTGAAACTGAGCTGCAGCATGGTGGGCAAGACCATACAGCGGTTTCACAGGACAGGTTCCACTCAGAGCAGGCCTTGCCATGGTGGACCAAAGAAGTTTAGTGCACATGTTCAGCGTCATATCCAGAGGATGTTTTTGGGAAATAGACGTATGAGTGCTGCCAGCATTGCTGCAGAGGTTGAAGGGGTGGGGGGTCAGCCTGTCAGTGCTCAGACCATACGCCGCACACTGCATCAAATTGGTCTGCATGGCTGTCGTCCCAGAAGGAAGCCTCTTCTTAAGATGATGCACAAGAAAGCCCGTAAGCAGACTAAGGACATAGATTACTGGAACCATGTCCTGTGGTCCAATAAGATTTGGTTTAGATGGTGTCAAGTGTGTGTGGCAGCAACTAGGTGAGGAGTACAAAGAAAAGTGTGTCTTGCCTACAGTCAAGCATGGTGGTGGGAGTGTCATGGTCTGGGTCTGCATGAGTGCTGCCGGCACTGGGGAACTACAGTTCATTGAGGGAACCATGAATGCCAACATGTACTGTGACATATTGAAGCAGAGCATGATCACCTCCCTTCGGAGACTGGGCCGCAGGGCAGTATTCCAACATGATAACAACCCCAAACACACCTCCAAGATGACCACTGCCTTGCTAAAGAAGCTGATGGTAAAGGTGATGGACTGGCCAAGCATGTCTCCAGATCTAAACCCTATTGAGCATCTGTGGGGCATCCTCAAACAGAAGGTGGGGGAGTGCAAGGTCTCTAACATCCACCAGCTCTGTGATGTCGTCATGGAGGAGTGGAAGAGGACTCCAGTGGCAACCTGTGAAGCTCTGGTGAACTCCATGCCCAAGAGGGTTATGGCAGTGCTGGAAAATAATGATGGCCACAAGCAATAGTTACACTTTTGGCCCAATTTGGACATTTTCTCTTAGGGGTGTACTCACTTTTGTTGCCAATGGTTTAGACATTAATGGCTGTGTGTTGAGTTATTTTAAGGGGACAGCACATGTACACTGTTATACAGGCTGTACACTCACTACTTTATATTGTAGCAAAGTGTCATTTCTTCAGGGTTTTCACATGAAAAGATATAATAAAATATTTACAAAAATGCGAGGGGTGTACTTACTTTTGTGAGATACTGTATACATAAATATTTACAAATAAAAATAACATTATCCTGTAAGTGAAGAACATTGGAATATTATATATGTACAGTAAATATACAGTAAAACACATAAATACATATGTACATATATACAGATATCCAGATGGGACTGCACAGTCTTATAATTGTTAAAGTACCACGATGTGCTGCAAAACATATCCAAATCAATCCCAGGGCACAGGCACTCGATGGTCTTTGAATAAAAAATTATTTATTTCATCATTTTAAAAATAAAGACATAACGTTTCGGCACATTACTGTTCCTTTTTAAATGTCAACAAAATACAACAAGAAGACCTAAAAGCAGTGACAAACATACATCAAAATGCACCTTATATACTTATCTAACAATAACCGTAGTTTGAGTGTCCCGCCATCAAACACCTGTTAGTGACGTCATCAGTCAGCGCCAACATGCGCAGTGTCATGACTTGAGTGCCGGCGTTGTCATGTCATGGTAACGATATACATAAACAATAACATATGTGGTTATGTAAAATACTAAGGTGTACAACCGGTATATGACGATACCTATGTTGATCGCATATTGCAGTCACTCCAAATGTAGGGGAAAATGGAAAACACTATCTGACGCACATTATATTATGCATAGTGTAAAAGAACACAGGTATTATCCAAAAAAGGAAACTAGTGTCATCTTTGTGTAACCCCATTTCTACGGCAGCATACAATATGCGATAAACAAAAAACACATTAAAAATTAATTTTATATGTAATCCAACAATGCACATTAGTGATCAGTGTAAACTATGACATTACTTAAAACCAAAAAACAATTGGCAAATAGCACATATACATCCGAGATCGAATAGATTAGATGGCCTATGATGTCATATATCAGACCCTCTGTAGTACCACAAGGCATAGGGCCACTTCATGACCCAATGGAGTACATATATATATATATATATATATATATATATATATATATATACATATTTTATTCTAGAATACATGATTTGTTCTAGTCCTAACACTTAACTTCAGGTCTCAAGTTATACTAACATTTGTAGCACTGTACTGTACTGTTGCGTTTAGTGCAGCCATGATATCCATTAAAAGTATAGGGAGCACTAAGGGGAACGCAGACACGCTAAACATTCTCTTGTAATTCTATTTTACCATGGACTTGTAATACCAGATTGCGGGCTAATCCTAGTGTGGTTCTACAATATTGATTGTGCACACTGCACTATCAATACTGCTCCACTTTAAATCTAGGCTATAGTCTTTTATTAATAGCCTAGAATCCAATCTGTTATTTTTTTGTTTAACAGAAATTGTCCAGTACTTATCACAATATTCTAATCCTGCCACAAATCATATTTTAGAAAACGTGTGAGCATATCTGTATTTCCTGCATGGGAGGTTATAGTAGTACTAGGAAAAGGAGTGTTCCAAGTGATAACCTCAAGTACTTGGATTAAGTGTTGTGGGGATTATTTAAATAAACCTAACACTAAGCCCCTGAAGATCTCCCTACCCTATCTTCACCACGCCGGGTATCACCGATCCGTCCAGAAGAGGCTCCGAGGTCCATCATTGGGCTGAAGAGGTCCATCATCCGGCTGAAGTCTTGATCCAAGCGGGGGCTGAAGTGGTCCATCATCGGGCTGAAGAGGTCCATCATCCGGCTGAAGTCTTGATCCAAGTGGGGGCTGAAGAGATCCATCCTCCGGCTGAAGTCTTCTATCAAGCGGCATCTTCAATCTTCTTTCTTCCAGATCCATCTTCATCCCGCCGACGCGGAACATCCATCCTGGCCGACGACTTCCCGATGAATGACGGTTCCTTTAAGTGATGTCATCCAAGATGGCGTCCCTCGAATTCCGATTGGCAGATAGGATTCTATCAGCCAATCGGAATTAAGTTAGGAAAATTCTGATTGGCTGATGGAATCAACCAATCAGATTCAAGTTCAATCCGATTGGCTGATCCAATCAGCCAATCAGATTGAGCTCGCATTCTATTGACTGATCGGCCAATAGAATGCGAGCTCAATCTGATTGGCTGATTGGATCAGCCAATCGGATTGAACTTGAATCTGATTGGCTGATTCCATCAGCCAATCAGAATTTTCCTACCTTAATTCCGATTGGCTGATAGAATCCTATCTGCCAATCGGAATTCGAGAGATGCCATCTTGGATGACGTCCCTTAAAGGAACCGTCATTCGTCGGGAAGTCGTCGGCCAGGATGGATGTTCCGCGTCGGCGGGATGAAGATGGATCTGGAAGAAAGAAGATTGAAGATGCCGCTTGATAGAAGACTTCAGCCGGATGATGGACCTCTTCAGCCCCCGCTTGGATCAAGACTTCAGCCAGATGATGGACCTCTTCAGCCCGATGATGGACCTCTTCAGCCCCCTCTTGGATCAAGACTACAGCCGGATGATGGACCTCTTCAGCCCAATGATGGACCTCTTCAGCCCCCGCTTGGGCTTGGGCTTGCCGCTTGATAGAAGACTTCAGCCCGATGATGGACCTCTTCAGCCCCCGCTTGGATCAAGACTTCAGCCAGATGATGGACCTCTTCAGCCCGATGATGGACCTCTTCAGCCCCCTCTTGGATCAAGACTACAGCCGGATGATGGACCTCTTCAGCCCGATGATGGACCTCTTCAGCCCCCGCTTGGATCAAGACTTCAGCCAGATGATGGACCTCTTCAGCCCGATGATGGACCTCTTCAGCCCCCTCTTGGATCAAGACTACAGCCGGATGATGGACCTCTTCAGCCCAATGATGGACCTCTTCAGCCCCCGCTTGGGCTTGGATGAAGACTTCGGAGCCTCTTCTGGACTGATCGGTGATACCCAGCGTGGTGAAGATAAGGTAGGGAGATCTTCAGAGGCTTAGTGTTAGGTTTATTTAAGGGGGGTTTGGGTTAGATTAGGGGTATGTGGGTGGTGGGTTGTAATGTTGGGGGGGTATTGTATTTTTTTTTTACAGGCAAAAGAGGGGGCATGCACCGCAAAAGGCCCTTTTAAGGGCTGGTAAGGTAAAAGAGCTTTTCAATTTTTATTTTAGAATAGGGTAGGGCATTTTTTTTATTTTGGGGGGCTTTGTTATTTTATTAGGGGGCTTAGAGTAGGTGTAATTAACTTAAAATTGTTGTAATATTTTTAGAATGTTTGTAAATTATTTTTTTATTTTTTGTAACTTAGTTCTTTTTTTATTTTTTGTACTTTAGTTAGTTTATTTAATTGTATTTATTTGTAGGTATTTGTATGTAATTAATTTATTGATAGTGTAACATAGTAACATAGTAACATAGTAGATAAGGTTGAAAAAAGACTGAAGTCCATCGAGTTCAACCTATACAAATCTAAAATACTTACAAAAAGCTCCAGTTAAGCTTAAATAACCCCATTAAAATGTGACCCATTTAATACTAGCAATCATATCCATTAATTTTGTTTATATACAGAAATTTATCCAGACTATTTTTAAATGTATCTATGGTATTGGCATTCACTACCTCCTTTGGTAATGAGTTCCACAATTTTATTGCTCTTACAGTGAAAAAACGTTTCCGTTGCAGGAGATTAAATCTCCTTTCCTCCAACCTTAAATTGTGACCTCTTGTCAGAAACAATTTTCTTGGAATAAACAGAGCTTCTGCCATCTCTGTATATGGGCCTTGAATATATTTATATAAAGTAATCATGTCACCTCTCAAGCGCCTTTTTTCTAAAGAAAACAGACCCAGTTTGGCTAGCCTCTCCTCATAGGTTAATTTCTCCAATCCCCTTATTAGCTTTGTGGCCCTTCTCTGAACTTTTTCTAGTTCTGCAATATCTTGTTTAGCAATTGGTCCCCAGAACTGCACTCCAAACTCAAGGTGAGGTCTTACCAGGGCTTTATATAATGACAGAATTATGCTTTCCTCCCTTGAATCAATGCCTCTTTTAATACATGTTAGTATCTTATTAGCCTTTGAAGCCGCTGCCCTGCATTGTGCACCCATCTTTAGCTTGTTATCTATTACTACTCCCAAATCCCTTTCCTCCTGTGTTTGGCTAAGTCTTGTCCCATTTAAAAAATACGTAGCCTGCTTATTTTTACTTCCAAAATGTAGAACCTTGCATTTTTCCGTATTAAATCTCATTTTCCATTCACTTGCCCATAGTTCTATTTTTAGCAAATCCCTTTGTAAAGAGAGTTCGTCCTGCTCTGACCTTATGAACTTACTTAACTTAGTATCATCTGCAAAAATAGAGATGTCACTATTTAATCCTTGCTCCAAGTCATTTATAAAAATATTAAAAAGAACAGGGCCCAGTACTGATCCCTGGGGGACGCCACTGATTACCTTTGTCCAATCTGAGTATGATCCATTTACTACTACTCGTTGCTCCCTATCTTTTATCCAGTTATTTATCCATGAGCTAACATTTTCAGCTATTCCCAGTCCCTTAATTTTGTGCATTAATCTCTCATGTGGCACTGTATCAAATGCCTTTGCAAAATCTAAGTATATCACATCAACTGATTCCCCTTTATCTATATTTTTACTTACTTCCTCGTAGAATCTAATTAGATTAGTTTGACATGATCTATTTCTTCTAAAGCCATGCTGATTAGAACTCATAATCTTGTTTACACGAATATGCTCATCAATATAATCCCTTATAATCCCTTCAAATATCTTCCCCACTATTGATGTCAGACTAACTGGTCTATAGCTTCCTGGATCATCCCTGCTTCCCTTTTTGAAGAGTGGCACCACATCAGCTTTACGCCAATCCTGGGGTACCATGCCTGAGGATAATGAGTCTTGAAAAATTAAGAGTAAAGGTTTGTCTATAACAGTGCTAAGTTCCCTTAACACCCTTGGGTGTATTCCATCTGGGCCTGGAGTTTTATTTACCTTAATATTTTCCAGTTTTTTCCTGATATCCTCTAAACAAAACCCAGTTAGTGGTATGGACTGGCATGTTCTATTCTGTTCCAAAGTATGATTCAATGGTTCCTCTCTTGTGTATACTGAAGAAAAAAACTGGTTTAGTACCTCAGCCTTCTCCCTGTCATTATTTATCATGCTACCCTCCACGCATTTTAATGTACCTATATTATCCTTCATAGATTTTTTGCTATTTATGTACTTAAAGAACCTTTTAGGGTTAGACTTAGAATCCTTGGCAATTAATTTTTCATTTTCAATTTTGGCTAATTTGATTGCTTTTTTGCATGCTTTGTTACATTCCTTATAAATATTGTATGCTGAGTCTGTACTATTTTCTTTTAATAATTTAAATGCCTTACGTTTTTTCCTAATTTCTCTTAACACATTTTTATTTAGCCATAACGGCTTTGTTTTTTTATTTTTATTTTTATAACCATATGGTATGTGTTGATATGTATATTTATTTAACACATTTTTAAATATTATCCATTTATTCTCTGTATTTTTATTAGAAAATACATTGTCCCAATTTATATTATTTAATGATTTCCTTAAATCGTTGAATTTTGCTTTCTTGAAATTAAAAGTCTTAGTTAAGCCTTTAAAACACTGCATTTGAAAAGAGATTTCAAATGTGACCATGTTATGATCACTGTTACCCAAATGTTCTTTAACTTCTATGTTTGATATTATATCTGTATTGTTTGATAGCACTAAATCCAATATAGCTTTACTCCTAGTTGGCTCCTCTATTAATTGTGACAAGAAGTTATCCCTGAGAACATTTAAAAATCTATCGCCCTTAGCTGAATTACTAGTTTCATTGGCCCAGTTTATATCAGGGTAGTTAAAATCTCCCATAATTACAGCACTGTTATTAGCAGCCTTACCTATTTGGATAAACAGGTAATTTTGTAATTATTTTAACTAGGAAGCTATTAAATAGTTATTAACTATTTAATAGCTATTGTACCTGGTTAAAATAAATACAAAGTTGCCTGTAAAATAAATATAAATCCTAAAATAGCTACAATATAATTATAATTTATATTGTAGCTATATTAGGGTTTATTTTACAGGTAAGTATTTAGCTTTAAATAGGAATCATTTATTTAATAAGAAATAATTTATTTCGTTAGATAAAAATTATATTTAACTTAGGGGGGTGTTAGGGTTAGGGTTAGACTTAGCTTTAGGGGTTAATAAATTTATTAGAGTAGCGGTGAGGTCCGGTCAGCAGATTAGGGGTTAATAATTGTAGGTAGGTGGCGGCGACGTTGGGGGCGGCAGATTAGGGGTTAATAAATATAATATAGGGGTCGGCGGTGTTAGGGGCAGCAGATTAGGGGTACATAGGGATAATGTAGGTTGCGGCGGTGTACGGAGAGGCAGATTAGGGGTTAATAACAAAATGCAGGGGTCAGCGATAGCTGGGGCGGCAGATTAGGGGTTAATAAGTGTAAGGTTAGGGGTGTTTAGACTCGGGGTACATGTTAGGGTGTTAGGTGCAGACTTAGGAAGTGTTTCCCCATAGGAAACAATGGGGCTGTGTTAGGAGCTGAACGCTGTTTTTTTCAGCTCAAACGGCCCCATTGTTTGCTATGGGGGAATCGTGCACGAGCACGTTTTTTAGGCTGGCCGGGTCCCTAAGCCCCGCTGGTATTTACAGTTGCAGTGGCGGTAAATTATGCTATACACTCCCTTTTTGGAGCCTAACGCAGCCCTTCTGTGAACTCTAAATACCAGCGGTATTTAAAAGGTGCGGGGGAAAAAAAGCATGCGTAGCTAACGCACCCCTTTGGCCGCAGAACTCTAAATCTAGCGGTTTGGTAGTGTGTAAGTAAAACTTAATTAAAAAGCCCTAACCACATGCAAAGAAGAAGTCTTTTCTTTGAATTTTAAAGATTAGGACAAAGAGAAGGAACTATGATCTCTTGAATTATATTATCAGCTAAAATGACTTTTGCTAAGAAATCAAAATTAGTACTTAAAACCACCTTATCTTGGTTAAAAAAATAAGATAGGATCACTCACAAGAAAGAGCTGACAATTC
The DNA here is from genome assembly GCF_027579735.1 of Bombina bombina. Lineage (NCBI taxonomy): Eukaryota > Metazoa > Chordata > Amphibia > Anura > Bombinatoridae > Bombina > Bombina bombina. The sequence goes on from NC_069502.1 coordinate 375,675,215, forward strand.
AAATACTCTCCTAAAAAAAGCTGCACTACAAGCAGTGAAATGTACATTGGACAGTTTAAAGGTTGGACACAAAGAAGGGAGTAGAATTGTTTTGGGCACACAAAGAGAATATGTGGCAATGAGTTTATTCGGATTTGCAAGTAATTCGAGAACACACTGTTCTTGAGTTTGTTTGTACTTATCCCTAATTTTTTGACATACCTTTTTATATTTCTGATGTATTTTATTGATTTTTAAATAAATATCATCAAATCAGCTCGTGCACGATTCCCCCGTGCAGTTTGAGCTGAAAAAAACCTAACACCTGCAAAAAAGCAGCGTTCAGCTCCTAACGCAGCCCCATTGTTTCCTATGGGGAAACACTTCCTATGTCTGCACCTAACACCCTAACATTTACCCTGAGTCTAAACACCCCTAACCTTACACTTATTAACCCCTAATCTGCCGCCCCCGCTATCACTGACACCTGCATATTTTTTTTAACCCCTAATCTGCCGCTCCGTACACCGCCGCAACCTACATTATAATTATGTACCCCTAATCTGCTGCCCCTAACACTGCCGACCCCTATATTATATTTATTAACCCCTAATCTGCCCCCCACAACGTCGCCGCCAGCTACCTACAATAATTAACCCCTAATCTGCCGACCGGACCTCACCGCTACTATAATAAATATATTAACCCCTAATCCGCCTCACTCCCGCCTCAATAACCCTATAATAAATAGTATTAACCCCTAATCTGCCCTCCCTAACCGACACCTAACTTCAAGTATTAACCCCTAATCTGCCGACCGTACCTCACCGCTACTCTAATAAATTTATTAACCCCTAAAGCTAAGTCTAACCCTAAACACTAACACCCCCCTAAGTTAAATATAATTTAAATCTAATGAAATAAATTAACTCTTCTTAAATAAATTATTCCTATTTAAAGCTAAATACTTACCTGTAAAATAAATCCTAATATAGCTACAATATAAATTATAATTATATTGTAGCTATTTTAGGATTAATATTTATTTTACAGGCAACTTTGTATTTATTTTAACCAGGTACAATAGCTATTAAATAGTTATTAACTATTTAATAGTTACCTAGTTAAAATAATTACAAATTACCTGTAAAATAAATTCTAACCTAAGTTACAATTAAACCTAACACTACACTATCAATAAATAAATTAAATTAAATACCTACAATTATCTACAATTAAACCTAACACTACACTATCAATAAATTAATTAAATACAATACCTACAAATAAATACAATTAAATAAACTAAGTTACAAAAAATAAAAAAATATTTACAAACATTATAAAAATATTACAAAAAATTTAAGCTAATTACACCTACTCTAAGCCCCCTAATAAAATAACAAAGCCCCCCAAAATAAAGAAAATGCCCTACCCTATTCTAAAATACAAATAGAAAAGCTCTTTTACCTTACCAGCCCTTAAAAGGGCCTTTTGCAGGGCATGCCCCAAAGAATTCAGCTCTTTTGCCTGTAAAAAAAAACATACAATTCCCCCCCAACATTACAACCCACCACCCACATACCCCTAATCTAACCCAAACCCCCCTTAAATAAACCTAACACTAAGCCCCTGAAGATCTTCCTACCTTATCTTCACCACACCGGGTATCACCAATCGGTCCAGGCTCCGAAATCTTTATCCAAGCCCAAGCGGGGCTGAAGACATCCATCCTCCGGGCTGAAGTCTTGATCCAAGCGGCGGCTGAAGAGGTCCATCATCGGGGCTGAAATCTTCATCCTATCCGAGCAGAAGAAGAGATCCGGACCGGTAGACATCTTCATCCAAGCGGCATCTTCTATCTTCTTCCATCCGTCGATGAGTGGCTCCATCTTCAAGACCTCCAGCGCGGATCCATCCTCTTCTTCCGACGTCCTAACACAGAATGAAGGTTCCTTTAAGGGACGTCATCCAAGATGGCGTCCCTCGAATTCCGATTGGCTGATAGGAATTAAGGTAGGAAAATTCTGATTGGCTGAGGGAATCAGCCAATCAGATTCAAGTTCAATCCCATTGGCTGATTGGATCAGCCAATCAGATTGAGCTCGCATTCTATTGGCTGATAGGAACAGCCAGTAGAATGTGAGCTCAATCTGATTGGCTGATTGGATCAGCCAATCGGATTGAACTTGAATCTGATTGGCTGATTCCATCAGCCAATCAGAATTTTCCTACCTTAATTCCGATTGGCTGATAGAATCCTATCAGCCAATCGGAATTCGAGGGACGCCATCTTGTATGACGTCCCTTAAAGGAACCTTCATTCTGTGTTAGGACGTCAGAAGAAGAGGATGGATCCACGCCGGAGGTCTTGAAGATGAAGCCGCTCGTCGACATATGGAAGAAGATAGAAGATGCCACTTGGAAGAAGATGTCTACCGGTCCGGATCTCCTCTTCTGCCCGGATAGTATGAAGACTTCAGCCCCGATGATGGACCTCTTCAGCCGCTGCTTGGATCAAGACTTCAGCCGGAGGATGGATGTCTTCATCCCCCGCTTGGGCTTGGATGAAGATTTCGGAGCCTGGACCGATCTGTGATACCCGGTGTGGTGAAGGTAAGGTAGGAAGATCTTCAGGGGCTTAGTGTTAGGGGGGGGTATTGTATGTTTTTTTTTACAGGCAAAAGAGCTGAAATCTTTGGGGCATGCCCCGCAAAAGGCCCTTTTAAGGGCTGGTAAGGTAAAAGAGCTTTTCTATTTGTATTTTAGAATAGGGTAGGGCATTTTTTTTTATTTTGGGGGGCTTTGTTATTTTATTAGGGGGCTTAGATTAGGTGTAATTAGCTTAAAATTGTTGTAATATTTTTATAATGTTTGTAAATATTTTTTTATTTTTTGTACTTTAGTTAGTTTATTTAATTGTATTTATTTGTAGGTATTGTATTTAATTAATTTATTGATAGTGTAGTGTTAGGTTTAATTGTAGATAATTGTAGTTATTTTATTTAATTTATTTATTGATAGTGTAGTGTTAGGTTTAATTGTAACTTAGGTTAGGATTTATTTTACAGGTAATTTTGTAATTATTTTAACTAGGTAACTATTAAATAGTTAATAACTATTTAATAGCTATCATACCTGGTTAAAATAAATACAAAGTTGCCTGTAAAATAAATAATAATCCTAAAATAGCTACAATGTAATTATTATTTATATTGGAGCTATATTAGGATTTATTTTACAGGTAAGTATTTAGCTTTAAATAGGAATAATTTATTTAATAAGAGTTAATTTATTTTGTTAGATTTAAATTATATTTAATTTAGGGGGGTGTTAGTGTTAGGGTTAGACTTAGCTTTAGGAGTTAATAAATTTATTAGAGTAGCGGTGAGGTCCGGTCGGCAGATTAGGGGTTAATACTTGAAGTTAGGTGTCAGTGATGTTAGGGAGGGCAGATTAGGGGTTAATACTATTTATTATAGGGTTATTGAGGTGGGAGTGAGGCGGATTAGGGGTTAATACATTTATTATAGTAGCGGTGAGGTCCGGTAGGCAGATTAGGGGTTAATAATTGTAGGTAGGTGGAGGTGATGTTGGGGTGGCAGATTAGGGGTTAATAAATATAATATAGGGGTCGGCGGTGTTAGGGGCAGTAGATTAGGGGTTCATAGGGATAACGTAGGTGGCGGCGGTGTGCGGTCGGCAGATTAGGGGTTAAAAAAATTTAATAGAGTGGCGGCGATGTGGGGGGACCTCGGTTTAGGGGTACATAGGTAGTTTATGGGTGTTAGTGTACTTTAGAGCACAGTAGTTAAGAGCTTTATGAACCAGAAAGCTCTTAACTCCTGGCTTTTTGCTGCGGCTGGAGTTTTGTCGGTAGAGGGTCTAACGCTCACTTCAGCCACGACTAAATATTAGCGTTAGAAAGATCCCATTGAAAAGATAGGATACGCAAATGGCGTAGGGGGATCTGCGGTATGGAAAAGTTGCAGCGGCAAAGTGAGCGTTAGACCTTTACCTAGACGACTCTAAATACCAGCGGTAGCCCAAAACCAGTGTTAGGAGCCTCTAACGCTGGTTTTGACGGCTAACGCCAAACTCTAAATCTAGCGGTATGACTTTTTCAGGAGGGAGGTCAAAGGTGAGGTTAAGTTTCTGAGACATGTGATCCAAATCAGAGAAGCTTTTATATATCATCTGGGTCCCATTGTGTGAGATAATTAGACTGAATGGTTAGCCCCAGTGGTATCTAATGTTTTTCTCCTGGAGGGTTTTAGTTATGAAGCAAACCTCTTTTCTTCGCTGCACCGTTTGAGGGCAAAGGTCTTGGTATACTTGCAGAGTATGGTTACGGAAGTAAAATGATCTCCTGGTTCTTGCAATCTGCCAGATTTCCTCTTTGGTGGTATATTTTAAAAATCTCAGAATAACATCTCTGGGGGGAGCGGGAGGCTTGGGAGGGGGTCTAAGGGCTCTGTGTATTCTTTCAATATCATCATTTTGCAAAATTGGGGCCTGAGGCAATAGCGAGTGAAAGAAATCTGTGACATAGGCCCTGAGCTGGTCTTGGGAAATTTCTTCAGGTATTCCTCTGAGGCGGATATTGTTCCTTCTCCCTTGGTTCTCGACCATGTTGCTAAGATGTTCTTGGCCTTCCTCTAGGTATTCCATCCTGGAACCCAGCTCAGTGAGATCCTTTTAACGTCCTTAATTTCCTCTTTTATAAACTTTTTCAAAGATTCTATGTCCGATTTGGATGGAAGACTGGCGATTTGGGATTGAATGGACTGTAGAGGGTCATGTGCAACAGCAGAAACATAAGTAGAATTACTAGGGGTTAAATCCTGTGGTTGCAGTACATCCGACCCCACCCTCTCTTGTGGGTGGAAAAAGGATGAGACTGATGGCCCCAGCTGGAATGTTTTACCCTGTTTATCTGGCTTATTGCCCTTTTTGCTTGCCATTGTAGCGTTGTTAGTGACAGGGTACGGGAAGCTTGAGAGAGGCAGGTTTGTCCCTTAGGAAAGGCCCCAGCAACAGTAGAGAATATGATTATCTGCAGCCCAACTAATGGGTCAGAGCACTCTGGTTGGTAATGGAATGAATATGTATGGTCAATAAATTGTGCAGCATAGAATAAAATCCCAGGTCAGGAAAAAGGGAAAACACACAGCAGGTTTTCAATACTCAATCCAGCTGTCTCTTATTAGAAACCCCCTCCAGATAATAAAGTTTCAGATTTATGTAGAGCCTTGCCCTGATGGATTCGTTAAGGTGTGAGCCATTACTGGTGTGAGATAGGATGAGCAAAAAAGTTTGTATATGCTCCTAGTATGGCTAACAGGTCAGTTCTTGAGCAAACAGGACTGTCTCACTTAGAGGTCCAGATGTAATGTCAGGTGGCAAAAGTAGAATAAATTCTATCCCTTTCTGATGTAATAGGGCCACCAGATCTGCCGTACCCCCCGCTAACTTTTCTTAAGTCCCTGTAAGGTGAGGGGCCGAAAATCTGTGCGGCACTGATACCTGGGTAGCCACGTGGCTTCTAATGTCATGACCGGAGCGCTACCATGGTTCTCTAATTTACAGCAGCGATAGGAGATGGCTCTCCGTAAACAAGATGCGGTGGATGTAATTGTGATACATGCCCTCACTCACCGGGTCCGATCAGCCGCAGCAGATAGCAAGGTGCGTCTCTGGAGACCGGCAAGATGGCGGCCGCACTCTCTGTCTAAGCGGCACTCTCAAAGTGAGTAAGAAGCTCTTTTAGTCCATCGCCAGGTCTCATATTGCGGTCAGCCAGATCGGCTACGGTATTAAGCCACTTTCAGCTGTAATAGCCTTTAATGCAGCCAGTCATAATGCCTAGAAGTCCTTGGCAGCTCCGGAGCTAATTTACTCTGCGTCCATGTCCCAGCATGGTGAAATTCCGCCCCCTTTTTTTGCATTTTTTACATGGAAATATAGCACATTGATTTTCTGGACCTATGTAGCCTTTGAGACAGTATTGCATCCCAGGAATGAAAATGACCCCCACTATGACATAACATTTGCAAAAGTAGATAACTCAGGATATTCTAAAAGGAGTATTTTAGTTGTTTTGTGTAATTAGCTTATCATTTACTTAGAATGACAGAACGTAGAAAGGGGCAGGACAAGGTCAGGGGATCCATGAAGTTAGGAATATAGAATAATAAAATAAAATAAATCAGGAACAAATACAGATTGATTTTAATTAAAAGTTTTACTCTGTGTGGTATATTCTAAATCAATCAATGATACAGAGGCCAGGTAGATAGGGGCAGTCAGGGCAATGGTAACTAAATCCTTCATTACTCCTTTTTTATAGCAGCACTTTTTCTGCGGTTACTTTTTGCAGGATGTAAATATTTCGCATTTGCCAATGTGAATATGCTATGTTTGTGTGATGGGTGTTTTTTTAAAAAAAAAAAATTATTTCTCCATTGACTTCTATGTGGAATGCGAAAATGTGATCTTGTTTGCACGGTTTTGGGTGTTAGTTTTTTTTCTCCATTGATTTGTATGGGGGATTACATGCATGCACACACAAAAACTTAAGTTAAGGTTTTTGCGCTATTCTGGTTACCACATTCACAAAATATGTTTTTTTGGAACTTACGGTAATACGAATGCAACCCGATCGAGAAAAAATAAATACTGCGCCACTTGTAATCTAGCCCATAATATTTAACAAAAATTCAAAAAAGTATATGGATTCTCTTTCCCTTCTTTTTTGTAGAGCACATATGCATTGTACACTGCAATCTGCATAACATAAAAGGCTACTTCTTTGTTTCAGGTTTGGGTCTTTTGTTGAAGTAGATATGGCTGTAGGCACTGGTCAGCTAAATCTACTCCCCAATGCAGTTTGGCATCTTTTTCCTTTACAGACACTGGCACTGTAGTTTCATTGTATATTGTGGAGAGCATATACACTTCTTTTTTGTCAGTGTACCAAAGGGCCAGTAATTCAGATGATACAGTCACTTCCATGTCCTCTTAATGCACCACTTACTTTTGGAATTTCAATTCCTCTTTCAGGAAAAAACCTTTTTACATCTCAGAATTATTTTTTTTTGGAGATGGCAAGAGAAATTAGATGTTTCAGTTATTTACTTGATGAAGTGCACAATGTGTTATTATAGAAAAGTGAGCACATGTACTTAGTGCAAGACTGGAAGTCTCAAAGATACCAAAGCTCTTACAATGTTATTTTTTTTTTCCAATAACAGTTTTTTATTGAGGTTATGTGAAACAACATTGAGGAAAATACAGAGTTTGTCAGACATATAATAAAGTAATATACAATGACTTCTCATATAAGAATATTAATACATACAGGTAAATGTATTTTTGCAAGTTACTATATAGCGATTAACAAATATGGTTCAGGGGCTCCATATATCTCAATTACTTATAGAGCAATAAAGAGAGAATATTTATCTGTGTATGATAAGTGTAAGCCCATCTATTCTTTATAACATTAAATATCTAAATTAGAAGAGAGAACAACGGAGGAACTAGACGTCATAAATGGAACCTCATTTTTCTTTTAGTATATAAATGCCAAGCAACTACTATGTTGGTCACTCTAGGACCATGTATATCGTAATCGCTATATCTAATGTTAGTTACTTAGGGTTATCATTGTGTAAAATATCAGGGGGGGTATGCAGTGGGCAAGAGCCACTTGTATAATAATGGACAAATGGGGGGCGTGTCCTGCTAATTTCAACTTAGGGATCTAAGGGTCTAAAGGAAAAATACAATGATCAATGCTGGGTCAGGGTTTATGAACATCTGAGAACATCTTAGAATGTAAATAAGTCCGGCCATAAAGGGATATACAGGGCCTGTATAAGGTTGAATGGTTCTAGTTATAAGGTCTTGGAAGGTGATCTACTAGGGGAGCCATAAAGAGAGTTAAGGATTTTAAGGACTGGGCTGGAACTGCATATTCTAGGATATTTACATCAGGTCGTGTTCTGGAGCTAATAATGAATAGTATACAAAACAAATGTGAGAGCATACAGAGCTAAGATAAGGAGACCTCTGGGGCTTATTGAGAATACTTTGGAGAGGTGGTAGGAGGTACCAAAGGATGAGAAATATAATGACTAAGCTGTAGACAAGTATGCTAGATATTTTGCAGTTAGCCTATATAAAGGAGTGCCTTACCTATTAATTAGCAATCAATTACCAAAAGTATTATCCAACATACTTTAAAAATTCTATAGGGGCTAAAGATAATAGCTTGCAGTGCATGAAGTAGGCTTAAATTTAATATCTCATTAATCTACTACTCCACATTCAACAGATGGATATGGCATTTAATATCAAATATAGCAGTGCTATGTCCAAGGAGTTCTCTCATAACGACCAAATACATCAGACAGTGGTGATATCATGGAGATAGAGACCAGATTCAGAAATATATTGAACAAACACATTCTATATGATGTCCTATGGAAATTTTCATATAGTCTCTAAGTTGAGTATTATGCATTTCTAAAAAGTGAAACTTGGTCCTTTAAATGCAGACTTTAGGCTGATACAGGCTCATGTGTCAATATAAATGAAATATAGGGCCAATATAATATACTGCATATCTGGATATAGTATTTGTAGTTAGGGTGTATGAAGGATAACAGGTTCATATCCAATAGGTTGGTCACAGAAGTTGCAGTATCATGCTCTGCTACTTGCTAGTTGCCCTGAACAGCATAATGGCCATGTAATCACTTCCCTTCCAACAGACGTATGCATGCAAAATATATAAGTATTAAACCTTGGTATTGAACTCTTTTAACCAGTGTGTCCCCCATAGTACCTAGGCCACTCTCAGTCCCACCCACTTCTAAATTGGGAAGGGGTAAGCAGGTTGGATAGTTGTCTAAGTCATTTTTGGGCTGTAGTGTATAAAACATAAGGGGGGGAGCTATATATAAGAGAAAGACATCTGTAGATTTGGTGAGATTAAAATATAAATATATGGTAAGAGCCGCACTTATTTGGTTAATAGAGAAGGCTCTAATTATGAAAGGGCTGCCATCAATGACAAAAAAAAAAAAAGGGAAATATACAAGAGGACCACAACTTTAAGGCTCAAAAGCTTGAGAATAGTAGCACAGTCTACTTAGATGCCTCACCTAGACAAGATATGTATAGATTACTCAGTATGCACACACAGTCTCAAGACCACTTGTAATGCATGAGAAACTCATCTGGGTATAACTAATGTCCCGCTATGTAGGAGCTCTGTGGTGTCAATTACACAACACAACAAAGAAGAATTATAATATGAGAGATGAGAAGTAGATCAATCAAAAACACATAAAAACAACATTTAGCACTAATTCCTAGTGCAGTGTATATAGAACATGCTCTTCTTAACCTAAAAGAGTCTCAATGCAAAAAAAAAAAAAGAAAAAGATCATTAAACTTGAATGAGAGGCAGACTGCCTTAGCTTAGTTTCAGCGTCTTTAAGATTCAGCCCACTCCAATGCACAAACGGTACCGCTGTAATCTATTATGATCCAACATGACAGGTCCAACTTCCAAAGTGTGCTGATGCAAAGCTCTCTTAGCTAAGTGGATCTCGTCATATGTCAGCAGCCAAGTAAGCTGAAAATGAGTAGACTCCGATTTCCGACCAGCGGAGCCAGCCGCATCTCCCCCGTCAGAGACCGGAGGCAATAGGTCAAAGGCCTGTTTCTCACCGGAGCACACAGGAGGAACCGACCACAGTCGGCTAGGCTGAGGGCGCGTGGCTAGTACCCAGAGCCTCGGGATCGGCAAGGCGGCACTCACAGGTAGGTGTTGCTGGGTATACTCACAGCAGTGGAATGGTGTGCTAGTGAGACTGCATACAGGATCACCCGCATTTCCAATTGTCGGGTGGAGGACCGGGACGTCATCGGACTCCTCTCTCCGTGGTTGCAAATACAGTTGCACTGGGGACAGATGCTCCGTTAGCTCCATGCAGTCTGAGCCCTCATTAGATAGATAGGCAGTGTGGTCCCATTCTGGTATACCTCTAACAATGGCGGTAAGCTCATGGAAACGGTTGTCTGCCTTATTAAGTAGGTCCATCAGCATGGTATGAATATCTGGGTGCTCCATATTGAACTAGCAGTATGATGACCGTATCGTACTCTGCTATCTGGTGAGGCGTTAGCAATATTAGTAGTTGAAGGCCGGCGCCGCTTCTTGTGATGAAGTAGTTCTAATCTTCAGAAAAACACTGGAATAAAGTTATACTTATGACTCGCAGTTCTTGTCGTTGTTAGAGATCAAATATAAGTGTTGGATATCAGTAGTTTGTTCGGATTCAGGTAGATTTGAATGAAAAGTTTATACTAGATCCAGAGCTGCTGAAAAGTGCGACTTGTCATGGCGCCGGCTAGACACGCCCCCACAATGTTATTTTTAACATAACAATATAACTGCAAACATGCAATCTTTCAGAGCTCCAAAAAAAAAGATCTTGCCTGGCTTGTTGCTAAATATGATTTTATTTTGGAAATGTGTAACAAAGAGATAATTTACTCTATTCAGTCCTTAAAGTAAAATGTTTAATAAAATTGCCAATGCCTGTCCTCAGACAGACTCTTAATCCCAACAATAACCCTTGTAATGTTGGTTCTTTGATAAAAGTTAACTGCTAAATATGTTACCCACAGTTGGTGTGATAACAATATTATTTCTTTATACTAAAATTAGTATGCAGTTTAGGCTTATATTCTATTCCAATTGAGATGTTTGTTACGCAATTATCTAGAAAAATTGTGTTAGGCTTCAGTTTAGCATTTTGGAGAAAAAAAATGTTTTTCAACTGGATTATAATCCTTTAAAAAGAATTTGAAATGAAATACAGTTATATTGTGATGAATACAGCATCTTTAATATGTTCAGGCTGTAAGTATTACTGCATCAATTCATTTTAATAATGGATCTAACTATTTCCTAACAAACAGCCTACACATTTATTTCCAGATTCTCACTGTACATTAAGAACTTTTTAAAAAAGCCTGTTGAAGCCAACTGTGTTTTAAAATCTGCATACAATGAATTAAAAAAATAAAGATTAACGAAAGATAAATGCCTATAGCTACAGTAATACACAAAGTTGTTAGTTTAGCTAAAACATTTGGGGGCATATTTATCAAGCTCAGTATCAAGATTGCTGCTCTATAACTTGCCTGTCTGCTCTGAGGCTGTGGACAGAAATCAAACCGATCGAATATGATCGGGTTGATTGACACCCCCTGCTAGCGGCCGCGAATCTGCAGGGAACTGCATTGCACCAGAAGTTCACAAGAACTTCTGGTGCAATGATAAGTGCCGAGAGTGTATGCTGACGGCATTTATCGATGTGCGGCGGACATGATTACGCTCCTTCGTATCATGTCCGCTCGCACATTGATAAATTTGCCCCATAGTCCTTTTCCCAGTTTGATATTATCACTTTTTCCTGCAGAGAAATGTTTTGCATGGATGTACAGCATGTACATTTTCATTTTAGGGAATGACTATCTAATTGGTTGAGTAAGTTAAGTGATGGCTTTTGGGAAAGAAAACTGAAAATTCTTCGCAGGTGAAGTATCAAGCTTTTGAATCCCCATAGGGTTCTTTTTGGTGCTTTGATAACATTGTAGAAAGATTATTTAAACTGATCTGGAAATGTATCATCTAGTACAACAACTTGCTCTTTTTTCCTTGATTGATTCTGCAATCTGTATTTTTCTAATAGTCTAAAGAATATTAAATGGAAACACAAAATTTATTGTGGCAGTGGGAAGTTGCTGGTTAATGAAGTACATACGGCACCCATTGGTTCTTTTTCCTTCCTAATCTCTGCAAATTACTATATTTGAGATTATCCCCAAATATTCATATCATTAATAGTTGTAAAGTTCCTTCATGTCTGGTAAACAAACCGCTAGATTTAGAGTTCTACGGCCAAAGGGGTGCGTTAGCTACGCGTGCTTTTTTTCCCCACACCTTTTAAATAGTATTTAGAGTTCACAGAAGGGCTGCGTTAGGCTCCAAAAAGGGAGCGTAGAGCATAATTTACCGCCACTGCAACTATAAATACCAGCGGTGCTTATGGACGCGGCCAGCTTCAAAAACGTGCTTGTGCACAATTCCCCCATAGGAAACAATGGGGCCGTTTGAGCTGAAAAAAAAACCTAACACCTGCAAAAAAGCAGCGTTCAGCTCCTAACGCAGCCTCATTGTTTCCTATGGGGAAACACTTCCTAAGTCTGCACCTAACACCCTAACATGTACCCTGAGTCTAAACACCCCTAACCTTACACTTATTAACCCCTAATCTGCCGCCCCCGCTATCGCTGACCCCTGCATATTATTATTAACCCCTAATCTGCCGCTCCGTACACCGCCGCAACCTACATTATCCCTATGTACAGCTAATCTGCTGCCCTTAACACCGCCGACCCCTATATTATATTTATTAACCCCTTATCTACCACCACCTACCTACACTTATTAACCCCTAATCTGCCAACCGGACCTCACTGCTACTATAATAAAGGTATTAACCCCTAATCCGCCTCACTCCCGCCTCAAAAACCCTATAATAAATAGTATTAACCCCTAATCTGCCTTCCCTAACATCACCAACACCTAACTTCAAGTATTAACCCCTAATCTGCCCACCGGACCTCACCGCTACTCTATTAAATTTATTAACCCCTAAAGCTAAGTCTAACCCTAACACTAACACGCCCCTAGGTTAAATATAATTTTTATCTAACAAAATAAATTATTTCTTATTAAATAAATTATTCCTATTTAAAGCTAAATACTTACCTGTAAAATAAACCCTAATATTGCTGCAATATAAATTATAATTATTTAGTAGCTATTTTAGGATTTATATTTATTTTACAGGCAACTTTGTATTTATTTTAACCAGGTACAATAGCTATTAAATAGTTAATAACTATTTAATAGCTACCTAGTTAGAATAATTACAAAATTACCTGTAAAATCAATAATTAATTAAATAAAATACCTACAATTATCTACAATTAAACCTAACACTACACTATCAATAAATAAATTAAATACAAATAAATACACTAACTAAAGTACAAAAAATAAAAAAAGAACTAAGTTACAAAAAATAAAAAAAGAACTAAGTTACAAACAATAAAAAAATATTTACAAACATTATAAAAATATTACAACAATTTTAAGCTAATTACACCTACTATAAGACCACTAATAAAATAACAAAGCCCTCCAAAATAAAAAAATGCCCTACCCTATTCTAAAATAAAAATAGAAAAACTTTTACCTTACCAGCCCTTAAAAGGGCCTTTTGCTGGGCATGCCCCAAAGAATTCTGCTCTTTTGCCTCTAAAAAAAAACAGAGATCCATCATCCGGCTAAAGTCTTGATCCAAGCGGGGGCTGAAGAGTTCCATCATCCGGCTGAAGTCTTCTATCAAGCGGCATCTTCAATCTTCTTTCTTCCGGATCCATCTTCATCCCGCCGACGCGGAATATCCATCCTGGCCGACGACTTCCCGACGAATGACGGTTCCTTTAAATGACGTCATCCAAGATGGCGTCCCTCGAATTCCGATTGGCTGATAGGATTCTATCAGCCAATCGGAATTAAGGTAGGAAAATTCTGATTGGCTGATGGAATCAGCCAATCAGATTGAGCTTGCATTCTATTGGCTGTTCCGATCAGCCAATAGAATGCAAGCTCAATCTGATTGGCTGATTGGATTAGCCAATCGGATTGAACTTGAATCTGATTGGCTGATTCCATCAGCCAATCAGAATTTTCCTACCTTAATTCTGATTGGCTGATAGAATCCTATCAGCCAATCGGAATTTGAGGGACGCCATCTTGGATGACGTCATTTAAAGGAACTGTCATTCGTCGGGAAGTCGTCGGCCAGGATGGATGTTCCGCGTCGGCGGGATGAAGATGGATCCGGAAGAAAGAAGATTGAAGATGCCGCTTGATAGAAGACTTCAGCCGGATAATGGATCTCTTCATCCCCCGATTGGATCAAGACTTCAGCCGGATGATGGATCTCTTCAGCGCCCGCTTGGATCAAGAATTCAGCCTGATGATGGACCTCTTCAGCCCCCGCTTGGGCTTGGATGAAGATTTCGGAGCCTCTCCTGGATGGATCGGTGATACCCGGCGTGGTGAAGACAAGGTAGGAAGATCTTCAGGGGCTTAGTGTTAGGTTTATTTAAGGGGGTTTGGGTTAGATTAGCGGTATGTGGGTGGTGGGTTGTAATGTTGGGGGGCCCTTTTAAGGGCTGGTAATGTAAAAGAGCTTTTCTATTTTTATTTTAGAATAGGGTAGGGCATTTTTTTATTTTGGGGGGCTTTGTTATTTTATTAGGAGGCTTAGAGTAGGTGTAATTAGCTTAAAATTGTTGTAATATTTTTATAATGTTTGTAAACATTTTTTTATTTTTTGTAACTTAGTTCTTTTTTTATTTTTTGCAACTTAGTACTTTTTTATTTTTTGTACTTTAGTTAGTGTATTTATTTGTATTTAATTTATTTATTGATAGTGTAGTGTTAGGTTAAATTGTAGATAATTCTAGGTATTTTATTTAATTAATTTATTGATATTGTAGTGTTAGGTTTAATTGTAACTTAGGTTAGGATTTATTTTACAGGTAATTTTGTAATTATTTTAACTATGTAGCTATTAAATAGTTATTAACTATTTAATAGCTATTGTACCTGGTTAAAATAAATACAAAGTTGCCTGTAAAATAAATATAAATCCTAAAATAGCTACTAAATAATTATAATTTATATTGTAGCTATATTAGGGTTTATTTTACAGGTAAGTATTTAGCTTTAAATAGGAATAATTTATTTAATAAGAAATAATTTATTTTGTTAGATAAAAATTATATTTAACTTAGGGGGGTGTTAGTGTTAGGGTTAGACTTAGCTTTAGGGGTTAATAAATTTAATAGAGTAGCGGTGAGGTCCGGTCAGCATATTAGGGTTTAATACTTGAAGTTAGGTGTCAGTGATGTTAGGGAGGGCAGATTAGGGGTTAATACTATTTATTATAGGGTTAGTGAGGCGGGAGTGAGGCGGATTAGGGGTTAATAACTTTATTATAGCAGATTAGGGGTTAATAATTGAAGGTAGGTGGCGGCGTAGTTGGTGGCGGCAGATTAGGGGTTAATAAATATTATGTAGGGGTCGGCGGTGTTAGGGGCAGCAGATTAGGGGTACATAGGGATAACGTAGGTTGCGGCGGTGTGCGGTCAGCCTTATTAGAGTGGCGGCGATGTGGGGGGCCTCGGTTTAGGGGTACATAGGTAGTTTATGGGTGTTAGTGTACTTTAGAGCACAGTAGTTAAGAGCTTTATGAACCGGCGTTAGCCCAGAAAGCTCTTAACTCCTGGCTTTTTGCTGTGGCTGGAGTCTTGTTGTTAGATTTCTAACGCTCACTTCAGCCAAGACTCTAAATACCGGCGTTAGGAAGATCCCACTGGAAAGATAGGATACGCAAATGGCGTAGGGGGATCTGCAGTATGGAAAAGTCGCAGCTGCAAATTGAGTGTTAGACCCTTTCCTGGCTGACTCTAAATACCAGCGGGCGGCCAAAACCAGCGTTAGGAGCCCCTAACGCTGGTTTTGACGGCTAACGCAGAACTCTAAATCTAGGCGAAAGTTTGTTGATGGTATGCCAAGAAAATGGTAAATTCAAGCTCTAAGGTAGCGGACAGCAATCAGCCTGATTGGATACAATCTGGTTGATTGATACCCCCTGCTAGCGGCTGATTGGCCGTGAATCTGCAGGGGGCAACATTGCACAAGCATTTCACTAGAAATGCATGTGCAATTATAAATGCTAACAGCATATGCTGTCAGCATTTATCGATGTGCAGCAGACATGATCCGCTACAAAGGATCATGTCCGCCCGCACAATGATAATCGGGCCCTTAATCTCAATTAAATTAATGCAAGTTTTAAAAATCTTAAAAATTTCACAGCATTATATTGAGGCAAAGGGGATATTATAGGTATATGAAACCTTAAAAAAAATGTTACGAGTTTTGCCTTATGAGCTGTGCTGTGCTAACGTGCAGTTTTTTCTCACCGCTCACTTACCTGCAGCGCTGGTATTACGGGTTTTTACAAACCCAGTGTTAAAAGACAAGAAGTGAGCATAGAGCAAAATTGAGCTCCATACCGCACTCCAATACCAGCGCTGCTTAACTCAGCGGTGAGCTGGTCGTACGTGCTTGTGCACGATTTCCCCATAGACATCAATGGGGAGAGCCGGCTGAGAAAAAGTCTAACACCTGCAAAAAAGCAGCGTAAATCTCAGCAACGCAGCCCCATTGATTCCTATGGGGAAACTAAAGTTATGTTTACACCTGACACCCTAACATGAACCCCGAATCTAAACACCCCTAATCTTACACATATTAACCCCTAATTTGCCGCCCCGACATCGCCGACACCTACATTATACTTATTAACCCCTAATCTGCCACTCCGGACAAGTACAAAAAAAAAAAACACTAAATTACAGAAAATAATAAACAAATTACTGAATTTTAAACTAATTACATCTAATCTAATAGCCCTATTAAAATAAAAAGCCCCCCAAAATAAAAAAAAATCTAGCCTAAACTAAGCTACCAATAGCTCTTAAAAGGGCCTTTTGCGGGGCATTGCCCCAAAGTAATCAGCTCTTTTACCTGTAAAAAAAAATACAAACAACCCCCCCCAACAGTAAAACCCACCACCCACACAACCAACCCCCCAAATAAAATACTATCTAAAAAAACCTAAGCTCCCCATTGCCCTGAAAAGGGCATTTGGATGGGCATTGCCCTTAAAAGGGCAGTTAGCTCTTTGCTGCCCAAAGTCCCTAATCTAAAAATAAAAGCTACTCAATACACCCTTAAAAAAACCTAACAGTAAACCCCTGAAGATCGACTTACCGGGAGACGTCTTCATCCAAGACGGGCCGAAGTCCTCAATGAAGACGGGAGAAGTCTTCATCCAGATGGCATCTTCTATCTTCATCCATCCGGCGCGGAGCGGGTCCATCTTCAAGACATCCAACAAGGAGCATCCTCTTCTGCCGACGGACTAACGACGAATGAAGGTACCTTTAAGTGGCATCATCCAAGATGGCGTCCCTTAGATTCCGATTGGCTGATAGAATCCGTGTCGGATGACTTGAAGATGGACCCGCTCCACGCTGGATAGATGAAGATAGAAGATGTTATCTGGATGAAGACTTCTGCCCGTCTGGAGAACAACTTCGCCCGGCTTTGATGAAGACTTCTCCCGGCTTTGTTGAGGGCTTCGGCCCGGCTTGGATGAAGACGTCTCCCAGTAAGTTGATCTTCAGGGGGTTAGTGTTAGGTTTTTTTAAGGGTGTATTGGGTGGGTTTTATTTTTAGGTTAGGGACTTTGGGCCGCAGAAGAGCTAACTGCCCTTTTAAGGGCAATGCCCATCCAAATGCCCTTTTCAGGGCAATGGGGAGCTTAGGTTTTTTTAGATAGTATTTTATTTGGGGGGGTTGGTTGTGTGGGTGGTGGGTTTTACTGTTGAGGGTGTTGTTTATATATTTTTTTACAGGTAAAAGAGCTGATTACTTTGGGGCAATGCCCCGCAAAAGGCCCTTTTAAGGGCTATTGGTAGTTTAGTTTAGGCTAGGGTTTTTTTTTATTGGGGGGGGGGGCTTTTTTATTTTAATAGGGCTATTAGATTATGTGTAATTAGTTTAAATATCTGTAATGTGTTTATTATTTTCTGTAATTTAGTGTTTGTTTGTTTTTTGTACTTTAGCTAATTTAATTTAATTTAGCTAATTGTATGTAATTTATTTAATTGTATTTAATTTAGTAAATTTATTTAATTATAGTGTAGTGTTAGTTGTTATTGTAACTTAGGTTAGGTTTTATTTTACAGGTACCTTTGTCTTTAGTTTAGCTAGGTAGTTATTAAATAGTTAATTTTTGTCAGTGTACCAAAGGACCAGTAATTCAGATGATACAGTCACTTCCATGTCCTCTTAATGCACCACTTACTTTTGGAATTTCAATTCCTCTTTCAGGAAAAAACCTTTTTACGTCTCAAAAAAAAAAATTTTGGGAGATGGCAAGAAAAATTAGATGTTTCAGTTATTTACTTGATGAAGTGCAAAATGTATTATTATAGAAAAGTGAGCACATGTACTTAGTGCAAGACTGGAAGTCTCAAAGATGCCAAAGCTCTTACAATGTTATTTTTAACATAACAATATAACTACAAACATGCAATCTTTCAGAGCTCCAAAGAAAAGATCTTGCCTGGCTTGTTGCTAAATATGATTTTATTTTGGAAATGGGTAACAAAGAGATAATTTACTCTATTCAGTCCTTAAAGTAAAATGTTTAATAAAATTGCCAATGCCTGTCCATAGACAGACTCTTAATCCCAACAATAACCCTTGTAATTTTGGTTCCTTGATAAAAGTTAACTGCTAAATATGTTACCCACAGTTAGTGTGATAACCATGACAATATTATTTCTTTATACTAAAATTAGTATGCAGTTTAGGCTTATATTCTATTCCAATTGAGATGTTTGTTACGCAATTATCTAGAAAAATTGTGTTAGGCTTCAGTTTAGCATTTTGAAGAAAAAAATGTTTTTCAACTGGATTATAATCCTTTAGAAAGTATCTGAAATGAAATACAGTTATATTGTGATGAATACAGCATCTTTAATATGTTCAGGCTGTAAGTATTACTGCATCAATTCATTTTAATAATGGATCTAACTATTTCCTAACAAACAGCCTACACATTTATTTCCAGATTCTCACTGTACATTAAGAACTTTTTTTAAAAAAAGCCTGTTGAAGCCAACTGTGTTTTAAAATCTGCATACAATGAATTAAAAAAATAAAGATTAATGAAAGATAAATGCCTATAGCTACAGTAATACACAAAGTTGTTAGTTTAGCTAAAACATTTGGGGGCATATTTATCAAGCTCAGTATCAAGATTGCTGCTCCATAACTTGCCTGTCTGCTCTGAGGCTGTGGACAGAAATCAAACCGATCGAATATGATCGGGTTGATTGACACCCCCTGCTAGCGGCCGCGAATCTGCAGGGAACGGCATTGCACCAGAAATTCACAAGAACTGCTGGTGCAATGATAAGTGCCGAGAGTGTATGCTGACGGCATTTATCGATATGCGGCGGACATGATACGCTACTTAGTATCATGTCCGCTCACACATTTATAAATATGCTCCATAGTCCTTTTCCCAGTTTGATATTATCACTTTTCCTGCAGAGAAATGTTTTGCATGGATGTACAGCATGTACATTTTCGTTTTAGGGAATGACTATCTAATTGGTTGAGTAAGTTAAGTGATGGCTTTTGGGAAAGAAAACTGAAAATTCTTCGCAAGTGAAGTATCAAGCTTTTGAATCCCCATAGGGTTCTTTTTGGTGCTTTGATAACATTGTAGAAAGATTATTTAAACTGATCTGGAAATGTATCATCTAGTACAACAACTTGCTCTTTTTTCCTTGATTGATACTGCAATCTGTATTTTTCTAATAGTCTAAAGAATGTTAAATGGAAACACAAAATTTATTGTGGCAGTGGGAAGTTGCTGGTTAATGAAGTACATACGGCACCAATTGGTTCTTTTTCCTTCCTAATCTCTGCAAATTACTATATTTGAGATTATCCCCAAATATTCATATCATTAATAGTTGTAAAGTTCCTTCATGTCTGGTAAACAAAGTTTGTTGATCGTATGACAAGAAAATGGTAAATTCAAGCTCTAAGGTAGCGGACAGCAATCAGCCTGATTGGATACAATCGGGTTGATTGACACCCCCTGCTAGCTGCCGATTGGCCATGAATCTGCAGGGGGCGACATTGCACAAGCATTTCACTAGAAATGCATGGGCAATTATAAATGCCGACAGCGTATGCTGTCAGCATTTATCGATGTGCAGCAGACATGATCCGCTACAAAGGATCGTGTCCGCCCGCACAATGATAATTGTGCCCTTAATCTCAATTAAATTATTGCAAGTTTTAAAAATCTTAAAAATTTCACAGCATTATATTGAGGCAAAGGGGATATTATAGGTATATGAAACCTTAAAAAAAAACTTTACAAGTTTTGCCTTATGAGCTGTGCTGTGCTAGCGTGCAGTTTTTTCTCACCGCTCACTTACCTGCAGCGCTGGTATTAGGGTTTTTTACAAACCCAGTGTTAAAAGACAAGAAGTGAGCATAGAGCAAACTTGAGCTCCATACCGCACTCCAATACCAGAGCTGCTTAACTCAGCGGTGAGCTGGTCGTACGTGCTTGTGCACGATTTCCCCATAGACATCAATAGGGAGAGCCGGCTGAGAAAAAGTCTAACACCTGCAAAAAAGCAGCGTAAATCTCAGCAACGCAGCCCCATTGATTCCTATGGGGAAACTAAAGTTATGTTTACACCTGACACCCTAACATGAACCCCAAATCTAAACACCCCTAATCTTACACTTATTAACTCCTAATTTGCCGCCCTGACATCGCCGACACCTACATTATACTTATTAACCCCTAATCTGCCACTCCGGACAAGTACAAAAAAAACAAACACTAAATTACAGAAAATAATAAACAAATTACAGAATTTTAAACTAATTACACCTAATCTAATAGCCCTATTAAAATAAAAAGCCCCCAAAATAAAAAAACCTAGCTTAAACTAAGCTACCAATAGCCCTTAAAAGGGCCTTTTGTGGGGCATTGCCCCAAAGTAATCAGCTCTTTTACCTGTAAAAAAAAATACAAACAACCCCCCCAACAGTAAAACCCACCACCCACACAACCAACCCCCCAAATAAAATACTATCTAAAAAACCTAAGCTCCCCATTGCCCTGAAAAGGTCATTTGGATGGGCATTGCCCTTAAAAGGGCAGTTAGCTCTTATCATAAACGTCCTGTGGAGGATAGTTTGAATGTAATGAATATAAGGATCACAACTGCAGAGTATAATCTTAACTATAGTTATGTATGTGTGTAAAACTCTTGCTAGGAATGGGAGGCTGAACATATAAGAAACTTTATATTTCGCAAGAATGTTTACAAGTTACTCTATGGTGTTAGGTATGCACCTGTATACATCTTTATATACAAATGGTTAACCATGCCAATTCTCACATGAGGATAAGGTATATATATATATATATATATATATAAATATAAGCAAATATTTAGGCAAGGATAATATGGATTGGAAATCACTAAATGAAAAGTGTCACATTCAGATCACAGTAAATAAAGATATGACAGGCACAGAGAACAGAATGAAATCAGCATAATAAGATCTTGCAAATTGAAGCTAAAGTCATTTACACGTTGCGGTGTTAGTTTAGTACATGTCTGACAAACATATTTGGCAATAGATAAAGTAAGCAGCATAAGTAGCGGAAAGCTAAAGTTTTGAATCAAACCTGAGCTGATAGAGAGTAGCGTGGAGCGACAGCAGGCTGAAGCGTAGCAGCTGAGAGAGACCAGTCGGCGTGTGACGTCACCGCTTAATACCGGAACTTGAGAGGAACAGGAACAGCCGATGCAGGAAGCCTGGAAATGAAGAGACCTTTCAGATGAGGTCCAAGAGGAGGGGCTTGACACGGAGCTCAGAGAGGAACAATACCAAGCAAAGAGGAGATCTGTAAGGTGAGCTTTATAACAAGAGCAATGATCCAATTACAGGTGTATCTCAGGTTAGATAATAGAAACTGATAGTTACGATGTATAATCAATATGACAGGACACCCCTTCCAAAGATCACCTCCGGAGATCAGGTGAGGGTCGGTCTGGATGTCGCTGATGAAACAGAGCTGTCAAACGTGGTGCGGAAACTTGTGAAGCGGGCTCCCAAGAGTCATCCTCCACAGGGTAACCCTTCCAATGTATCAAATACTGAAGTACTCCTCCAACTTTTCGGGAGTCAAGAATGTTTTGAACCTCATATTCATCAGAAGGAACTATGAGTTGAGGTATACTTGGTATGGTAGGGCTGAGGCCTCGAAGCTTCTTATATGGTTTGAGGAGAGACACATGGAAGGTTGGATGTATCTTCATGTTAGCCGGTAGTATAAGCGTAACTGCATTCTGATTTATGATTCTGGAAATTGGAAATGGTCCTATGAAAACTGAGCAGAGTTTTTTCGAGGGATATTGTAGTTTTAAGTTACGGGTTGAAAGCCAAACATAATCGCCTACTGCGTAATTTGGAGAGGAAGTTCTCCGGTTATCGTAGTAAAATTTTTGTTGTTTCTTAGCTAGCGTTATGTTGTCCTTAATTGAGATGAAGGTATCGGAAATTGTGTTAATCAATTGGTTAACCATTGGACAGTTACTTTGGGAACTACTTTCCCAATGATAGGTTGGGTGAAAGCCATAATTTACAAAGAATGGTGTGTTCTTTATGGAGTTATGGTATGTGTTATTGAAAGCAAATTCAGCATGTATCAATAAGTCGGACCAATTATCCTGTTGAGCGGTAGTGAAACAACGTAGGTACTGTTCTACCCATTGATTCGTTTTTTCAGTCTGTCCATTACTTTGTGGATGGTATGCACTTGACAACCTTCTTGTGATTCTGAGTTTTGCACAAAGTTCCTTCCAGAATTTGCTAGTAAATTGTGTACCTCGGTCAGAGGTGATTGAATTGGGTAATCCATGTAGTTTGAAGATGTTGTTGAAAACGATATTAGCTGTTTCATAAGCAGTGGGAAGCTTATGATAAGGTACAAAATGAACCATCTTGCTGAACAAGTCAACTATAACAACTATTGTGTTGAATTTGTTAGCTGGAGGTAATTCTACTATAAAGTCAATAGCGATATCCTGCCATGGTCTATCTGGAGTAGGTAGAGGTAGTAGTTGTCCATATGGAGCTTTCTTCCCCTTTTTAGAGGTTACACATATTTTACAAGTCTGTACATATTCAGCTACATCATGTGCTAAAGTAGGCCACCAGAAGAATCTTTTAGTTAGTTCTTGTGTCTTAACAATACCTGGATGACCAGAGAGTGTTGAGTCATGTAAAGTCTGAAGTACCAAGGCTCGAAGAGATTCTGGTACATAAATTTGTTGATCATGGTAGTACAACCCATCTTCTTGAAGATGAAGTTCTGTTGTAGGAATTTGAGTATCAGATAACTGTTTAGATGAAAACAGTTGTTGTTGGTCGAGAGTAAGGCCTACAAAATGGTCAAGTGTGATGATTGTTCCCTCTTTGTTTGAGTTGTAAGAGGTATCAAACTGACGAGAAAGAGCATCTGCCTTACGATTTTTTATAGCCGGTCTATAGGTTATGATGAAGTTGAACCTATTAAAGAATAGATTCCAACGGATCTGTCTTGAGGTTAAAGTTCTGTTAGTCTTCAAATACTGCAGATTCCTATGATCCGTATAAATCAGTATAGGAATTGTGGTGGCCTCAAGTAGGTGTCTCCAATGTTCCATGGAACTTTTAATGGCGAGAAGTTCTTTCTCTCCTACTGGGTAGTTCTCTTCTGCCGAAGAGAGGGTTCGTGAATAGTAGGCGACTGGATGTAATGGTTTTGCTAAATTCTCTCTTTGTGAGAGAATAGCTCCAATTGCTACATTCGAGGCATCTACCTCTAGAATGTATTGGAGTTTGGGTGTTCTTTATGGAGTTATGGTATGTGTTATTGAAAGCAAATTCAGCATGTATCAATAAGTCGGACCAATTATCCTGTTGAGCGGTAGTGAAACAACGTAGGTACTGTTCTACCCATTGATTCGTTTTTTCAGTCTGTCCATTACTTTGTGGATGGTATGCACTTGACAACCTTCTTGTGATTCTGAGTTTTGCACAAAGTTCCTTCCAGAATTTGCTAGTAAATTGTGTACCTCGGTCAGAGGTGATTGAATTGGGTAATCCATGTAGTTTGAAGATGTTGTTGAAAACGATATTAGCTGTTTCATAAGCAGTGGGAAGCTTATGATAAGGTACAAAATGAACCATCTTGCTGAACAAGTCAACTATAACAACTATTGTGTTGAATTTGTTAGCTGGAGGTAATTCTACTATAAAGTCAATAGCGATATCCTGCCATGGTCTATCTGGAGTAGGTAGAGGTAGTAGTTGTCCATATGGAGCTTTCTTCCCCTTTTTAGAGGTTACACATATTTTACAAGTCTGTACATATTCAGCTACATCATGTGCTAAAGTAGGCCACCAGAAGAATCTTTTAGTTAGTTCTTGTGTCTTAACAATACCTGGATGACCAGAGAGTGTTGAGTCATGTAAAGTCTGAAGTACCAAGGCTCGAAGAGATTCTGGTACATAAATTTGTTGATCATGGTAGTACAACCCATCTTCTTGAAGATGAAGTTCTGTTGTAGGAATTTGAGTATCAGATAACTGTTTAGATGAAAACAGTTGTTGTTGGTCGAGAGTAAGGCCTACAAAATGGTCAAGTGTGATGATTGTTCCCTCTTTGTTTGAGTTGTAAGAGGTATCAAACTGACGAGAAAGAGCATCTGCCTTACGATTTTTTATAGCCGGTCTATAGGTTATGATGAAGTTGAACCTATTAAAGAATAGATTCCAACGGATCTGTCTTGAGGTTAAAGTTCTGTTAGTCTTCAAATACTGCAGATTCCTATGATCCGTATAAATCAGTATAGGAATTGTGGTGGCCTCAAGTAGGTGTCTCCAATGTTCCATGGAACTTTTAATGGCGAGAAGTTCTTTCTCTCCTACTGGGTAGTTCTCTTCTGCCGAAGAGAGGGTTCGTGAATAGTAGGCGACTGGATGTAATGGTTTTGCTAAATTCTCTCTTTGTGAGAGAATAGCTCCAATTGCTACATTCGAGGCATCTACCTCTAGAATGTATTGGAGTTTGGGGTTTGGGAAGTGCAAAATGGGTGCAGTAGTGAAAGATTTCTTTAAGTTGTCAAAAACTGTTTGGGCATCATTTTCCCAAACGAAAGGTGTATTCTTTTTAGTAAGGTTTGTTAACGGTTTTGTTATGTGGGCGAAGTTTCATATAAATTTCCGATAAAAATTAGCAAAGCCCATGAATCTCTGGACTTGTTTCTTATTAGTTGGCCTGGGCCAATCTAAAATTGCTGAAATCTTATCTTTTTCCATGTTAATTCCATCTGAGCTAATAGTGTAACCTAGAAAAGTTATCCTATTAGTGTGAAACTCACATTTCTCTAATTTTACATAGAGGTGATTCTCACGCAACCTGGTAAGAACCACTTTTACATGTTGAATATGTTCTTCAAGAGTTTTAGAATAGATCAAAATGTCATCTAAATAGATCACAATGAATATATCAAGAAGGTCTCTAAAAATATCATTGATCAGATACTGGAATGTTGCGGGCGCATTACATAGCCCGAAGGGCATAACTGTATATTCATATAACCCGTATCGGGTTCGGAAGGCTGTTAGCCATTCATGCCCTGATTTAATTCTGACCAAATTATACGCTCCCCTTAAATCCAATTTAGTAAAATATTTTGCACCTTGTAACCTTTCTATTAGGTCAGGAATTAATGGAAGGGGATAGCGATTTTTTACGGTGCGCTTATTCAGTTCTCGGTAATCCACTATAGGTCTAAGGCTATGATCTTTGTTCCGAACAAAGAAAATCCCTGCCCCAGCAGGGGAAGTTGAGGGTTTAATAAACCCCTTTTTTAGATTCTCCTCCAAGTACTTTTTTAGGAACTCTAGTTCTGAATCAGATAATGGGAATATATGCCCATATGGAATGTCCACTCCAGGTAATAAATCGATTGGACAATCGTACTTTCTATGAGGAGGTAAATTTTCAGCCTCTTTCTTGTCAAAAACATAAGAAAATGTCTGATACTGTGGAGGTATGGAGGAAGTATCAGTAAGTAACACATGTGACTGAAAACATGTCTTATTGCAATAATCTGAAGTGAATTCTAGTGTAGAGAGTGACCAAGTGATGTTGGGGTCATGTAAAGATAACCAGGTAATACCTAGAATTACAGGGTAAAGAGGTGATGGAATTACATCAAACGTTATATATTCAATGTGGTTCTGTTTGGAAGTTACTCTTAACGGTATAGTTTGATAATGTATAGGACCTGAGGAAATTTGTTTCCCATCAATAAAACGTAACACAGTAGGGGTAGCTTTTTTGATTAATGGAATTTTATTTTGATGAATGAAGTCTACATCAATATAGTTTAAACTAGCCCCTGAATCAAGGATAGCCTGGGTTTGAACTTGATGTTGATCCCACTGTAAAAGAATAGATAGCAGACAGTGAGAGACAAGCTTGTTACACGTTGTGAAACAGTTAGCATTAATTTTTTGCTTACCCTTCCTTGTGCGTAATTGAGGGCAATCTTTTACTGTGTGATCTGGCGCTCCACAGTACATGCATAGGTTGTTACTGCGTCTTCTTAGTTTCTCCTGCTAGTTCAAAGGTCCTCTAAGGAATCCTATCTCCATTGGTTCCGATGAATCTTTGCTAGTCACTTTCATGCTGTGCTCTGGATAACTGGGAGTGTATGTTTTTTTTATTGGGTGATCTGACTGATACCTCTCAGCTCTCCTTTCTCTAATTCTTCTATCAAGAACTATGCAAAGATTGATTAAATCTTCAAGAGAGTCAGGTAGCTGTACTCTCGCCAACTCATCTTTTAGGGCGTCAGATAACCCTATCCGAAATTGATTTCTAAGCGACAGGTCATTCCAAAGTGTATCTTTTGACCATTTTTTAAAGTCAGTAACATATTCCTCCACCTGTCGTTTATTTTGTCTTAAAGACCTCATGGTGTTTTCTGCAGTGAGTTGTTTATTGGGGTCGTCATACAATTGGCTCATGGCTTTGAAAAAATTTTCTAAGGAGTACAGAATGGGGTCGTCAGTCTCAAAAAATGTGTTAGCCCAGCTACGGGGTTCTCCTCTCAGATATGATACAGTAGTTAATACCTTAGAGTGATCATTTGGATAAGACTTGGGTTTTAATGCATAATATAAAAGACAAGCATTTTTAAATTCTCTGTACTGCCTTCTATCACCAGAGAATTTTTCTGGAGGACTGGGTTGGGGGTCTGGTGCTTAATTTGAGGAGCTTAAAGTCTGTAGTTTCTCATTTATATACAATTTCAAGTTTGTATTCTCTTGGTGTAAACTATTGTAACCCTGAGTGAGAGTCTCTACTCTTTCTGTTAGCACCTGTACATATTTAACTAAGTCTGCTGGATCCATGTTTGAGGCTTGGTATTCTATCATAAACGTCCTGTGGAGGATAGTTTGAATGTAATGAATGTAAGGATCACAACTGCAGAGTATAATCTTAACTATAGTTATGTATGGGTGTAAAACTCTTGCTAGGAATGGGAGGCTGAACATATAAGAAACTTTATATTTCGCAAGAATGTTTACAAGTTACTCTATGGCGTTAGGTATGCATCTGTATACATCTTTATATACAAATGGTTAACCATGCCAATTCTCACATGAGGATAAGGTATATATATATATATATATAAATATAAGCAAATATTTAGGCAAGGATAATATGGATTGGAAATCACTAAATGAAAAGTGTCACATTCAGATCACAGTAAATAAAGATATGACAGGCACTGAGAACAGAATGAAATCAGCATAATAAGATCTTGCAAATTGAAGCTAAAGTCATTTACACGTTGCGGTGTTAGTTTAGTACATGTCTGACAAACATATTTGGCAATAGATAAAGTAAGCAGCATAAGTAGCAGAAAGCTAAAGTTTTGAATCAAACCTGAGCTGATAGAGAGTAGAGTGGAGTGACAGCAGGCTGAAGCGTAGCAGCTGAGAGAGACCGGTCGGCGTGTGACGTCACCGCTTAATACCGGAACTTGAGAGGAACAGGAACAGCCGATGCAGGAAGCCTGGAAACAAAGAGGCCTTTCAGATGAGGTCCAAGAGGAGGGGCTTGACACGGAGCTCAGAGAGGAACAATACCAAGCAAAGAGGAGATCTGTAAGGTGAGCTTTATAACAAGAGCAATGATCCAATTACAGGTGTATCTCAGGTTAGATAATAGAAACTGATAGTTACGATGTATAATCAATATGACAGCTCTTTTGCTGCCCAAAGTCCCTAATCTAAAAATAAAACCCACTCAATACACCCTTAAAAAACCTAATAGTAACCCCCTGAAGATTGACTTACCGGGAGACCTCTTCATCCAAGCCGGGCCGAAGTCCTCAATGAAGCCGGGAGAAGTCTTCATCCAGACGGCATCTTCTATCTTCATGCATCCGGCGCAGAGCAGGTCCATCTTCAAGACATCCGACAAGGAGCATCCTCTTCTGCCGACAGACTAACGACGAATGAAAGTACCTTTAAGTGACGTCATCCAAGATGGCGTCCCTTAGATTCCGATTGGCTGATAGAATTCTATCAGCCAATAAGAAATAAGGTAGAAAAAAATCCTATTGGCTGATGCAATCAGCCAATAGGATTGAAGTTCAATCCTATTGGCTGATCCAATCAGCCAATGTGATTGACCTTGCATTCTATTGGCTGATTGGAATAGACAATAGAATGCCAGCTCAATCCTATTGGCTGATTGGATCAGCCAATAGGATTGAACTTCAATCCTATTGGCTGATTGCATCAGCCAATAGGATTTTATCTACCTTAATTCCGATTGGCTGATAGAATTCTATCAGCCAATCGGAATCTAAGGGACGCCATCTTGGATGATGCCACTTAAAGGTACCTTCATTCGTTGTTAGTCCGACGGCAGAAGAGGATGCTCCGTGTCGGATGACTTGAAGATGGACCCGCTCCATGCTGGATGGATGAAGATAGAAGATGCCATCTGGATGAAGACTTCTGCCCGTCTGGAGAACCACTTCGCCCGGCTTTGATGAAGACTTCTCCCGTCTTTGTTGAGGGCTTCGGCCCGGCTTGGATGAAGACGTCTCCCGGTAAGTCGATCTTCAGGGGGTTAGTGTTAGGTTTTTTTAAGGGTGTATTGGGTGGGTTTTATGTTTAGGTTAGGGACTTTGGGCCGCAGAAGAGCTAACTGCCCTTTTAAGGGCAATGCCCATCCAAATGCCCTTTTCAGGGCAATGGGGAGCTTAGGTTTTTTTAGATAGTATTTTATTTGGGGGGTTGATTGTGTGGGTGGTGGGTTTTACTGTTGGGGGTGTTGTTTATATTTTTTTTACAGGTAAAAGAGCCGATTACTTTGGGGCAATGCCCCGCAAAAGGCCCTTTTAAGGGCTATTGGTAGTTTAGTTTAGGCTAGGGTTTTTTTTATTTTGGGGGGGGGCTTTTTTATTTTAATAGGGCTATTGTATTATTGTATGTAATTTATTTAATTGTATTTAATTTAGTAAATTTATTTAATTATAGTGTAGTGTTAGTTGTTATTGTAACTTAGGTTAGGTTTTATTTTGCAGGTACTTTTGTCTTTATTTTAGTTAGGTAGTTATTAAATAGTTAATAACTATTTAATAACTATTCTACCTAGTTAAAATAAATACAAACTTGCCTGTAAAATAAAAATAAACCCTAAGCTAGCTACAATGTAACTATTAGTTATATTGTAGCTAGCTTAGGTTTTATTTTATAGGTAAGTATTTAGTTTTAAATTGGAATAATTTTGTTAATGATATGAATATTTATTTAGATTTATTTTAATTATATTTAAGTTAGTGGGTGTTAGGTTTAGGGTTAGACTTAGATTTAGGGGTTAATAACTTTAATATAGTGGTGGCGATGTTGGGGGTGGCAGATTAGGGGTTAATAAAAATAATGTAGGTGTCGGCGACATTGGGGAAGGCAGATTAGGGGTTAATAAATAGTATGTAGGTGCCGGCGATGTTGGGGGCAGCAAATTAGGGGTTGATACATATAATGTAGGTGGCGGCGGTGTCCGGAGCTGCAGATTAGGGGTTAATAAATATAATGCAGGTGTCGGCTTGGTCGGGGGCGGCAGATTAGGGGTTAATAAATGTAAGATTAGGGGTGTTTAGACTCTGGGTTCATGATATGGTGATAGGTGTAGACATAAATTTTATTTCCCCATAGGAATCAATGGGGCTGCGTTAAGGAGTTTTACGCTGCTTTTTGGCAGGTGTTAGACTTTTTCTCAGCTGGCTCTCCCCGTTGATTCCTATGGGAAAATCGTGCACGAGCACGTACGACCAGCTCACCGCTGACTTAAGCAGCGCTGGTATTGGAGTGCGGTAATGAGCAAATTTTTGCTCAACGCTCACTTCTTGTCTTTTAACTATGGGTTACTGAAAACTCGTAATACCAGCGCTGCATTTAAGTGAGCGGTGAGAGAAAACTGCTCGTTAGCACCGCATAGCGTCTAATGCAAAACTCGTAATCTAGGTGTTTACTTTTAATTTGTAATACCATCACTACCTGACACTCTCATAAAGCTTACTTCTAGACCTAAATATGTATATACATATATATATATTTATATATATATATATATATATATATACTGTATATAAATCTAATGAAATCTAATGTAAATGTTCCACGAATATTCAGTATTCCGAACAATACCAAATAGCACAGCAGCTGAATATTCGGTCCAAATGATTCGGCCGAATCAAAATTTTTGCCTGTGCACACCTTTGAGCCCCAGAGGTGTTGCAAAATATGCGCATGATTTAGTTAAATTAGTGCACGATTTAGTAAAATGTGCGCACAATTCAGCAAATTGTGTCCACGATTTAGTAAATTGTGTGTACGATTTAGCAAAATGAGCCCACAATTTAGTAAAATGTGTGCACGATTTAGCAAAATATGCGCACGATTTAGCAAAATGTGCACATGTTCAGCATAATGTGGACAAGATTTAGCAAATTGTGCACATGAAGATGTCCGCATTATTCCTGCTTTACTGGACCCTGAAAATGTACAATTTCACAGTAGATGGCGTTTCAGGCAGTACTTTTCCCAAGGACCTAATTTTTTATGGCACTTACTACTTGAGAGGTACAAACCTAGGATGGAGTCCAGACTCCCTCACCCTACTCTGTCTTCCTGCTAACGTTAATTAACCCTTACCATACCCACCCAGCCGCAGTAAAACATTTCAGTAAGTTATTTTAATAGATATAAATAAATATATTACTTTGCTGCACTGCAGTTGTGTTCTTCTCTGGTTAATAAGGGACTATTTTACTAGTGCAGCAACACAGTTCCCATATGTTCCCACTGGACTCGACCCCTGCTCTTACTCATCAAAGGAGGAGAAAGTCCAACGTCCTCTTACTACAGTCTTCATTACCCTCTCTCATGATCCGAGCATTCAGCACCAAACCAAAGCTACTGCTGCTCAAAACGTACACATAATTTTAAGTATTAATATATTCCTAAAACCTACAAAATGCTACCATATGCACACTCCTGTAAAGAGTAACTACATTTTAATGAATCACAAGTAGAACAAAACTTTACTTACCTACTGTCACTACTACAAAAAATTGTGATGATGTTATTTTTAGGTTTGTACAAAATTAATTATTTGAATATTCATTCAAATTAGTTCCAAATATGGCTGTGGGTTGCAGCATTCTGTGATTTTCAGTGCCGGATATAATAAAAATAGCCGAATACTGCTACCCGTGGTCATATTTGGAACTCATTTGACAAACAAATACAGGTAGCCCTCAGTTTATGCCGGGGTTAGGTTCCAGAAGGAATGGTTGTAAATCGAAACCATTGTAAATTGAAATCCAGTTTATAATGTAAGTCAATGGGTAGTGAGGGAGTTAGGTTCCAGGCCCCTCTCAAATTTGTCATAAGTAAAACCTAATACATTATTTTTAAAGCTTTGAAATCAAGACTTTAAATGCTAAACAGCATTATAAACCTAATAAAATAATCACACAACACAGAATATATCATTAAACTAAGTTAAATGAACAAAAACAATTGTTAAACAGCATTATAAACCTAATAAAATAATCACACAACACAGACTTCATTTGCATTTTTCTGCAAACAGTTCTTTCTATGCATTCCAATCTGGACTGATTTATAGACAGGAAGATCTTGTTCCTTAGAAATCTGCTCAATAGCTCAGGTTTGGTTAAATTGATTAATTTCAGCTTGCTTGGCTTTGCTGCAACACAAGCGGACAGCTCCACCTACTGGCTATTTTAATAAATGCACTGCTTTTCAATGCTTTTCAATAGCAGTCACATGACTGGAAAAAAAGGTTGTTATTCTGAAACGGTGTAAATTGAACCGCTGTAAAACGAGGGCCACCTGTATTCAAATAACTCATTTTTCATAATCCTTGTTCTGTTTTGTTTTTCTATTTTAGCAATTGCATAGGTTCTGCTCCAGTTATTTGAATTATTTGTTGTGCTTCCCTTTAAATTAAAATAAAATAATCACGTTATTCTTTTATAATAATTTGTAATAAATACATATATTGTAGATTAACAGACTTACTTTAATACCATAAAACATTTATGGCTAGATTACATGTGGCACACTAACTCTTTTGCACAAGCAATATCAGGTTTATCATGGCTGTTTACACACGTCGGAAGGAACGTGCATATTACAAGTTAAACGTAAATGTGAAAGCGTGAGCTCAATCACAATTTATGGCGGTCGGGTTAGCACATCTTCAGACCTCTGGTAAACTGTTACGCGAGACAAAATAATAAATGCTGAAAAATACATTTAAGTTACAATCATAATAACACTCATCTAGATTACAAGTTTTGCGTTCCGATTTTAATGCTGAAAAAATTGCCATTTCAACGTAAAAAACGGAACGCAGCCATTACGAGTCTTGACGGTATAGCTTTACCGCAAGCATTTTAGCCTGTAATGCAGCATCAATCCCGCACTCTAAAAAGTTACGTTTTTGCATGGGATTTCCATAGCGCCGGTATTACAGGTTGTGCGGTGAGGCTAAAATGCTTGTGTGCCAGCCTATACCGACACGAATCGTTCCGCTATCTAATACCAGTAGTTATGAGTTTTGCGCAACAAAACTGTTACACAAAACTCATAACTAAAATGTTACAAAGTACACTAACACCCATAAACTACCTATTACCCCTATTCCTCCGCCCTCCCGCATCGCAAACACTAAATTAAATTTATTAACCCCTAATCTGCCACTCCTGACATCGACACCACTGATAAAAAAATGTTACCCCTATTCCGCCGCTCCCTGACATTGTTACCACTAAAATAAAGTTACTAACCCCTATTCCCCCACACCCCAACATCGCCCACACTATAATAAAGCTATTAACTCCTATTCTGCCGCTCCCCGACATTGCTGCCACTAAATAAAAAGTTATTAACCCCTAAACATCTGTCCTCCCACATCACCGTCACTAAATAAACCTATTAACCCCTACACCGCCAGCCCCCCACATCGCAAAAAAATAAATTTAACTATTAACCCCTAGACCTAACAACCCCCTAACTTTAATTAATATCCCTATCTTAAAATCTTAAATTAAATAAAAACTTACCTGTGAAATTAAAAAAACCTAAGTTTAAACAATTAACCTAACATGACTATTAGACTAAACTATTATACTAAAAAAAACTACAAATTAAATAAACCAAATAACACATTAAAAAAACTAACACTACTAAAAAAAAAAAAAATCTAAAATTACAAAAAATAAAAAATACTAAATTACAAAAAATGGCAAACACTAAATTACAAAAACTAACAAACACTAAATTACGAAAAATAACAAACAAAATTATTGAAAATAAAAGCAATTACACCTAATCTAATAGCCCTATAAAAATAAAAAAAGCCTCCAAAAATAAAAACCCCTAGCCTATAATAAACTACCAATAGCCCTTAAAAGGGCCTTTTGTAGGGCATTGCCCTAAAGAAATCAGCTCTTTTCCTTGTAAAAAAAATACAAACACCCCTCAACAGTAAAACCCACCACCCAACCAACCACCCAAAATAAAAAACCTAACTCTAACAAAAACTTAAGCTACCCATTGCCCTGAAAAAGGGCATTTGTATGGACATTGCCCTTAAAAGGGCATTTCACTCTTTTGCATTGCCCTTAAAAGGGCATTTAGTTCTTTTAAAGGGACATGAAACCCAAATATTATCTTTCATAATTCAGAGAATACAATTTTAATAAACTTTCCAATTTACTTCTATTATTTAATTTGCTTTCTTCTCTTGTTATCCTTTGCTGAAAGGTTTATCTAGGCAAGCTCAGGAGCAGCAGAGAACCTAGGTTCTAGCTATTGATTGGTGGCTGCATATATATTTAAATTGTTATTGGCTCACCCATGTATTCAGTTAGAAACCATTAGTGCATTGCTGCTCCTTCAACAAATGATACCAAGTGAATTAAACAAATTAGATAATAGAAGTAAATTAGAAAGTTGTTTAAAATAGTATTCTCTATCTAAATCATGAAAGAAATTTTTTGGGTAAAAAAAAAAAAACTAACACTAACCCCCTAACGATCCACTTACAGTTTTTGAAGTCCGGACATCTAGGCGGCGAGAAGTCTTCATCCAGGCGGCAAGGTCTTCATCCATCCAGACGGCGTCTTCTGTCTTCATCCAGGCGGCATCTTCTATCTTCATCCCAGGGGCGTCTTCTATCTTTATCCCAGCTGCATGGAGCGGGTCCATCGTTCAAGACATCCGGCACGGAGCGTCCTCTTCATATGGTTGCCTCCGTACATTGAATCTTTAATGCAAGGGAGCCTTTTCAAAATGGCGTCCCTTGTAATCCTATTGGCTGATTTGATTTTTGAAATTCAAATCAGCCAATAATGAGAGCTACTGAAATCCTATTGGCTGTTCAAATTAGCCAATAGGATGAGAGATACTGAAATTCTATTGACTATTCAAATTAGCGACCGTATGAAGAGGACGCTCCGTGCCGGATGTCTTGAAGGATGGACCCACTCCACCCTGCCAGGATGAAGATAAAAGATGCTGCCGGGATGAAGATAGATGATGCAGCCTGGATGAAGATAGAAGACACCGCCTGGATGGATGAAGACCTCGTCGCCTGGATATTCGGACTTCAAAAACTGGATCGTCGGGGGTTAGTGTTAGTTTTTTTTTACTTTTTTTGGGTGTTTTTTTTTTTTTTAGATTAGGGTTTGGGCTTTCTTAAAACAGCTATTCAAATCAGCCAATAAAATTTCAGTAGCTCTCATCCTATTTGCTGATTTGAATAGCCAATAGGACTTCAGTAGCTCTCATCCTATTTGCTGATTTGAATTTCAAAAATCAAATCAGCCAATAGGAATGCAAGGGATGCCATTTTGAAAATACTCACATGCATTGAAAATTCAGTGTACGGCGGCAACCATATGAAGAGGACACTCCGCGCCGGATGTCTTGAAGGATGGACCCACTTCGCACCACCGGGATGAAGATAGAAGATGCCGCTGGGATGAAGATAGAAGATGCCCCTTGGATGAAGACTTCTCGCCGCCTGGATGTCCGGACTTCAACAACTGTAAGTGGATCGTCAGGGCTTAGTGTTAGGTATTTGGAACTTTTGTTTGAGCTTTCTTAAAAGAGGTAAATTCCCTTTTAAGCCCTTTTTATTTTTATAGGGCTATTAGATTAGGTGTAATTGTTTTTATTTTGGATAATTTTGTTAGTTATTTTTCGTAATTAAGTGTTTGTTATTTTTTGTAATTTATTATTTTTTATTTTTCGTAATTTTAGAATTAATGTTTTTTAGTAGTGTTAGTTTTTTTTAATGTGCAATTTAGTTTATTTATTGATCGTTATTTTAATTTTAGTATAATAGTTGTTACGTTAATTGTTAGTTTAAACTTAGTTTTTTTTTCATTTCACAGGTAAGTTTTTATTTATTTTAACATAGGGATATTGTAATTTTAATTTAAAGTTAGGGGGTTGTTACGTTTAGGGGTTAATAGTTTAATTTTGTTTTTTGCGATGTGGGGGGCTGGGGGGTTTAGGGGTTAATAGGTTTATTTGGTGGCGGTGATGTGGGAGGCCAGAGGTTTAGAGGTTAATAACTTTATTTAATGGCGGAGATGTCGGGGAGCGGCAGAATAGGGGTTAATATCTTTATTATATTGGCGGCAATGTTTGGGTGCGAGGGAATAGGGGTTTATAACTTTATTATAGTGGCAGCAACATCGGGAGTGGCAGATTAGGGGTTAATACATTTATTTTGGTGTAGGCGATGTCGGGGGCAGAAGATTAGGGGTTATTAACTTTATGTAGGTGTTGGCGATGTCGAGGGCAGCAGATTAGGGGTGTTTAGACTTTGGGGTTTTCTGTTAGGGTGTTAGGTGTAAACGTAACTTTTTTTTCCCCATAGACATCAATGGGGTTGCGTTACGGTGATCGCCATTCTGCTCTTCAGGTGTTAGTTTTTTTTCTAACACTCTCTCCCCATTGATGTCTATGGGGAAAGCGTGCACAAGCACGTCAAAGCAGACCTTGGATTTTGGCAGAGCTATGGAGGGTGAAATAACGCAACTTTTTTGCGTTCGTTTCGCACCCTCTATAGCGCAAAACTTTTAATCTAGATGATAGTATGCTAAAAAAGTTCTAATAAAAATGTTGCACAAAAAAGTTACAAGGGCTCATATTTATGAGTTCTCAGGTATTAAAAAAAAAAGGCACGAAAGGGGCTTTAGCATAGAGATAAAGACATACACGTCTAAATATGTATGTTTATATACAGTATATATATATATATATATATATATATATATATATATATATATATATATATATACATATTTATGTCTTTATATGTGTATATATGTATTTACAGACATATAAACACATAAATCCATATGTATACATATATAAACATATAAATAAGTGCTTTGGAGCCCTTTGCAGTCAAGTAGCTGAAAACATGGAAAATCATTTTTCTGCAATATGCATCTATACTATAATCGCGTTTGTAACGCGTCGTTCATGTCACAAGTTGCGCACACATCCTCAAAGGAATGTTGCCTGCTCGAGGCAGCCAAAAGAATGTTGGCTGCGCGTGCAGCCAAAAGAATCCACCTAAATGCAGCAAAGCTGCATCCCGGTGGATTCCAAAATTTAAAAGTTAGTTAGGGGGTTGTTAGGTTTAGGGGTTAATAGTTTAATTTAGTTTTTTGCGATGTGGGGGGCTGGGGGATTTAGGGGTTAATAGGTTTATTTGGTGGCGGTGATGTGGGAGGCCAGAGGTTTAGAGGTTAATAAAAATGTTGCACAAAAAAGTTACAAGGGCTCATATATATGAGTTCTCAGGTATTAGAAAAAAAGGCACGAAAGGGGCTTTAGCATAGAGATACAGACATACACGTCTAAATATGTATGTTTATATACAGTATATATATATATATATATATATATATATATATATATATATATATACATATTTATGTCTTTATATGTGTATATATGTATTTACAGATATATAAACACATAAATCCATATGTATACATATATAAACATATAAATAAGTGTTTTGGAGCTCTTTGCAGTGAAGTAGCTGAAAACATGGAATATCATTTTTCTGCAATATGCATCTATACTATAATCGTGTTTGTAACGCGTCGTTCATGTCGCAAGTTGCGCACGCATCCTCAAAGGAATGTTGCCTGCTCGAGGCAGCCAAAAGAATGTTGGCTGCGTGTGCAGCCAAAAGAATCCACCTAAATGCAGCAAAGCTGCATCCCGGTGGATTCCAAAATTGGCAGGGTGGTGAAAAAAATCCACTGCAGAAGGATTCTTAAACCACCCTACCATTTTCGGAATCCACCTGATGCAGCGTAGGCAAACCCAAAGCCATAAAAAAAAAAAACCATGAAACCACCCGCACAAAATAACTAAAAAACACGTAACAACCGCCCACAAGAAATAAAAATAAAAACATGTAACCGCACGCACAAAGTATATAAAAAAATTAACCTACCACACAAAGTATTAACAAAAACCTAAACTGTCAACTATATTGTAATCTAGCCCTTAAAGGGGGAAGAAAGAGAATATAGGTCTGGATGTGGAATAAGAGTAGGATTTCCACTATAAAAATGGAAACTCCATAAAAAATGGGTCATACATAAATAACTCTTGTTTACTTAGAGTTCCAATCAGCCGCAATATAAGAGTTATGAAGCCACAGTTCTTGTAAATTCTGCACATTATTTCTTCATTGTGTTTTGCTTTCTTCTCAAACTCTCAAAATCCTTTCACCTGCAGCAGGTGGTATATCAGTAATCATAAAAACCATCTGCCATGCTAATTACCAGTGAAATACAACACATTACTTTATATTCATTTGCGGAAACAAAACTTTTTGTTGTCACAAACTCATCATTGTGTGTTTTTGTTTGATAATTTTACCATTGTCATCAACTGGAAATTTGTAATTTAATTAATACCTAACTTGTCTTTGTAATTTTTCTTTGAAAATTGACTATAACTTAAATTCTGAAAAGCATAGGCTTCAATTATTAGTACAGCCAGGGCAGTTTCTAAATGATCTGGCTTTCAGGGCTAAATTCCAAAATTTGCCTACCCAAAACTTACACACACACAAATATACATACACACACACATATACACACACACACACACATACATACACGCACATATACACACACATATATACACACATACACTCACATATAAACACACACACATGCACAAACATACACATATACATACACATACACACATATACATACACACACGTATAAACACACACATACACACACACACGTATACACACACATACACATACACGCATATATAAACACACACACACATACATACACATATACACACACATACACACACCCTGGGCAAACATTTTCTTGCCCCCCCCCCCATATGCTCTCCACCCCAACATCCCAAAAACAACTAAATCAATTTATTTTATATAAAAAAAATTAAATGATTAGCCCACCAGTGAATCATCCACTGCTGGGCTAATCATTTTAAAAACAATATGAAATACATTTTAATATGTGAAACTGTACTAATAAGTAAATAAATATATAAATTCCTCCACACAGTATATTGTACATAAAATGTAATGCAATGCACGGCATCGCATAGTAAAAATCAGTGGCGGACCTAATGTCTACATTCTTTATTTTGGGCCCCCCTAAAAGCATCTCACCAGTTTTGGGATATTCACTACATATTTATTGTTTAGACAGCCACTGCACAGCAAAATTACCACTTCCGTGAATACCAAGGGAATGCCTAGCATAAACTCCCCTAACCCATATACACACACACACTCCAGAGCATACACATATACATGTACACACACACACTCTCCAGAGCATACACATGTACACACAAACACACACTCTCCAGAGCATACACATGTACACACAAACACACACTCTCCAGAGCATACACATGTACACACAAACACACACTCTCCAGAGCATACACATGTACACACAAACACACACTCTCCAGAGCATACACATGTACACACAAACACACACTCTCCAGAGCATACACATAAACATGTACTAACAAACACACACTCTCCAGAGCATACACATGTACACACAAACACACACTCTTCAGAGCATACCCATGTACACACAAACACACACTCTCCAAAGCATACCCATGTACACACAAACAAACACTCTCCAAAGCATACCCATGTACACACAAACAAACACTCTCCAGAGCATACACATGTACACGCAAACACACACTCTCCAGAGAATACACATGTACACGCAAACACACACTCTCCAGAGCATACACATGTACACACAAAGACACACTCTCCAGAGAATACACATACACATGTTCACGCAAATACATACTCCTCAGAGCATACACATGTACACAAAAACACACACTCTCCAGAGAATACACATACATATGTACACACAAACACACACTATCCAGAGAATACACATACACATGTACACGCAAACACACACTCTCCAGAGCCTACACATGTATACACAAACACACACTCTCAAGAGCATACACATGTACACACAAACACACACTCTCCAGAGCATACCCATGTACACACAAACACACACTCTCCAGAGCATACCCATGTACACACAAACACACACTCTCCAGAACATACCCATGTACACACAAATACACACTCTCCAGAGCATACCAATGTACACACAAATACACACTCTCCAGAGCATACACATGTACACAAAAACACACACTCTCCAGAGCATACTCATATACATGTACACACAAACACACACTCTCCAGAGCATACACATATACATGTACACACAAACACACACTACAGAGCACACACAAATTTATGTACACACGCTATATAATCATATACATGTACATATACAAATACTACATACACACACATTCCCTCTTACACACACATACTTTACAGCATACATAAAAAATAACCACTTTTGGCATAACAAACAGCACACATTAAATAAATGACAACTAAATGGCATCTCACAAAATTCATTTATTTCCAAAGAAAGTGGAAAAGGCTCTAGTAATCTGTACTGGGGCCAATATTAAAAATACAAAGTATATGTGCACTGTGCAGTATACTGAGGTGTGTCTGACCTGTAAGGGGGAATCCTGACATTTGGGGAGAACAAGATCAGCTATGGTTCATCTAATCAATCAAACTGATGCTTTTGAATGTGATTCTGGTATGAGGTTAGCTGGTTAAAGAGATTTAGGGCTGGTTAAAGAGATTTAGTGCAGCCAACAGGAGCAAAGCAAGGTAAAGACTGAGGAGGAAGCATGGAGGTGCAGACAAATATAAGTTTACTGACTGGAACAGCAGAACTACAATGGGAAGCTGTAAAATCTGAGACCGAGAGAAAAAATCTATAAAAATAAACCTTACCTTAATTTGTGAAGTATCAGCATGATACTATACATCAGCCACAGCAGCACATGTCACTTCTTTGCTAGGTACAAGTTCCCTCTCACCCTGCACTAGACGATGCAGCATGGGGGAGGGGCGTGTGTGCACTCACTTATTCTTCCCACTGACACCTACAAAGCACTGTTCCCCTAACAAACTTCAGTTAGCTGATCTGAGGGCCACAGCAGAAAGAGCAGGGCTAAGGGGACAAGCAGACTGGATGCTGTCTGTCCAAAGCTGCAGGGATACAGTGTGAGATGAGTCACACAGCCTCAAGACTGAAGAGAGCAATATCTGCAACTGCACAGATGTTCAAATCCTCATGTGCCTGCCGCTCCAGCTTTCTGCTGCATGTGCCTACATTCAGCCCTACCCTGAACAATCCCACCACCAGAGCAGTTACCTGGTAACAGTGGTAACCCCAGCAGGACCTTTTCTGATGCAGTGGGATTGGCTGGATGCCGAGTTAGGGTTTAGCATTCAGTGCTGCCCAGTGCTCACCTAAAACAACACATGGCACTAGCATGGCATGTCACAGGAGATTGGCATGGTATGGCACAGTTTCTTACAAATAAACATAAGCAGAGAACTTTTGACTGTGACAGTATTAGGACTGACTGTGTGTGCTCCCCATTTCACATGACATCAGCAGTCTGGCATGAACCAAAAAAAGGACTCTTGGGCCCCACAACAAAGACTGGGCCTTGGGCAGCTGCCCCTTTTGCCCTGTGTTAAAGACGGACCTGCACACACACATATACACATACATATAAACATACACACACACTTACACATATATACACACACATATACACACACACATATATACACACACATACACATATAAACATACTCACACATACACACACACACACATACACACACATAAACATACACACACTTACATACACACATATACACACACAGAAACATACACAGGTAAACATACTCACACATACACAAACACACATACACACACACACTTACATACACACAGAAATATACATACACACACACATATATACACACACATATATACACACACATATATACACACACATAAACATACTCACACATACACAGACACACACATACACACACACACACACAAACATACACATAAACACACACAGACACACCACATTTTTTTAACAAGACTTGGCAGAGAGAAGGCAGAGAGGGTTAAATAAATATTTTTCAAAAAATGATATGGGAGAAAGAAGAAGGGTAAATAAATATTTTTAGCACCAAAACTTGACTGGGTAGATATGTAGATAAAAGTGTGCAACATGTGTTAAATCTATCTATCTATCATCTGTCATCTATCTATCATCGATCTATCATCTATCTATCTATCTATCTATCTATCTATCTACTATCTATTGATATTGATCTATCTATCTATCTATCTATCTATCTATCTAACATTTATCTATCTATCATCTATCTATGTATCTATCTATCATCTATCTGTCTATCTATCTATCCATCTATTATCTATATATCTCTCATCTATATATACATCTATTACCTATCAATATATAATCTATCTATCTATCTATCTATTGATATCTATCTATCATATTGACTTTTTATGTATAGCAGTTCACTGTAAATACTGCTTTCTAAGTTGTTGATCATAAAGACCCCCTTCCAAAAAAAGAGAAGATATGATGTAGCAGTAGACCAAGCAACAAAGATTTTAAGAAAAAGAAGCAGCATCTACAATATTTCTCTTCACAGCTCACTAATAGCCATTAGGCCCAGGCTGTTGGCCCCGCATGCAGAGACAAGATATTTATAGAAAGGTTTTTTTTTCTGAGACCCCTGACATTCAGCTACTCAGCCACCAAGTGAACCACAAAGCTTTCTAAATGTGATTGCATCAAATAAATGGGAACAAAATGATGTGAATTCATTCTGTATTGCTTTGTTTAACAACTAATATTTCTCACCTCCCAAACTCAGAATAGCAGCATCCTCCTCACTGCTGAGTTTTCTGGCTTGCTGCAGATTAAACAGAGACACTTATTTATTAGCTTGTGGTTAATCAAATCTCCTATGCATGGACTGTTCATTTCTAAGGGCTCCATGTACGAAGCAGCGAAAGCTGCTCCGGAGCCTTTGCGGGGCAGGTTCGCATATGCGAGCCTGCTTCCCGCAATGTAAGAAGCAGCGGTCATTAGACCGCTGCTTCCTACACCCTACGCCACCTCTTAGGTGGCGAAGTAAAATCACCGAGAGCTTGCTCGCTCTCGGTGATTGACAGCCCCTTCAGTCGCGTGATTGGTCGCGCGACTGAAGGGGCGGGCATTACACACTCCGCTGAGTGTGTAATGATACATACGGGCAAGCGGATCAATAGATCCGCTGCCCGTGTGTAGCGGAGGCGGGCGGACAGCTTCGCGAGTTAAGAAGCTGTCCGCCCGCCTCTTAGTACATGGAGCCCTAAGTTGTGAGTTGTGTTTCATATTCCTCTCTGTCCTTCTGTCCTAAGCACTTGCAAACCAACACTGAACTGTTTAACCCCTCTACTGCTTGATATAAGCTTAAAGTCTACTTGAAAATTGTTTTGCTTAAAAAGATGATCCATTTATTACCCACTTCAA
Source organism: Bombina bombina (assembly GCF_027579735.1). Lineage (NCBI taxonomy): Eukaryota > Metazoa > Chordata > Amphibia > Anura > Bombinatoridae > Bombina > Bombina bombina. The sequence goes on from NC_069502.1 coordinate 375,718,767, forward strand.
AAATAGCTTTTTAGATTAATCTTATGCAGCAAGGTTAAAAAAAACCACAACCCCATGACCTCTAGTTATCAAGGTCTGTCGGACCTAATCCGACGGTGCGGATCAGGTCTGACAGACATCGCTGAATACGGCTTGCCGTATTCAGCATTGCACCAGCAGCTCACAAGAGCTGCTGGTGCAACGCCGCCCCCTGCAGACTCGCGGCCAATAGGCCGCCAGCATGGGGGTGTCAATCAACCCGATTGTACTCGATCGGGTTGATTTCCGGAGATGTCTGTCCGCCTGCTCAGAGCAGGTGGACAGGGTTATGGAGCAGCGGTCTTTGTTACCGCTGCTTCATAACTGCTGTTCGCCAAAAAACCAGGGGGCATCAAGCTCCATTCGGAGCTTGATACATATGCCCCCATGTCTTTTTTAAGGTGTGTGTGTATGTTCAGTTTATTTGTGGGGGGTTTAAAAAATAATATTACAATGAATGAACATGCAAAATCTCAATTAAATTGCTGTTTTAAAAATATTAAAACTGAACATTGGATTATGTTGAAGTATTATTTATACTTGAATTGCTAAGTGTTGGGAGGGAATTATAGCCAGGAGCTTACCTATGGAGATACTCACGGGGGTGTCTCGTGTGTTAGATGGTGAGTACTGGGGTATGCTTATAAGTTGTCAGATCAATTACAGAGTTTACACAAAATAAGCATAAATAATTGCTTAACTGGGGACAGACACATCTCTGTTTCATGCCCTATAACATGGTGCCCACTCATGGTGCAGTTTCTTTTAACCTACTTGTGTCTTTCACAGAAGAGAACTTTCCTGCAGTTTACCAGTGGGTTCCCATTCAAAAGGAGAGATTTGTACAGATAATCCTAGATGTACATTTCAGCCTGTATAGACCTTGGGGTAAATTTATTAATGTGCGAGTGGACATGATACAATGTAGCGTATCATGTCCGTCGCCCATTGATAAATGCCAACACCATACACTGTCAGCATTTATCATTGCACCAGCAGTTCTTGTGAACTACTGGTGCAATGCCGCCCCCTGCAAATTTACGGCCAATCGATCTAATTGATTTCTGTCCGCCGCCTCAGAGCAGGAGGACAAGTTATGGACAAGTTATGGAGCAGCGGTCTTTAGTTTAATTGACCCCATATTCAGTGAATGTGCAGCTTTATAGCTCTAAAGGAACAGTGGGCTTGGGGTCCACATCCGTTTGCCCCATCACTCTTAGGGAGACAACAAGGTTAATTTGTTTGCACAAGAATTGAAAAGAGGCGATGGACACAGCTCTGTAGCTTGCACAATAGCAAGTACTGCATATAGAATTATTTTTTTCTAGAGTCAAGAGCTTTTAGTTATTTTTTTTTTTTTTTTTTTTCTGCAAGGCTATAAACTCAATATGCAGGTTCATTTCTTTTTTGATCCTCTGCAATGAGTTTTGTGTTCAACCTGTTGCATGACAGCTAAAATAAGGTGCCTATTCAAAATCACGTGAACCTGCTGCTGATTTGCATCAAAACTCACCTCAAAATCCGGCGGCGGTATTTAAAATAAAGTGAAGCATGAATATTTTCAAGCGGAAACATCATTCACAATACCTATTGACCGCTGCATGAAACATTGCATGAAAAGTATGCGGTTGCATTTTTTCATTCCTTCCAAATTGGGTGCTTATACATATCTTCATTACACTTCATTACACTACAATGATATATTGGAATATATACAAGTGTAAACAAAAGCTGCAAATTTGTCTGTCCTGATCATGTCGGACAAACATTTCATAAATAGGCCCCTGTGTATTTTCTTTTCATTTCTCTTTGGATAAGCAAGAAAATATGCGGCGGCTTCAGGCATATGGACACAGAATATTAGGAGCATTGCCTTAAAATATGCAGCAAGTTTTTTTTGAATACAGGCCTAAGTTGTCATTGTGAAAAAAGAGTTTGTGAAAGTATTGTAACCCTCTGCACATAAAAGTAAAAGGTGAGCCTGAGCTGCTCATCTTGTCTTTAGACTGATTGGGGTTGTTAAACCATTGCTATTAAAGAGATACTAAACCCAATTTTTTTCTTTCATCTTTCAGATAGAGCATGCAGTTTTAAGCAACTTTCTAATTTACTCCTTTTATCAATTTTTCTTCTTCTCTTGCTATCTTTATTTGAAAAAGCAGGAATCTAAGTTTAGGAGCTGGCCCAATTTTTGGTTCAGAACCTTTGGTAGCGCTTGCTAAATGGTGGCATAAAATTGCATGCTCTATCTGAATCATGAAAGAAAGATTTTGGGTTTAGTATCCCTTTAATTACAGCTGGCATGTTTCTACATTATGGTTATTTTGTTATAAATAGTAACTCACTTAGGCCTATGTGTGGTATATACATTTTATATACAAAATATTGCTCTCCGCATTCAGCGATGTCTGTCAGACCTGATCCGCACTGTCAGATCAGGTCCGACAGACATATGATAAATAGGCCTCTATACATCAGCCACAGCAGCACATGTCACTTCTTTGCTAGGTACAAGTTCCCTCTCACCCTGCACTAGACAATGCAGCATGGGGGAGGGGAGTGTGTGCACTCACTTATTCTTCCCACTGACACCTACAAAGCACTGTTCCCCTAACAAACTTCAGTTAGGTGATCTGAGGGCCACAGCAGAAAGAGCAGGGCTAAGGGGACAAGCAGACAGACTGGATGCTGTCTGTCTAAGGCTGCAGGGATAAAGAAGAAGGGTAAATAAATATTTTTGGTTCAGAATAATTTTTTTCTGTTACTTTAAAATTCCAACTAACACAAAATGCAAATATCAATAAAAAAAGAAAATATTAGTGTAAAATAAAAATGACTTGCCATTTACAGTCTTAGAAAAGTGTTAATATTTTCTTAAATATTTTGTATCATACATTATGCACAGACTGTAATCCCTCCGGAGACTTTCAGTCAATTCACAATATAAAGCCTTTGAATTAGTTTGTCCAAATAAAGATATTTAAGATGGACAGTTTCAAAGAAACCTAAAGGTCATTTTACACAAGGGACACTTCACATACAGAATTGAAAGGTACTGTTTAGTTTACTGATGTCATGTGGTATAATTTCTAAACACTTTGTGCTCCTCTCAGTGAGGAAAATCCATAAATGAGGAACGATTCAATTGTTTTTCAATGTAGTATTTTCCACATATAGAATATATTTATCAGCCCACACCAATATTTATTTTAATATTTGATTAACTCACAAATTATAAACATGCAAGGAAACTATGTTATAACTTGTTAGCAATTGTACTTTAGTAGGTCACCATTAGCTGTATGCTATTTAACCTTTTAATCCCTTTTGTATATGATTCCTGAGCACTTTATGGCCTCTATTTAACAAGCTGTCTACTTTCCTGCATTCATTGGGCCCAATACGCTCGCCTAACATTGCCGCCGCGGACCTAAATACGCTCGCCAAATTTATCAAGAAAGCTGTCAAAAAGCCGCGCACCAAGTATGGTGCGATGAGCAGCGGACTGTTGTTAACTAACAGTCATCGATCTCGCTGCTCATCGACTTATTCGCAGCTTTCTTCCTAGCCTGTCACTAAGCACCCACACTATACTATACTGTTATACCCCCTAAATCGCCACTCCCGGAGCCCCCCGCAACTAAATAAAGTTATTTACCCCTAAACCGCCGCTCCCGGACCCCGCCGCAACTCTAATAAATATATTAACCCCTAAACCACCGCTCCCGGACCCCGCTGCAACTCTAATAAATATATTAAACCCTAAACCGCCGCTCCCGGACCCCGCCGCCACCTACATTATACCTATTAACCCATAATCTGCCACCCCCTATACCGCTGCCACCTACATAAAGTTATTAACCCCTATCCTGCCAATCCCGGACCCCGCCGCAAATAAATAAAATGTTTAACCCCTAAACCGCCGCACCCGGAGCCCGCCGCCACCTACATTACATTGATTAACCCCTAATCTACCCCCCTACACCACTGCCACTATATTAAATAAATTAACCCCTAAACCTAAGTTTAACCCTAACACCCCCCTAACTTAAATATAATTTAAATATATCTAAATAAATTACTATTATTAACTAAATTATTCCTATTTAAAACTAAATACTTACCTATAAAATAAACCCTAAGATAGCTACAATATAACTAATAGTTACATTTGTATCTTTCTTAGGGTCTATTTTTATTTTACAGGCAACTTTGTATTTATTTTAGCTAGGTACAATAGCTATTAAATAGTTTTTAACTATTTAATAGCTACCTAACTAAAATAAATACAAAATTACCTGTAAAATAAATCCTAACCTAAGTTACAATTACACCTAACACTACACTATCATTAAATAAATTAAATTAATTAAATACAATTACCTACAATTAAATTAAAATAACTAAAATTAACTAAAGTACAAAAAAACCCTCTAAATTACAGAAAATAAAAAAAAATTTACAAGAAGTTTAAACTAATTACACCTAATCTAAGCCCCCTAATAAAATAAAAAAGCCCTCCAAAATAATACAATTCCCTACCCTAAACTAAATTACAAATAGCCCTTAAAAGGGCCTTTTGCGGGGCATTGCCCCAAAGTAATCAGCTCTTTTACCTGTAAACAAAAAGAATACAACCCCCCCAACATTAAAACCCACGGAGCCATCCTCTTCAAACAACATCCTAACACTGAATGAAGGTTCCTTTAAATGACCTCATACAAGATGGCGTCTCTTAAATTCCGATTGGCTGATAGGATTCTATCAGCCAATCGGAATTAAGGTAGGAAAAATCCTATTGGCTGATGCAATCAGCCAATCGGATTGAAGTACAATCCGATTGGCTGATCCAATCAGCCAATAGGATTGACCTCGCATTCTATTGGCTGATCGGAACAGCCAATAGAATGCACATTGCATTCCCCAGTACCCCATATAATTTGATAAGATTTACTATCGCATACTATATCAGGTTTCTCAAATTTGAGGCAATTTGAGACCATTCAATGCATTTTATCTGGCTCTTAACTTTTCAAGACATCAATATAGAGCCGATTTAACAAGCTGTCAATCGGCCCCAATGCAGCTGTTTCTGCGCAAGCCTTCAGGCTTGCCGGAATCAGCAGTTAAGAAGCAGCTGCTCCTTAACTCGTTCCCCTCCTCTGAGGCTGCTGACATCAATCCGCCCGATCTTATACAATCGGGTTGATTGACACCCACTGTTAGCGCTAATCTGCAGGGGGCATCATTGCACAAGACGTTCACCAGAACTACTTGTACAATGTTAAATGCCGACAACATATGCTGTCAGCATTCGGCATTCAGCATTCAGCGGTGTCTGTCAGACATGATCTGCTGAGCGGATCATGTCGGACAGACACTTGATAAATCGGCCCCTATGTGTGTGTGTGTGTGTGTGTGATGCATAGAGGACATTCCAACTAAAACTGATTTTATAAAAGAACACAGAAACTTTGGTGGAGATTCTCTATGTTTCGCCATTTTAACACAGGTACATGGCTGTGCTTCTAGTAAAGTTATTATCCTTTTTACAAAGTTGTGTGAGGTCATTAGGTCAGTGAAGTAGAACATTTATTTGCAATGGGATTTACAAAAATTGGAAGCATGAGCTAGTAAATGGAAAATGAGATTTCATATTGGAAAATGTAAGGTTTTACATTTAGAAAGTAAAACCTATCATTTAAATGAGACTAAACTTTGCAAAACTAAGAGGAAAGGGATTTGGGTGTACTTATAGATAACAAGCTAAAAAATGGGTGCACAATGCAGAGCAGTGGCTCCTAATGTTAATAAGATACTAGCATGTATTAAAAGTAGCATTGATGCAATGGAGGAAAGAATGATTCGTTCACTTTATAAATCCCTGGTAAGACCTCACCTTGAGTATGGAGTGCAGTCCTGGGGACAGATGTAAAAAAAAAAAAAGGAGAATTTAAACTATAAGAGGTTAGCCAAACTGGTTCTGTTTTCTCTAGAAAAAAGTGCTTGAGAGGTGATATGATTACTTAATTTAAATATATTAAAGGCCAATGTAAAGATTTGGCGGAAGCTCTGTTTATTCCAAGACGAAAATGAGATTTAATCTTCAGCAAAGTAAACATTTTTTCACTGTAAGAGCAATCAAATTAAGGAACTGATTGCCTGATGGGGTTGTGAATGCCAATACATTAGATGCATCTAAAAATGGCATTGTTACATTTCTGGCTAGAAATAGAATTTGTGATATGATTACTTGTGTTAAATTGTTTACCTTTATAATGCAATTATTTTAATCTCAATTGTGGCTTTCTATTGTAAATCAAGTAGGATCTGTATAGGTTGAACTTGATGAGCTTCTGTCTTCTTTCAACCTCAAATACTATGTTACTATGTTACCTTCTTGGACATACTGGGGTTGATCACTATATATAGTTTGCTAATTATCTGCATGTTAACTGTTGCCAATAACCCCTTTTTTCTTTCAATGTAATCACAATCATCCTTTCATTGTTTACTATCAGCACTGTTTTCATTATTGGTTTGGTGAAAAATGGCCCCTATACATAACATGTACCAGTCAATATAGACTGTAGATACTTACAACACATTTGAAGGGCAAATATTCACTTATAGGACTTGATAAACCAGAGACAACCCATTTTTAATTATTAAATACCTCATAAGGTTTTAGAATGTCAGTTTTGCTCATGGACAAAATACACTAACATTTTCCTCTCATGGGATGATGTAGGGAAGCAATGTTACCAAACAGATACAGACACTACCTTCATTATCAATTGGAAGTAGTGCATGTATTACAAGTTGAAAGTAAATGCTACATTAAAAAGTACAGTTACACTCATAATAACAGCATCTAATAAAAAATATTGAAAAAACATTGCATAAAAAGTTATAAGGGCTCAAAGATATGAGGTCTCAGGTGCTAGAAAAAAAGGGACTGCAGGGGGCTTTAAAATAGAGATATATACATATACATGTCTAAATATGTATATGTATGTATGTAAGTATATATACTGTATATATATATATGTTATATATGTGTACATTTGTAGTTATGTATTTATATATATATGTATTTACATATATACATACACTTATAATCACATAAATACATATGTATACATATTTAGACTTAAATAAATACATATATACAGTATATATATATATATATATATATATATATATATATATATATATATAAAACTAGCTGAAAACATAAAAAATCATAAGTATGTAATATTTTTATTTAGGGCCAGATTACAAGTGGAGCACTAAATATTGCTTTTGTGAAAGCAATATTTGTGCTCCACTGAGTAATAACAGTGCAAGGTATTGTGCCCTGGTATTACAAGTTAAAAGCAATGTGAGCGTGAAGGGCGTGCTTCCAAAGGCACCAATGGAAGCCTCATTCTCATGTCATGAGACACGGCATGAGAACTAATGCAGCAAAGGGGTTAAATCATGCAGCAATGGCAGTAAATTGTAAATATATATGTAAACGAATATATACATATATATATATATATATATATATATATATATATATATATATATATATGTGTTAATATGTGTATATACAGTATATATATATATATATATATATATATATATATATATATATATATATATATATGCATATACATATATATTTACAGTGAAAACACAGTTCCCATAGAACGCAGTGTAAAGGTACTTTTCAACACCCCACTCCCACCAACTTTACCCCAAAAATACTGCCTAGTACAGTTATTTTCTTTTAAAAAAAATATTTAAAAAAAATTATAATTTTTATAAAATACACTACACTGTATTTTTGTGGCATTTGGGGCACATTTATAAAATTACCCGAGATCTGATCTTGTAATGGATGGTTATCTATTGCGCGCCCACAAATGGGCAAACTTGCTCATTTGCAGGGTGTGCAAAAATTTAGCGCTCCACTTTTAATTTAGCCCTTAATAAAGTGTTTAACTGTGTTTTTAGTGTAAATGTTTCACATTCCAATCTTCTTCACATAGAGGAATATGCTCTAAGTGTTTTTAAATAGATATTCCAATATATATAGGTATATATCTATACCTATATATAATTTATATATATATATATATATATATATATATATATATATATATATATATATATATATACATATAGACATTATTATTAATAAATATAACATATTCTATGTGAAGAATGTTGGAATGTAAAATATTCATAGTTTATATCAAGTTAGAGCACTTGAGAAAATGCGACCAGGGGCCCGATCCGATATGCAGCGTCGCCCGCAGAAGCCGGCGACACCAAATTTTGCGTGGGTTTGGCATCCTATATACGGTGTAACCTAGAAGTTATGCTCGTATATTTCTGCCTTCGGCCGTAGTTTTTTAGCCCATAGACAGGTATACCAAACCCGCGCAGTTTGGTATCCAATATACAGTGTAAGGACTTACGTGGCGAAAATGGAGAAATCTTACTCCATTTTCACCTCGCCACAAATTGCAGGCGTAGTAAGCCTTACGCTGTGTATTGGAGCCCCGTAGCTCCCTAAACTGGCTGCTAAATAAAACCTAACACCTAACGCATGCGCAATGTCTATCTACCTGTCAACTGCGATCTGCTAAATAAAACCTAACACCTAACGCATGCGCAATGTCTATCTACCTGTCAACCGCGATCCCCCGCGCAATCCCTAATAAAGTATTTAACCCCTAAACTGCCGCTCATGGACCCCGCCGCCACCTACATTAAATTTATAACCCCCTAATGTGAGCCTTTACCCCACCGCCATCTATATTACCTACCCCCTAATGTGAGCCCCTTACACCGCCGCCATCTATATTACCTACCCCCTAATGTGAGCCCCTTACACCGCCACCATCTATATTACCTACCCCTAATGTGAGCCCCTTACACCGCCGCAATCTATATTACCTACCTCCTAATGTGAGCCCCTTACACCGCCGCCATCTATATTTCCTACCCCATAATGTGAGCCCCTTACACCGCCGCAATCTATATTACCTACCCCCTAATGTGAGCTCCTACCCCGCCGCCAGCTATATTAAAATTATTAACCCCTATTTTAATCCTCCTACACCGCCACCAGCTATATTAAATACATTAACCCCTAATCTAATCCCCCTAAAGTAATCACCTCTATTACCAGCCCTTAAAAGGGCCTTTTGTGTGACATTGCCCCAAAGTAACAGCTCTATTGCCAGCCCTTAAAAGGGCTTTTTGCGGGGCATTGCCCTAAAGTAACCAGCTCTTTTATCAGCCCTTAAAAGGGCTTTTTGCGGGGCATTGTCACAAAGTAATCAGCTCTTTTGCATCTAATCTAAATCCCCCTACACTGCCGCCACCTATAATAAATGTATTACCCCCTAATCTAATCCCCCTACCCCTCTGCCACCTATATTAAATTGATTAACCCCTAATCTGACGCGCCTACACCGCCGCCATCTATATTAATTATATTAACCCTAATATAATTAGGGTTAATATAATTAATATAGTTAATATAGTTATTATATATATATTAAGCATAATAACCCTATCTAACTCTAACACCCCTAACTAAATTCTTATTAAAATAAATCTAATTAATATTAATATTATTAATTAAAATATTCCTATTTAAATCTAAATACTTACCTATAAAATAAACCCTAAGATAGCTACAATATAATTAATAATTACATTGTAGCTATTTTAGGGTTTAGGGTTATATTTATTTTACAGGTAACTTGGTATTTATTTTAACTAGGTACAATAGCTATTAAATAGTTAATAACTATTTAATAGCTACCTAGTTAAAATAATTACCAATTTACCTGTAAAATAAATCCTAACCTAAGTTACAAATACACGTACACTATCAATAAATTAATTAAATAAACTACAAATATCTAAACTAAAATACAATTAGGTACACTAAACTAAATTACAAAAAATAAAAAAAGATTACAAGATTTTTAAGCTAATTACACCTATTCTAAGCCCCCTAATAAAATAATAAAGCCCCCCAAAATAAAAAAATTTCCCTAGCCTATTCTAAATGACAAAAGTTAACAGCCCTATTACCAGCCCTTAAAAGGACCTTTTGCGTGCCACAAAGTAATCAGCTCTTTTGCCTGTGAAAAAAACACAATACCACCCCCAAACATTACAACCCACCAAACCCCCCTTAAAAAACCTAACACTAAGCCCCAGAAGATCTCCCTACCTGGTCGTCTTCACCCAGCCGGGCCGAACTCTTCATCCAATCCGGGCGATTTCTTCATCCAAGCGACAAAGAAGAAGTCTTCAATCTGGCGATGTCTTCATCCAAGCAGCAAAGAAGAAGTCTTCCATCCCAACGATATCTTCATCCAAGCGGCAAAGAAGAAGTCTTCCATCCCGGCGATGTCTTCATCCAAGCGGCAAAGAAGAGGTCCTCCATCGGGGCGAAATTTTCCTCCAAGCGGCATCTTCAATCTTCTTTCTTCAGCCTTCCGACGCGGAACATCCAGCTGGCCCGACGACTGAACGACGAATGAAGTTTCCTTTAAATTACATCATCCAAGATGGCATCCCTCGAATTCCGATTGGCTGATAGGATTCTATTAGCCAATCGGAATTAAGGTAAGAAAATCTGATTGGCTGATTCAATCAGCCAATCAAATTCAAGTTCAATCCGATTGGCTGATCCAATCAGCCAATCAGATTGAGCTCGCATTCTATTGGCAGATTGAGCTCGCATTCTATTGGCATTCTAACAGCCAATTGGATTGAACTTGAATCTGATTGGCTGATTGAATCAGCCAATCAGATTTTCTTACCTTAATTCCGATTGGCTGATAGAATCCTATCAGCCAATCGGAATTCGAGGGATGCTATCTTGGATGACGTCATTTAAAGGAAACTTCATTCGTCTGTCAGTCTTTGGGCCAGCTGGATGTTCCGCATCGGAGGTCCGAAGAAAGAAGATTGAAGATGCCGCTTGGAGGAAAACTTTGCCCCGATGGAGGACCTCTTCTTTGCCGCTTGGATGAAGACATCGCTGGATGGAAGACTTCTTCTTTGCCGCTTGGATGAAGACATCGCCCAGATTTGATCAAGAGTTCGGCCCGGCTGGGTGAAGACGACTCAAGGATAGCATGCAAGCAGGAGCAATAAATAGCACTCCACTCGTAATCTAGCCCAATATCAGCTGACATTAAGAAATCCATATCTGAAAAATAAACACAAGATTGCAATCAGCCCAACAATTATATACATACTGTATTCATACCGTATATTTCAGTAACAAATTTGAAATTAGATAACAAATGTTTAATTTTTTACCATATGTTTATAGTATATGTGGTTTTCAATACTTACATGTATGGTGCTAACACAAGCTATACTAACTGTGCATTTCCTGCTATCAAGACAAGACACTACTACCACTCTACCACTAATGTGAATTACTTTTTTCTGCTACAGAAATTTATATAAAGTCCAGTTCAATCTAGATTGTTATGTAATAGAAGAAAATACTTTGTATTAATTGACATTTTAATATTATACACATTTCTAATAAATAAAAAAAAATAAGAAAATTTGTAATGATAAAAATGACAGAACTGCATTTTTTTTCTTCAGAGAAGGGTGACTAATTTTATCATGTTGTCCATAATACTATACCTTAGCTAATTGGATCAATACAAACCCCTTCTTAGACCAGTTACTAGGATACAACATTGGTGTAAACCTAGACCTGTGAGGCCTTTCACCGAGAAAGTAAATAACAAAAGCTGTTACTAGCAAGTGATTAACATTACTAAGGTGATTATTTGAAAACTATACAAACGCCTATTGCAAAAAATAGGGGTTTAAACTTATTCATCTATAATTGGTAAGTGCAAGTGGAAAACAGTGGAATTTTATATCTCCCTTTAAAAGGTAATCATAGCTGAGACAAAGAAAGGCATAAGGACATTTAACAAGAAAGAAAACTAAAAAACAAAACAAAAACAATCATGCATCTCAAACAGAAATATTTAAAGATCATATATACATCTTGTATAAAAATGTGGTTAAAGCTGTTTATTTTGAAGCTAACATGGAGTATACCTGGCAGTGGAGTCTCCAGAAACAAGATAAAGAGGGCACTTCCCAGCGGCCCACTAATATTTTGTGAGTAGGGCCACGGTAGAGAGAAGAATACCAGACATGTTGTGTGTGGAGTTGGGCATGTAGTGAGGCACTACTGGTGGAGTTTAATGCTACAGCGTAGGGGTTGTTGAAAAACAAGGGATGTTCACACTTTGGGGAGGCACATAGGGGACAACCATTATGATTGGTGGGGTAGTGCACCTGGCAACTAAACCTTAAGGCCTTGTCGCTCACTGGGCTGATCCAGTTCACAAAAAAAGAAAATATATTACATTTTAAAATGATTTTTTTGAAATACAACAAAGCAGAAAAAGGAAGAGATATAGGAGGGGATAACAAAAAACATAATTTATGCTTACCTAATAAATTTATTTCTCTTGTAGTGTATTCAGTCCACGGGTCATCCATTACTTATGGGATATATTCCCTTCCCAACAGGAAGCTGCAAGAGGATCACCCAAGCAGAGCTGCTATATAGCTCCTCCCTTCACATGTCATATCCAGTAATTCGACCGAAACAAGATGAGAAATGAGAAACCATAGGGTGCAGTGGTGACTGGAATATTAATTAAAATTTAGATCTGCCTTAAAAAGGACAGGGCGGGCCGTGGACTGAATACACTACAAGAGAAATAAATTTATCAGGTAAGCATAAATTATGTTTTCTCTTGTTAAGTGTATTCAGTCCACGGGTCATCCATTACTTATGGGATACCAATACCAAAGCTAAGTACACGGATGATGGGAGGGACAAGGCAGGAACCACTGCCTGTAGAACCTTTCTCCCAAAAACAGCCTCCGAAGAAGCAAAAGTGTCAAATTTGTAAAATTTTGAAAAAAGTGTGAAGCGAAGACCAAGTCGCAGCCTTGCAAATCTGTTCAAAAGAGGCCTCATTCTTAAAGGCCCAGGTGGAAGCCACAGCTCTAGTGGAATGAGCTGTAATTCTCTCTGGGGGCTGCTGTCCAGCAGTCTCATAGGCTAAGCGTATTATGTTACGAAGCCAAAAGGAGAGAGAGGTTGCCGAAGCTTTTTGACCTCTCCTCTGCCCAGAGTAAACGACAAACAGTGAAGAAGTTTGACGGAAATCCTTAGTTGCCTGTAAATAGAATTTCAGGGCACGGACTACGTCCAGATTGTGCAAAAGTCGTTCCTTCTTTGAAGAAGGATTAGGACATAATGACGGAACAACAATCTCCTGATTGATATTCCTGTTAGAGACTACCTTAGGTAAAAACCCAGGTTTAGTATGCAGAACTACCTTGTCTGAATGGAAAATCAGATAAGGAGAATCACAATGTAAGGCAGATAACTCCGAGACTCTTCGAGCCGAGGAAATAGCCACCAAAAACAGAACTTTCCAAGATAAAAGTTTAATATCAACGGAATGAAGGGGTTCAAACGGAACTCCTTGAAGAACTTTAAGAACCAAGTTTAAGCTCCACGGAGGAGCAACAGTTTTAAACACAGGCTTAATCCTAGCTAAGGCTTGACAAAAGGCCTGGACGTCTGGAACTTCTGCCAGACGCTTGTGCAAAAGAATAGACAGAGCAGAAATCTGTCCCTTTAAAGAACTAGCTGATAAGCCTTTTTCCAAACCCTCTTGGAGAAAGGACAATATCCTTGGAATCCTAACCTTACTCCATGAGTAACTCTTGGATTCGCACCAATACAGGTATTTACGCCATATCTTATGGTAGATTTTTCTGGTAACAGTCTTTCGTGCCTGTATCAAGGTATCAATAACTGACTCGGAGAAGCCACGCTTTGATAGGATCAAGCGTTCAATCTCCACGCAGTCAGTCTCAGAGAAATTAGATTTGGATGATTGAAAGGACCTTGTATTAGAAGGTCTTGCCTCAAAGGTAGAGTCCATGGTGGACAGGACGACATGTCCACTAGGTCTGCATACCAGGTCCTGCGTGGCCACGCAGGCGCTATCAGAATCACCGATGCTCTCTCCTGATTGATTTTGGCAATCAGTCGAGGGAGCAGAGGAAACGGTGGAAACACATAAGCCATGTTGAAGAACCAAGGAGCTGCTAGAGCATCTATCAGCGTCGCTGCTAGAGCATCTATCAGCATCGCTCCCGGGTCCCTGGACCTGGATCCATAACAAGGAAGTTTGGCGTTCTGGCGAGACGCCATGAGATCCAACTCTGGTTTGCCCCAACAATGGACCAGTTGAGCAAAAACCTCTGGATGGAGTTCCCACTCCCCCGGATGAAAAGTCTGACAACTTAGAAAGTCCGCCTCCCAGTTCTCCACGCCTGGGATGTGGATCGCTGACAAGTGGCAAGAGTGAGACTCTGCCCAGCGAATTATCTTTGAGACTTCTAACATCGCTAGGGAGCTCCTGGTTCCCCCTTGATGGTTGATATAAGCCACAGTCGTGATGTTGTCCGACTGAAATCTGATGAACCTCAGTGTTGCTAACTGAGGCCAAGCTAGAAGAGCATTGAATATTGCCCTTAGCTCCAGAATATTTATTGGGAGGAGTTTCTCCTCCTGAGTCCAAGATCCCTGAGCCTTCAGGGAATTCCAGACTGCGCCCCAGCCTAGGAGGCTGGCATCTGTTGTTACAACCGTCCAATCTGGTCTGCGAAAGGCCATGCCCCTGGACAGATGGACCCGAGATAGCCACCAGAGAAGAGAATCTCTGGTCTCTTGATCCAGATTTAGTAGGGGGGACAAATCTGAGTAATCCCCATTCCACTGACCTAGCATGCATAATTGCAGCGGTCTGAGATGTAGGCACGCAAATGGCACTATGTCCATTGCCGCTACCATTAAGCCGATTACTTCCATGCACTGAGCCACTGACGGGCGTGGAATGGAATGAAGGACCCGGCAAGCATTTAAGAGTTTTGATAGCCTGGCCTCTGTCAGGTAGATTTTCATTTCTACCTAGGAAGGATACTCTTGTGAGTGGTGATAGAGACCTTTTTTCCACGTTCACCTTCCACCCATGCGACCTTAGAAATGCCAGAACTATCTCTGTATGAGATTTGGTAATTTGCAAGCTTGACGCCTATATCAGGATGTCGTCTAGATATGGAGCCACCGCTATGCCTCGCGGTCTTAGAACCGCCAGAAGAGAGCCCAGCACCTTTGTAAAGATTCTCGGGGCCGTAGCCAACCCGAAGGGGAGAGCTACAAACTGGTAATGCCTGTCTAGAAAGGCAAATCTTAGGAACCGATGATGATCTTTGTGAATCGGTATGTGAAGGTAGGCATCCTTTAAATCCACTGTGGTCATGTACTGCCCCTCTTGGATCATGGGTAGGATAGTCCGAATAGTTTCCATTTTGAATGATGGAACTCTTAGGAATTTGTTTAAGATCTTTAGGTCCAAAATTGGTCTGTAGGTACCCTCTTTCTTGGGAACCACGAACAGATTTGAATAAAACCCCTGTCCTTGTTCCGTCCGTGGAACTGGGTGGATCACCCCCATTACTAGGAGGTCTTGTACGCAACGTAGGAATGCCTCTTTCTTTATCTGGTTTTCTGATAACCTTGAAAGATGAAATCTCCCTTGAGGAGGAGAAGCCTTGACGTCCAGAAGATATCCCTGAGATATGATCTCCAATGCCCAGGGATCCTGGACATCTCTTGCCCATGCCTGGGCGAAGAGAGAAAGTCTGCCCCCCACTAGATCCATTTCCGGATAGGGGGCCATCCCTTCATGCTGTCTTAGGGGCAGTAGCAGGTTTTCTGGCCTGCTTGCCCTTGTTCCAGGACTGGTTAGTTTTCCAGGCATGTCTGTAACGAGCAACGGTTCCTTCCTGTTTTGGGGCGGAGGAAGTTGACGTTGCTCCTGCCTTGAAATTTCGAAAGGCATGAAAATTAGACTGTTTGGCCTTTGATTTGGCCCTGTCCTGAGGAAGAGTATGACCCTTACCTCCAGTAATGTCAGCGATAATTTCTTTCAAGCCGGGCCCGAATAAGGTTTGCCCCTTGAAAGGAATATTAAGCAATTTAGATTTAGAAGTCACATCAGCTGACCAGGATTTAAGCCGTAACGCTCTGCGTGCCTGGATGGCAAATCCGGAGTTCTTAGCCGTTAGTTTAGTTAAATGTACAATGGCATCAGAAACAAATGCATTAGCTAGCTTAATTGCTTTAAGCTTGTCCATAATTTCATCCAATGGAGCTGAGTGAATGGCCTCTTCTAGAGACTCAAACCAGAATGCCGCAGCAGCAGTGACAGGCGCAATGCATGCAAGGGGCTGCAAGATAAAACCTTGTTGAACAAACATTTTCTTAAGGTAACCTTCCAATTTTTTATCCATTGGATCCGTAAAGGCACAACTATCCTCCACCGGGATAGTGGTACGCTTAGCTAAAGTAGAAACTGCTCCCTCCACCTTAGGGACCGTCTGCCATAAGTCCCGTGTAGTGGCGTCTATTGGAAACAGTTTTCTAAATATAGGAGGTGGGGAAAAGGGCACACCAGGTCTATCCCACTCCTTGCTAATAATTTCTGTAAGCCTTTTAGGTATAGGAAAAACATCAGTACACACCGGTACTGCATAGTATCTATCCAGCCTACATAATTTCTCTGGAATTGCAACTGTGTTACAGTCATTCAGAGCCGCTAAAACCTCCCCTAGCAATACACGGAGGTTCTCAAGCTTAAATTTAAAATTAGAGATCTCTGAATCCGGTTTCCCTGGATCAGATCCGTCACCTACAGAATGAAGCTCTCCGTCCTTATGTTCTGCAAACTGTGACGCAGTATCGGACATGGCTCTTGTAGCACCAGCGCGCTCTATTCTTACCCCAGAGCAATCGCGCTTGCCTCTTAATTCTGGCAATTTAGATAATACTTCTGTCAGGGTATTATTCATAATAGTAGCCATGTCTTGTAAAGTGATTTGTATGGACGTCCCTGATGCACTTGGCGCCACAATATCATGCGCCTCCTGAGCGGGAGGCGAAGGTACTGACACGTGAGGAGAGTTAGTCGGCATAACTTCCCCCTCGTTGTCTGGTGATAATTCCTTTATAGATAAAGACTGACCTTTATTATTTAAAGTGAAATCAATACATTTAGTAAACATATTTCTATGGGGCTCCACACTGGCCTTTAAACATAGTGAACAAACAGATTCATCTGTGTCAGACATTTTTAAACAGACTAGCAATAAAACTAGCAGACTTGGAAAACACTGTAAATAATTTTACAAGCAATAAAGAAAAACGCTACTGTGCCTTTAAGAAGCACAAAAAAACTGTCACAGTTGAAATAACAATGATCCAAATCGGTTATAGCAATCAAATGTTCACAGTAAATGTATTAAGTTAGCAGAGCATTGCACCCACTTGCAAATGGATGATTAACCCCTTAATACCCAAAACGGATTTTTATAAGCAGTAAAGAAAAAAAAAATTTTTTAATACAGTCAAAAACCACTGTCACAGGTCTGCTGTGACTGATTACCTCCCTCAAAATGACTTTTGAAGTCCCTTAAGCTCTCTGGAGACGACCTGGGTCATGCAGGAAGAAGCAGGAAGACTGAGCCTGAATTTTTACTGCGTCAAAAAAGCGCTAAAATAGGCCCCTCCTACTCAAAATTACAACATTGGGAGTTTCAGTTAACTGTTTCTATGCAGAAATACCGGTCAGCCATGTGGAAAAAATGTATGCCCCAATAAGTTTTATCACCAGTGTACCTCACAAAATGAATAAACATGCCAGCAAAATCATTTTAAACATCCTTTTTTTAAGGAGTATGAATCTCTATTGATAAGCCTGATACCAGTCTTCCTACTGCATTTAAGGCTTATAACATCACTTCAGTATTAATAGCATTTTCTCAGTCAAATTCCATTCCTTAGAAAATTACTTTACTGTATATATTTAAATCAGCCTGCTAACAGTCGCTCTCACTGTATTAAAGGCTTTACTTACATTACATCGGTATCAGCAGTATTTTCTTAGTCAATTCCATTCCTTAGAAAAATAATTTACTGCACATACCTTGTTTGCAGGATTCCCTGCACGCTATTCCCTTTCTGAAAGTTACCCCACTCCTCAGAATGTGCGAGAACAGCCAGTGGATCTTAGTTACTTCTGCTAAGATCATAGAAAACGCAGGCAGATTCGTCTTCCAAATACTGCCTGAGAACAAACAGCACACTCCGGTGCCATTTAAAATAACAAACTTTTGATTGAAGAAATAAACTAAGTATAAAAACACCACAGACCTCTCACAACGTCCTATCTAGTTGAGTTGCAAGAGAATGACTGGATATGACATGTGAGGGGAGGAGCTATATAGCAGCCCTGCTTGGGTGATCCTCTTGCAACTTCCTGTTGGGAAGGGAATATATCCCATAAGTAATGGATGACCCGTGGACTGAATACACTTAAGAGAAATTGCAGTTTTGCCCCTTAATTAAACAGAGCATTCCACTATTTCTTTTTCTTTCTTTTTTTCAAAATCTACATGTTGCACATAAAACTAAAAAAAGTCAGCATATGGAGCCGAATTATCAAGCTCCAAATGGAGCTTGATGCCCCTGTTTCCGCACGAGCCTTCAGGCTCCCTGGAAACAGCAGTTATAAAGCAGCGTTCTTAAGACGAATGATAAATGCCGAAAGCATATTTAGTTGTACGGGTTACTACAAGATGCTTTTGTTATAACCTTTTCTATACTCTAATAAGCTTGTTTTTCATATTGTCCGGTGAAAATATATGTTTTTTGGTTCACCAGCTAAACAGTTAGGACTACTTTCTGATTCTAAGAAAAAATGATGTAGCTTTAAGCGACTCATCTGTTGTACCTTTCTGCCAATTCCTCTACTGGTTTACTCTAGCTTTCAGAATAAAATTCAAAATCCTGACCCTAACATTCAAGGCCCTCTATAACACTGCTGTAATGCTTGTGGGATATTCCACTATCAGACCAAACTCAGACAGTAGTCTTCTTATCCCGGCGTCAAGTGGAATAATAGGAAATATCCCAGAGCAGAAAGAGAGTTTATAAAATTTGGTAAGCAGGACTCACAGCAGGACCGGGATCAGGCAGCAGCAACTAAAGGATATCCAGCAGTATAACAATTCAGGGGTAAACCGATAGAATGGTCAGACAGGCAGAGTTCATCAACAGTTAAGCAATCCAGCAATGCAGAGTTTAAGGCAAGCAGAGTAGTCTAAACAGGCAGAGTTCATCAGCAGTATTCAGTCCAGCAATTCAGGGGTTAAGGCAAGCAGAGTAGTCAAAACAGGCAGAGTTCGTCAATGGTAAAGCAATCCAGCAATTCAGGGTTTAAGGCAAGCAGAATAGTCAAAACAGGCAGAGTTCATCAATGGTAAAGCAATCCAGCAATTCAGGGGTTAAGGCAAGCAGCGTAGTCAAACAGGCAGAGTTCATCAACAGTTAAGCAATCCAGCAATGCAGAGTTTAAGGTAAGCAGCATACTCAAACAGGCAGAGTTCAACAGTTAAGCAGTCCAGCAATTCAGGGGTTAAGGCAAGCAGGGTAGTCAAAACAGACATAGTTCAGCAACAGTGAATCAATGCAGCAATTCAGCATACAGATATACAGCATCCAGGAGCACAATAAGTAACACCTATACTTGGGCACAGGTGAGAGAGACTGAGACCTTTACATAGGGAAGACAGGGCGGACCGTGATGATGTCATCACCATGCTGCAGTTACACTGCCATATCCCAAGCAACAGGAGGAGTGCCTGTGTCCATGGCAGCGGCCACAGCAGAGCAGAGGAGTAGCATGACAACTGCACCCTCCTATATCTTTGCCCTTTTCTGCAGTTACTATCCCACCCATCCTCTTCCCTCTGTCCATGACCTACTTCTCTCCTCCTCTTGTGTTACCTCCTTGCATTCCTATCTACAGGACTTCTTCGGATGGTACTTAGTCTTCTGGAACTCTCTGCCTCACTCCACAAGGCTTATTACTAGTTTTAAAAGTTTAAAATGCTTCTTAAAAAACTCTACTGTTCAGGCACACAGACAATGTACACTAACCTTTTTTACTCCAGTTCTTCTTCTTCCATTATCAGTTTTTTTTTAGCTCACAAGCCTAGCTGTCCTTTAAGTAACCTTCATTCAAGGTTATGTACAACAGTTGACAACTCATTGGCAGACCCCTCTACCCAGTTATCTGGTCTATTATTCCTTCTTCTAAATGTTACCATTGTATATTACACCTAAGTTTATAGCTCTGAGGAATCTGTTGGTGTTCTACAAACAAATGATAATAATAGCAACAATAATAATTATTATTCAAACATTTGTAAATCAACTTGATTAACACATGTATTACCTAGAGTGCTACTACTGTGTTCATTGTTTTTGGCTCCATGAGCCAGCATTCCTGTCTTTAAAAAAGAGAGATTTCTCTTGTCACATTGAAAACTATGTTCTCCATGGTCAAGCTATAAGCTTCATTCCTTATTGACTTTTAGTTTTCAACCATTTTACAAAACTGTTTACAAAAAAAGAAATTAGGACTAAAACAAAATTCACTCTTGAGTTTGCTGAACAAATAAATAGATAAATCAAATAAATATAAGTACAAATTAGGATTATGTACTTTTTTGCCAAAATAATAAAAATGTACTTGCATACCAATTTTAACTGCTCTCAAATAAAATGATTTTTTTTTTTACTTCTTCGCGTTAGAATCCCCAAAGCACAGTAAAGCTGAAGATAGCATCTTGTTTATCGATCTGCTATTGGTAGGTAATAGGCTTCTTCTTGGGTTCTTTCCCAGATGGATTTTCTTCTGCTGATAATTGGCTGCTGTGTTGTTGATACAAAGTTTTCTGCCTTAACAATATTGTCCCTTTGAACTACATTACTTTTACAAGTTGTCAGACAACATAGATAGTACACTATTTTTAACATTTTACAAGGAAAACTAAGGGAATTGTGGTTTAAATGTTCTGTGTTTTATTTTAAACTTGGACATGTGTTTATCCCCAAAAAATTATTTGCTAATAATCTAACAACAGACAATATTTAATGTTCAAATGTTGAAGAATATCAATAGAATTTATATAGAGCAGTACAAGATTTATATGAAGTTAACTTTTACATTAAAATACTTACATCAAATTATTTTTCACAGCTGTTCTGTACAAGATTGTATTACTCTAAAAGTCTTCAAACTTAGGCCTTGATCACATAAAAATGCACAAGTGGGCAGCAGTATTAAACAATGATAGAGCATACACAGAATTCATAAGACTCCCCTGTTTTGATGGGTGAGCAAATAATAATCCAAGTGCTACAGACTGTGCATACAGTATACAAAATGGATGTAGACAGATACTCTTCTAAAATATTTTGCCTCCAATACACAGGTCTGTAAGCATGTTGCCATTTTGTGATCCAGTAAAGTAGCTCTTTCCAGTGCTAACTTCTAATTTGTAATCAGGTTTTCTGAACTAAACACAGGTCTCATTAGTGCTTGTTAACATTAATAGTGAGAGATGTATTATACATTTTCATTATACACATATTAGCTCTGTGAACACACACATGCATGCCATTATACACACACACACAAAGCCCATTTCTTTATTCTGTACACCAGGCCACCTTTGTCTAATATATTAATTCTCTACCCCATTTTCCTTCCTTCAACTTACAAATATTGGCAAATTTTAAGTGTGTTGGCAAGTGTAAATTTTTACCCAAATAATTAGTAACACATTACTAGTAGAAGATTAATGTAGCTACAGCATGCCAGTTGTTTTCAAACTATATGTTGTTCAACCACAATGAAACCAGTATTACCACTTTGAAATCCCATTATAAATTTACAACCAGCAAATACTGTATTATAGCAATATCAATACTTTCCTAGGGTTAAATATTGCATTTATTGTGACCTTTAGGTAATGCATAACAGCAGCACATCTCTTGTGATCTAGGACTTAGGTGTTCATTAATAACTATTTCATTTTAAAGCCAGTTATCTAGCTTAGCAGACATATAAAACAATCCTAGACCACCAATCCAACACATAAGAATTTGACGTGCAAAAATATATTTACCTATATTGAAGTATAAAAGAAACATAACATTACTTTTTTGGTTAGGTAAATGCATAAAAATATAAAAAAAATGCATATAAAGGTTTTTTTTTTTTCATGCACACCTACACTAAAGCAGAATTACATAAAATTAATGTAAACCATGTGGGCTAATTGATTTAGTATTGAAGAGAACTTACAATGTGTTTGCTTCTTTTTACACACTACAATTAGTCTACTTTTTATCTTAACCCTTTAAGGACATAGCTTTCTGTTTGCTCAATTGTTTTATGACGGAAAAATTCCGTCATATGTCCTTAAGAGGTTAAACATGTTTAATTAATTTCGTTTCATCTACTCATTTACTATGTAAAACATGGTTTTATTTTACGTTTTAATATCATGTTTAACACGATCATAACAGGAGTTTTTCATAGTGAACTGTAGTGGAGGTTTCATATCTAGGGTTAAAATGCTAGTATGTGATAGGCTGAATGACAAAATAACCTTTGCTAAATTGTAATCTTTGAAAAAGTTATGGAGATTAGGCGCTTAATCTGCAAAAGGGATAAAGGTGTGTATGGAGGTCGTTAGCTAAATATGTAGAAAAAACTGGACCTTGGACAGAATAAGTGAAAAATTCTTCTACAATTTATTTTCAAAATAAAAACATGATAATACCAAGATAAAATAAATCACAATCCCTAAGTGTTGCAACACTATATCGATCAATTCATAAAATTTCTAAAATTCAGATATACATTTGTTTCATACACAAATAAAAGGATTTATCTGCTCTTTTGTATCCTTTGTTCAAAGATTTTAGATAGAATGTATTCTTTTATTTCAACACAATTAATAATATTTGTCTCTATTTGATATTTTATATCTATATTTCATCAACTTTAAAATTACAAATATGTAGCAAAAACTAACAATTAGTTAAAACAATTTAAATGCAAGATTATAAATGGTGTCCCCACAATGGCTGTTTACTTATATTGGTTGTAATTTTGTGTATCTAAAAAGTTCATCAAAGCATTTGTAAGTAATTGGAGATAAATTACTGAGGGCTGTGTTCTTTATCCTTATATTTATGTTGTGATATATTACGGTTTCACAGTTACCTCTTTGTATCCTCAGTGAGCTTAATTTGTAGAAAAGGAATGTTCCAAACAGTGTTTAGGGGTGATTTTCTTACCCTCTCTTGTGAGCTGTTACTACTCACGGCTTCCCAGCGGTTCCTATGTGTCCTCAGTTTGACTCTCAGACAAGGGGTTCCGGTAGGTAATTTTCTTTGTGTTACCTTGTCACTGGTCTTTGTAGAAGTGCTCTGATTACAGCACCAAACTGTAGACAATCCTTTTGTTTCTGTAACTTGCGCAAGTTAGCTTTTGTGTTTGTAGTTCCTCAATCTCCTGCACTTAAGTACTTCTGTACGCAGGAAAAAAACAGGCTTTTTCTTTCTTGGTGTTCACACAGATATCAACATGTTTCGCCAGCAACCCTGGCTTTATCAAGATAAAGTGTGATCACACCATACACCTTTATATAGCACTGACTTGATTTCCATTGGTCCATTCACTGTTTCTGTTTCTCTTTTCCACTGGGTCCTAGAGTCCTTTTGTTCAAATATCCTATTTTGTTTTCTAACTTTTTATTTTTTATTCAGGTCATATCAGAGTGGTTAACCGATTTCTTTTTTCATTATTCCTAACAGCCTTTCTCCATTGCTTCACATATGCCAAGGGGTTCAACCATTTATATTTTAACAGTTTATTTAATTTTCACATTCATTTTCTATTACTCCTATTAACATTTTAAACTTTTGACAAATCTTTAGAATAAATTAGTTTAGAAATCCATTTATTTTAAAATAATAATCCCAATTAATTTTTTATATAAATATATTATTTTTCCAAGTGTCTTAGGTGAAGAATTTTCAAGTGGCTCCATGATATAGGTACTATTACAAAAGTGAAAGGGGAGAAAAACAAATAATGTGGTGATATGTTTGTGCAAGAGAAAAAATCATCCCTTTATTTTAGTGGCTCCATTATATAGATACTATTACAAAGGGGAGAGGGGGGGAAAACAAATAAGGTGGTGATATGTTTGTGTAAAGGAATTAATTATCCCTTTTTTTTTTTTTTTTTTTTTTTTTTTTAAAAATCTCTAGGATAATTCATTTTTTAGTGACTAAAACTAGTTATACCAATTTATTAAAGATAGTGATTACTGTGTGCCTAGAAAAGGAGATATATCCAATTCTGAATTCAAACCGTGGGGGTGAATCGTGTTGAAGTTGTATATGAATTCTGCTTCTTTTTTTAGAATAGATGCTTCTAAATCTCCCCCTCTCCAATTGGGTTTCACTTTATATAATCCCCAATACTTCATATCTGAGACTCTATTTTTGTGTATTTCCCTAAAATGTTTATAAAGATAAGTGTCCAGGTTCCCTTTTTTGATGTTACAGATATGCTCCCTTATCCTGTCCCTTAGCATTCGCGTCGTTTCTCCTATGTAAAAAAGTTCACAAGAGCATTGCAGCATATAGATTACTCCTTTATTAGTGCACCTTATTGTGTTTTCTATTTTAAACTCCTTAGTGTTATTAGGAGTCCTAACAGTTTTCTTTTTAATGCCATACTGGCATGCTCTGCATACATGGCAGGGAAAAAAACCTTTCACATCCCCTCCTTTTAGATCTTTCTCAAAAGATTTCTTATTTTTATTCTGTTTTTTGTACTCACTCGGTGCAAGAATCATTTTTAAATTTTGTGCTCTCCTATAAATTACCCTTGGGTATGGTGGTATTTTGTCTCCTAGAATTGGGTCATTTTTTAGGAGATGCCAGTGTTTTCTTAAAATTTTTTTCACTAGTAAATGGTCTTCGCTGAAGTCATTTATAAAAGGGACATTGAACTCATCTGACATATAATTATTAGATTTATGTTTATACTCTAATAGTTCTTTTCTCTCTGTGTTTCTTGCTCTCTCTGTTGCTCTATTTATTCTTTCTTTCTTATAACCTCTTTCCTTAAATTTTTCTTCCAAGATGTTAATCTGGATTTCAAAGTCATCAATCCTTGAGCAATTTTTCCGGACCCTTAAACTTTGGCTTATCGGTATACTTTCCTTCCATTTAGGGAGGTGACAGCTGGAGGCATGTATAAAATTGTTCGAATCGACTTTTTTAAAGTGTGTTTTAGTTTCAATGTTGTCTGATACTATCATTATATCCAGATCTAAGAATGTGATCTGTTCTTTATTAAATTCATATGTAAACGAGATACCTCTGTCATTACTATTCATGGCCTCAAAGAACTCCAGGAGATCTGTCTCTTCCCCTTTCCAAATTATATAAATATCATCTATGAACCTCTTAAAGAGCACAAGGTTCGCACCGAGCTCCAGACTTCCCAGGAACCTTTGTTCCCAATCTCCCATAAAAAGATTGGCATAGCTCGGTGCGAACCTTGTGCTCTTTAAGAGGTTCATAGATGATATTTTTATAATTTGGAAAGGGGAAGAGACAGATCTCCTGGAGTTCTTTGAGGCCATGAATAGTAATGACAGAGGTATCTCGTTTACATATGAATTTAATAAAGAACAGATCACATTCTTAGATCTGGATATAATGATAGTATCAGACAACATTGAAACTAAAACACACTTTAAAAAAGTCGATTCGAACAATTTTATACATGCCTCCAGCTGTCACCTCCCTAAATGGAAGGAAAGTATACCGATAAGCCAAAGTTTAAGGGTCCGGAAAAATTGCTCAAGGATTGATGACTTTGAAATCCAGATTAACATCTTGGAAGAAAAATTTAAGGAAAGAGGTTATAAGAAAGAAAGAATAAATAGAGCAACAGAGAGAGCAAGAAACACAGAGAGAAAAGAACTATTAGAGTATAAACATAAATCTAATAATTATATGTCAGATGAGTTCAATGTCCCTTTTATAAATGACTTCAGCGAAGACCATTTACTAGTGAAAAAAATTTTAAGAAAACACTGGCATCTCCTAAAAAATGACCCAATTCTAGGAGACAAAATACCACCATACCCAAGGGTAATTTATAGGAGAGCACAAAATTTAAAAATGATTCTTGCACCGAGTGAGTACAAAAAACAGAATAAAAATAAGAAATCTTTTGAGAAAGATCTAAAAGGAGGGGATGTGAAAGGTTTTTTTCCCTGCCATGTATGCAGAGCATGCCAGTATGGCATTAAAAAGAAAACTGTTAGGACTCCTAATAACACTAAGGAGTTTAAAATAGAAAACACAATAAGGTGCACTAATAAAGGAGTAATCTATATGCTGCAATGCTCTTGTGAACTTTTTTACATAGGAGAAACGACGCGAATGCTAAGGGACAGGATAAGGGAGCATATCTGTAACATCAAAAAAGGGAACCTGGACACTTATCTTTATAAACATTTTAGGGAAATACACAAAAATAGAGTCTCAGATATGAAGTATTGGGGATTATATAAAGTGAAACCCAATTGGAGAGGGGGAGATTTAGAAGCATCTATTCTAAAAAAAAGAAGCAGAATTCATATACAACTTCAACACGATTCACCCCCACGGTTTGAATTCAGAATTGGATATATCTCCTTTTCTAGGCACACAGTAATCACTATCTTTAATAAATTTGTATAACTAGTTTTAGTCACTAAAAAATGAATTATCCTAGAGATTTTTAAAAAAAAAAAAAAAAAAAAGGGATAATTAATTCCTTTACACAAACATATCACCACCTTATTTGTTTTCCCCCCCTCTCCCCTTTGTAATAGTATCTATATAATGGAGCCACTAAAATAAAGGGATGATTTTTTCTCTTGCACAAACATATCACCACATTATTTGTTTTTCTCCCCTTTCACTTTTGTAATAGTACCTATATCATGGAGCCACTTGAAAATTCTTCACCTAAGACACTTGGAAAAATAATATATTTATATAAAAAATTAATTGGGATTATTATTTTAAAATAAATGGATTTCTAAACTAATTTATTCTAAAGATTTGTCAAAAGTTTAAAATGTTAATAGGAGTAATAGAAAATGAATGTGAAAATTAAATAAACTGTTAAAATATAAATGGTTGAACCCCTTGGCATATGTGAAGCAATGGAGAAAGGCTGTTAGGAGTAATGAAAAAAGAAATCGGTTAACCACTCTGATATGACCTGAATAAAAAATAAAAAGTTAGAAAACAAAATAGGATATTTGAACAAAAGGACTCTAGGACCCAGTGGAAAAGAGAAACAGAAACAGTGAATGGACCAATGGA
Source organism: Bombina bombina (assembly GCF_027579735.1). Lineage (NCBI taxonomy): Eukaryota > Metazoa > Chordata > Amphibia > Anura > Bombinatoridae > Bombina > Bombina bombina. The sequence continues at coordinate 375,746,263 of NC_069502.1, forward strand.
AATCAAGTCAGTGCTATATAAAGGTGTAAGGTGTGATCACACTTTATCTTGATAAAGCCAGGGTTGCTGGCGAAACATGTTGATATCTGTGTGAACACCAAGAAAGAAAAAGCCTGTTTTTTTCCTGCGTACAGAAGTACTTAAGTGCAGGAGATTGAGGAACTACAAACACAAAAGCTAACTTGCGCAAGTTACAGAAACAAAAGGATTGTCTACAGTTTGGTGCTGTAATCAGAGCACTTCTACAAAGACCAGTGACAAGGTAACACAAAGAAAATTACCTACCGGAACCCCTTGTCTGAGAGTCAAACTGAGGACACATAGGAACCGCTGGGAAGCCGTGAGTAGTAACAGCTCACAAGAGAGGGTAAGAAAATCACCCCTAAACACTGTTTGGAACATTCCTTTTCTACAAATTAAGCTCACTGAGGATACAAAGAGGTAACTGTGAAACCGTAATATATCACAACATAAATATAAGGATAAAGAACACAGCCCTCAGTAATTTATCTCCAATTACTTACAAATGCTTTGATGAACTTTTTAGGTACACAAAATTACAACCAATATAAGTAAACAGCCATTGTGGGGACACCATTTATAATCTTGCATTTAAATTGTTTTAACTAATTGTTAGTTTTTGCTACATATTTGTAATTTTAAAGTTGATGAAATATAGATATAAAATATCAAATAGAGACAAATATTATTAATTGTGTTGAAATAAAAGAATACATTCTATCTAAAATCTTTGAACAAAGGATACAAAAGAGCAGATAAATCCTTTTATTTGTGTATGAAACAAATGTATATCTGAATTTTAGAAATTTTATGAATTGATCGATATAGTGTTGCAACACTTAGGGATTGTGATTTATTTTATCTTGGTATTATCATGTTTTTATTTTGAAAATAAATTGTAGAAGAATTTTTCACTTATTCTGTCCAAGGTCCAGTTTTTTCTACATATTTAGCTAACGACCTCCATACACACCTTTATCCCTTTTGCAGATTAAGCGCCTAATCTCCATAACTTTTTCACTTTATACACCTTTCTATCTGGGAAGTAGATAGTAGGAGAATAGGGCAAGGGATATTAACTCTTAAGCGCTAGTTTATTTAACCCCCTTTTTTTGCTAAATTGTAATCTTTGCCTCGTCCATGTCTTAACCTTTGATAATATTGAAAGCCAAATGGTACAAAGTCCAATCAAACACATCTGATTTACCAATAAAGTTTGTGCTATTACTAATTTTCAGGAAGTCTTGCCTCAATTTGTTTTTGTTTTCTATTATGCTTTACTAAACTGATATTAGTTTATATTATGTGGATAGCTAATTAACAGTTTCATATAACTTTGTCATCTTATAAATACAATTTTTAAGTGTACAAACAATCCATTGAAATGCAATGATAAGGGATGGAAAAATATCTCTATAGTTTACTAGCCATGGGTCAAAAGATATTAGCCAAAGGGAAAAAGTTCCCAGTCCACTCAAAAATAGGAAAAAGTACATTTTTGTACTTTTCTGCTTTCTTACTTGTCTGGGACATTAGGCTAGAGGGAATTTCAAGCCCTTACTATGATGATCATGTTTTTGTGAATATGTTTAATAGCTTAAAAGTATAATTTGAGATATATTTGAAATCTTCATATAACTAAGAAATAATTATATTTATTCATTTGTATCAACCAAGCAAGCACAATTGTTTTTGTTTTTTTAAAGTGTTTTCAAGAGATCAAGGCTGTTGAAATAAAAAGACAGTATGAAAATCATGAAAAATCTGCTAAGAAGTTCTTCCCTGATGGATTGGAATACCTCTGTTGAATTCCCTCAGTTTGAAGTTCTGGTGAAGTTTGCAGAGGGAAGAAAAAAATATAAAAGCCATTCAAGAGCTGAGTATACTAATAGATTTATTCTAAATCGAACCTCAAATCAGTGGTGTTGGTGTATTATGGCAGAGTCCAACTAGGCATTTGACAAAAGCAACAAGATGTTGGGGCAGCCAATTTTGATAGCTCTATACTATGTTATTTAAATAAATGATCTGTGGTTGTCTAAGTGAATTTATGCTTCTGCTATGTATCCTTAAAATATATAGATGAGCTTAGGTGTGCTTATTACCGTGACTGAACCTGTGACTAATTCAAATATGCATGACTATAAAAATTGACGTTGCTGGATTCTTACTGGCTAAAGTGCTAATTATAAATCTATTACATAAATTAACTAACAGCAATCCCACTGAAAAATTACTTTTCGTCACAACTTACGTATACGTTTTGTTATTTACTAAGTTAAATCATTGAACATGTATTCTTTTGAAAATGTTGCAAAAATAATGTTATCATAATTAAATATATTAATTGCAAAGTATATATAGTATATATATTTATTTGCTGCCGGCATTCTTAGCACAGAAATAGTTAATCTTTTATAAAATATATCCATGAAATCCAATTACGGAAAACCTAAGCCATATTTTAATGAAATAGGTCATAATTAATGAGTAGCTATGTGACATAATCCATCTAGATTTATTTTAGAGACTTTTAAAAAAAAAAAGCTTTGGGAATGTAAACAACCCATATGTCTGTCAAGGCTGTCATTTTGTTAAAGCTTGTAACTGAAAGAAAACTTAATTTGCCAAGAAGCTTCTCTTGCCTAAAAGCAAAACTCTCCAAATGTTATTTATCACACAGCAATCTAAATTACAACATTGTTTTGCCTTAAGGCCCACACATTATTTTCCAAAAATATATTCAATACACATAATAGATTCATTTTTATATTACATTATTGTGTGATGTCATAGAGACAAGTTGAATAAATTAAAATATAAAAGGTCTCTTTAGGTAATATCAAATGGTAGCATTCAGTGTCAGGAACATTTATTTTTAATGCTTCATTATTATTTCTTTTAATATTTAATATTTTTACATTTCATTAGGCTACCATATCTAGCCCCCTCTATATAATTTTATTTTACACCTACAGTAGAGTACTGATTTGCAAGTTTGCACCATGGAAATACAGATAACTGTTCAGAGGCAATTATTTTTTCTTCTCCAGATTTTTTAAGGGGAATTATAAAAGTAAATGTAGGACTACCTTTTAAAGGGTTAACAAAAACCTTTCTTAAACAAAAAATAGTGCTGACTATTTTTATTTATCTATTTTTTTCTATAAAATACAGATATAATCCAAAAATTATTTTGAAAATTGCAAACATTTGTAGCTATATAAAATAAGGTAACATTATAACACCAGTACTGCTATGTATAGGAACATCTGTTAATTATTACAGGTAATTTCTGGCTCTAGTATAAAGATATGTATGATAACATAAAATGTCTAATCATCAATTAGCTTTTTAATTTTTTATAGGTTGGTTGGAAATATGCACATGACTATTTCCTACTAATAGGTCAAAGGCCTATTACAACCATTCAATCTTGCCCTCACCTAGCTCAATCCCATGAATCATATGTGATATACTGATGGTAATGAGACATTACTTTATAGCAACCATTAGTAAAAACACAAGCTTATGCTGCTGCTAAAATCCACTTATGAGAACAAAAGTCTGGGAATAATGGAATAAGACACTCACCAAACTCTGGACTAGACTACAAGTGGAGCACAACAATTTTATGTTTGTTGAGTGTTAACTGTGCTCAAGCTTAATTATTAGGGCTAGTATGTTTGCGCTGGAATTGCAAGTTAAAGTAAAAAGATAGTGCAAGAGTGTAACAGATATGCTCGCTAGCATCAGGGGTTGGATAGATCTCTTTTCCTATAGACTTTTATGGAAGTTCTGAAAAAAGCCTTTTCATTTGTTTGCTAAAACTATAAACTAATGGTGCACAAGGACAAATGTGCTAAAGCTCAAGGGTAGTGATGTCACGAATAGTTCGCCGGCGAATAGCTCCCGGCAAACATAGCATGTTCGCGTTCGCCGCGGTGGGCGAACATATGCGATGTTTGATCCGCCCCCTATTCTTCATCACTGAGTAAACTTTGACCCTTTACCTCACAGTCAGAAGACACATTACAGCCAATCAGCGGCAGACACTCCCTCCCAGACCCTCCCACCTCCTGGACAGCATCCATTTTAGATTCATTTGGAAGCTGCATTCTTAGTGAGAGGAGGGACAGTGTAGCTGCTGCTGACTTAATAGGGAAATTGATAGCTAGGCTAGTGTATTCAGTGTCCACTACAGTCCTGAAGAACTCATCTGATCTCTGCTGTAAGGACAGCACCCCAAAAAGCCCTTTTTAGGGCTAGAACATCAGTCTGCTTTTTTTTTTTTCCCTGTGTAATCTAATTGCAGTTGCCTGCCTGCCAGCTCAGGCTCACAGCGTATACTGTGCCCACTTGTCCAGTGCCACCAAACATATCTGGTGTAACAGTAGTGTAGATTTAAAAAAAAACAACACTTTTTTGACTGTGTTAAATAATAGCAGTCAGTTTCCTTCACACGTGTGCGTTTCAGGGCCTGTCTGCCAGGACACAGTGTCACCCCAGTGCAAATCATATCTGGTGTAACAGTAGTGTAGATTTAAAAAAAAAAACAACACTTTTTTGACTGTGTTAAATAATAACATTCAGTTTCCTTCACACGTGTGCGTTTCAATGCCTGCCTGCTAGGGCACAGTGTCACCCCAGTGCAACTCAAATCTGGTGTAACAGTAGTGTAGATTTAAAAAAACAACAATTTTTTGACTGTGTTAAATAATAGCAGTCAATTTCCTTCACACGTGTGTGTTTCAGTGCCTGCCTGCCAGGGCACAGTGTCACCCCAGTGCAACTCATATCTGGTGTAACAGTAGTGTAAATTTAAAAAAAAACAACACTTTTTTTTGACTGTGTTAAATAAGAGCAGTCAGTTTCCTTCACACGTGTGCGTTTCAGGGCCTGCCTGCCAGGGCACAGTGTCACCCCAGTGCAACTCATATCTGGTGTAACAGTAGTGTAGATTTAAAAAAAACAACACTTTTTTGACTCTGTTAAATAATAGCAGTCAGTTTCCTTCACACGTGTGCGTTACAGTGCCTGCCTGCCAGGGCACAGTGTCACCTCAGTGCAACTCATATTTGGTGTAACAGTAGTGTAGATTTAAAAAAAAAAAAAAAAACTTTTTTTGACTGTGTTAAATAATAGCAGTCAGTTTCCTTCACACGTGTGCGTTTCATGGCCTGCCTGCCAGGGCACAGTGTCACCCCAGTGCAACTTATATCTGGTGTAACAGTAGTATAGATTTAAAAAAAAACCCCACTTTTTTGACTGTGTTAAATAATAGTAGTCAATTTCCGTCACACGTGTGCGTTTCAGTGCCTGCCTGCCAGGGCACAGTGTCACCCCAGTGCAACTCATATCTGGTGTAACAGTAGTGTAGATTTAAAAAAAAAAAACACTTTTTTGACTGAGTTAAATAATAATAGTCAGTTTCCTTCACACGTGTGCGTTTCAGGGCCTGCTTGCCAGGGCACAGTGTCACCCCAGTGCAACTCATATCTGGTGTAACAGTAGTGTAGATTTAAAAAAAACAACACTTTTTTGACTGTGTTAAATAATAGCAGTCAGTTTCCTTCACACGTGTGCGTTTCAGGGCCTGCCTGCTAGGGCACAGTGTCACCCCAGTGCAACTCATATCTGGTGTAACAGTAGTGTAGATTTAAAAAAAACAACACTTTTTTGACTGTGTTAAATAATAGCAGTTTCCTTCACACGTGTGCGTTTCAGGGCCTGCCTGCCAGGGCACAGTGTCACCCCAGTGACACTGGGGTGACACTACCTGATCGATACAACATCATACCTGATGTTTTAAAGCACGTTATTCCAAACAATTTAGGAATGTTAGGTGATTTATGCCCTTTATGGCTTAAAACCAGACTCTGCATCAACTATGTAATTTTCCATGGGAGTTTTGCCATGGATCCCCCTCCGGCATGCCACAGTCCAGGTGTTAGTCCCCTTGAAACAACTTTTCCATCACTATTGTGGCCAGAAAGAGTCCCTGTGGGTTTAAAAATTCGCCTGCCCATTGAAGTCAATGGGGGTTCACCCGGTTCACCGGTTCGCAATCTTTTGGGGAAGTTCGTGTTCGCTGTTCGCGAACCCAAATTTTTAGGTTCGCGACATCACTAGTAGCAGATTGGGAGTGTGGGACTTACACAAGCCATGCAGGGAAAACATTTGCATTCAGTCGGTAAGAAGGGGAGGGACTGTGATCGGTAATTCTGGAGCAGCCAAAGACCTATCTGTGCGGAATGCACAACGTGATTAGCCACCTCTAATAGCAGCTTGACAAAGTGAGTAAAAATAATTGGCACAGACTTTAGCCCCTAAAGGCAAAGGTTGGGGTAAGTGGCAGGTATTTTACTCACCCTTTTTATGCTGCCATCAAAGTGTGGCTAATCCCACTGTACATTTCCCCTGATAGGTCATTTGACTTATTCTCACTTTGCTCCCGTTTGCCAGCCCCACACTCAGATGATGAAGTATGTGCAGTGCCAGTGAAATTGTGAAATGTGTTTAATTCTAACAATGCCAGGACTACAACTACTCTATACTATTTGCTGATCCCGATTTTTAGCAAGCCCTGCACTGCTTATGATTCCTCCCTTTAGCCACTCCCTAACAAGTGTCTCATGCTGTGCAGGATGTTTTGCCCTGTTTCCCTGCCTTTTACACTTCCCTGCTGTGGCTTGTTAAACTCTGGCGGTCACACCTGATTTCTAACAGACTGAGCATATTTCCCATGTGGTAAACACTGTATGTATATATATATATATATATATATATATATATATATATATATATATATATATATATATATATAAATATATATATATATATAAAAATATATGTATATGTATATATATATATATATATATATATATATATATATACATATATATATTTATTACATTAACAGCAAGGTAATAAATAGATAGCTGTGTTTTGTATTTGTATATACAAATTTGTGTCCCAATTTAATACGTTGTTATTACGGCATTCATTTTGTATTATTCTTTGAAAGGCAAGAGCATTGTTTGTAAAACTAAGCCAATAACTATTAATGTAATTGGCATGTTCTCTCTGATTAAAGGGACATTAAACCCAATTTTTTTCTTTCATGACTCAACTTTCTAATAATTTACTTCTATTATCTAATTTGCATCATTCTCTTGATATTATCTCCTGAAAAACATATCCAGATAGACTCAGTAGCTTCTGATTAATGGCTGCACATAGATGCCTCATGTGATTGGCTCACCCGTGTGAATTGCTATTTCTTTAACTAAGGATATCTAAAGAATGAAGCAAATTAGATAATAAAAGTTAATTGGAATTTTGTTTAAATTGTATTCTCTGTCTAAATTATGAAATAAAAATGTTGGGTGTAATGTCCCTTTAAGTAGTATAAATTTATGTGATAAGAGAGGACATGCAAATCTTTCTCACGTAAATACACATAACAAGAGTGTTTTGCCTGTGTCCCCTGCCTCTGTGTGTGTCTCCCTGCCTCTGTGTGTGTCTCCCTGCCTCTGTGTGTGTGTCTCCCTGCCTCTGTGTGTGTGTCTCCCTGCCTCTGTGTGTGTGTCTCCCTGCCTCTGTGTATTTGTCTCCCTGCCTCTGTGTGTGTGTCTCCCTGCCCATGTGTGTGTGTCTCCCTGCCTCTGTGTGTGTGTCTCCCTGGCTCTGTGTGTGCGTGTCTCCCTGGCTCTGTGTGTGTGTCTCTCTCTGGCTCTGTGTGTGTCTGTGTGTGTGTGTGTGTCTCTCTCTCTGGCTCTGTGTGTGTGTCTCTCTGGCTCTGTGTGTGTGTGTGTGTGTGTCTCTGTGTGTGTGAGTGTCTCTCTGGCTCTGTGTGCGTGTGTCTCTCTGGCTCTCTGTGTGTGTATGTCTCCCTGCCTCTGTGTGTGTGTGTCTTCCTGCCTCTGTGTGCGTCTCCCTGCCTCTGTGTGTGTGTATCTCCCTGCCTTTGTGTGTCTCCCTGCCTGTGTATGTGTGTCCCATATGTATTTTTAGATAAGTGTTGAACTAAATAAATAGAACAAATGTCTTCAAAAGGTCATGCAGAAAAGGTTTTGTGTACTGACTTGATTCAGATTTGCTTTGCTGTTATGTTAAAAAAACATCATCTGTGCCTGTACCGTCCATTTTTTTTTTTTAAATCTTGCAATCCCAGTTAGTATGGGATTGAAAAAGCTAGGTTTGTGTAGGGTCAAAATATGAGGGGGGGGGGGGGCTGACCACTGGCTTAGTAGGGGGCCCCAAAATTTCTAGCGGTGGCCCTGGTTGCAAGAACATAGTTGGAGGGGGTGTGGCTGGGCCAGTCTATACAAATTTCCAGGGCCGGTCTAATTTCCCAGTCCGGCCCTGAATGTGACAGGGAGCACCTGGAATTGATAGCAACATTTTAAAAGCACATGCAAATAAAATTACTCTATCAGTGAACTTCACCTTATTTTTGTTTCAAGTTTTACATACATGCTTTTTTTCATTTACCTGTAAAATCATTGTTCTAAATATTTTGAGACAATCTCACCAGCTTACATTTGGCAAGAAAAAAAGAGAATGTTGTGAGACCCGTGAGAGAACTATCCATATGCCAAAGAAAGACTCTTTTTCAGCCCACTTGCCAGGGCTGTGGATCTTACTTTACAATCAAAAAATATAGTGAATCATTTGAATTTTGTACTCCTTGGTGCAATTTTTAACTTTGCATTTGCAAATTACATTCGGCTAGATTACGAGTTTTTGTCGGTAATGGTGTGCGTGGCTAACGCACAGTTTTTCCTTACCGCTCACCTACAGTAACGCTGGTATTATGGGTTTTATTAACCCGGCGTTAGCCGCAAAAAGGTGAGCGTAGAGCAGAATTTAGCTCCACATCTCACCTCAATAACAGCGCTGCTTATGGTAGTGGTAAAATGGCAAAACGTGCTTGTACACGATTTCCCCATAGGACTCAATGGGGCAGAGCCGGCTGAAAAAAACCTAACACCTGCAAAAAAGCAGCGTTCAGCTCCTAACGCAGCCCCATTGATTCCTATCGGGAAAAACATTTATGTCTACACCTAACACCCTAACATGAACCCAGAGTCTAAACACCCCTAATCTTACACTTATGAACCCCTAATCTGCTGCCCCCAACATCACTGACACCTACATTATATTTATTAACCCCTAATCTGCCGCCCCCAATGTCACCGACACCTACCTACAATTATTGACCCCTAATCTGCCGCCCCCAATGTCGCCGCCACTATAATAAAGTTAACCCCTAAATCTAATTCTAACCCTAATCCTAACCCCCCCTAATTTAAATATAATTTAAATAAATCTAAATAAAATTACTACTATTAACTAAATTATTCCTATTTAAAACTACTTACCTATAAAATAAACCTTAAGCTAGCTACAATATAACTAATAGTTAAATTGCAGCTATCTTAGGGTTTATTTTTATTTTACAGGCAACTTTGTATTTATTTTAACTAGGTACTATAGTTATTAAATAGATATTAACTATTTAAAGGGACACTGAACCCAAAAATTTTCTTTCATGATTCAGATAGAGCATGGAATTTTAAGCAACTTTCTAATTTACTCCTATTATCAAATTTTCTTTATTCTCTTGGTATCTTTATTTGAAATGCAAGAATGTAAGTTTAGATGCCGGCCCATTTTTGGTGAACAACCTGGGTTGTCCTTACTGATTGGTGGATAAATTCATCCACCAACAAAAAAAGTACTGTCCAGAGTTCTGAACCAAGAAAAAAGCTTATATGTCTTCTTTTTCAAATAAAGATAGCAAGAGAACGAAGAAAAATTGATAATAGGAGTAAATTAGAAAGTTGCTTAAAATTGCATGCTGTATCTGAATCACAAAAGAAAAAAATTGGGTTGTGTCCCTTTAATAACTTCCTAGTTAAATAAGTACAAATATGCCTGTAAAATAAATCCTAACCTAAGTTACAATTACATCTAACACTACACTATAATTAAATAAATTACCTAAATGAACTACAATTAATTACAATTAAATTCAATAAACTAAATTACGAAAAACAAACACTAAATTACAGAAAATAAATTACAATTTTTATAAACTAATTACACCTAATCTAATCCCCCTAATAAAATGAAAAAGCCCCCAAAAATAATAAAAATCCCTACCCTATACTAAATTACAAATAGCCCTTAAAAGGGCTTTTTGCAGGGCATTGCCCCAAAGTATTCAGCTCTTTTACCTGTAAAAAAAAACACAATACCCCCCAACATTACAACCCACCACCCACACACCCAACCCAACTTCGGACGGTCTGGAGGACCACTTCTGCCCGGTTTGGTGAAGACGTCTCAAGGTAGGGTGATCTTCAAGGGGGTAGTGTTAGGTTTTATTAAGGGGAATTGGGTGGGTTTTAGAGTAGGGTTGGGTGTGTGGGTGGTGGGTTGTAATGTTGGGGGGGGTATTGTCTTTTTTTTTTACAGGTAAAAGAGCTGATTACTTTGGGGCAATGCCCCGCAAAAATCCCTTTTAAGGGCTATTT